>NC_135725.1:21280245-21591078 GCF_964656455.1 Halichoerus grypus | reverse complement strand
GCTGAACTAGCTGGGCTCAAGTCTCAGCTCCACCATTTACCAATTTTATAACCTTGAACAAGTTGCATAGCCATCCTTGTGACTCTGTAGAATAGGCATAATACTAGCATCTATGTCTTAGGTTTGTTGTGGGGATTGTCCACAGTAGTATATGTAATGGGGCGCTTGGATGGCCCAGCTGGCTGAACATCCAACTCTTGGTTTTGGCTCAGGTCACAATCTGGGGGGGGTCGTGAGATCGAGCCCCACATCGGGCTATGTGCTCAGTGTGGAGTCTGCTTGGGATTTTCTCCCTCTCCCTCTGCCCCTCCCCCTGCTTGTGCTCTCTCTTTCTCTCAAATAAATAATAATAATAATAATAATAATGATATGTAAAGCTAGAAGTTCCTAGTCCATATATATAAGAGTCATATATATGATGTAAATAATATTCTACTTTAGATATTTTTTTGGTGTCATTTGTATTCAAAAACAATATTTCAAAACATACCTAAACTCTAGGCAAAACTAATGTATTGTAGATAAAAATAAATCAGTAAGTGGATATAAAAAGCAAGTTTGAAGATAGGCCCTTATACATTGAGGGCTGTCTAGCACAACCTTTGTTCAAGCAGTAAATAGTGATGCTTCTGAAATCTAACAAGGTGATATAAATGAAAGTTCCTAGGACAGCACTTTGTATTATTGAATACTTAAGGAATAAAAGATAAACTTGAATATGTTCCTAAAGCAATCTTACCTGAGGTAACTCACAAACATAGCCTGGGGGGCACTTAAAAGATGCATTAAGGCTTAGAGCTAACAACTATACAGCTATACGAGCTGTTGTCCAACGAGACAACAACTCCAGAATTTGCTTAATGGATTATGTAATTAAATCTTCTTACGTTCTTTTTAACTCTACCAAGTACACACAAAATTAGCCATATGTTGCAATGATGACTTTTTAAAACTGCATTCATAATAAGTGAGGGATATTTATTAAAAATTTGGTCTGATTCCTGCACATTGAAGTTTTGTAACCTATTCATAGTGTTCTTAGGCAACTGAATTAGATAATTTTAATAAAATATTATAGTATGTATCATTAATAGGCTATTAGTAAGCTCTTTGATTAACAATTTTTTTTATTATTAGGAGTAATAAAAACGTGATGTATTATTACCTAGTCACAATAGTGCTTCTTACTGTAGCCTTTTAGAAAATGTATATGTGCATGTGTAGTTGGCTTTAGTTTTCAAAAGTGAAAACGAACATTAACAAAACAAACATAACAGATAACAATGCAGATAACCAGAATATCCTGTCATATGAGCTAATTTTCTTTAATTTGGTTGGAACTCTCTTACCCAGAACAGAAAGAATTTTAATATACTGTTTGACCGAAAGCTAAAGATTACCTAGTCACATCTCTCTTCCACAGACTGGAGGCCTGACATTCAATTTCTCAATTACATTAGATGCTACACCAAAACTGTCTCCGTAACTATTCATACAGCTCTAATAGTCTTCATCTTCTGAGATATAAACAAAGTGCCTCTCATTCTAATTCTACTCACACATAATCAGTCACTGGGTTAGTGAGAGTGGGTCAGGAGCATCCTGCATTTCTTCAGACTAGGTTTTGTTGTTCCATTAGCCCTACAAAATATAAGATATTCAAAATATCTGATTTGATTTGCTGCAGTAACCACAGATCCGGCTTCAGCTCAAGTAGTATGATTTCTCTGTATACATATATTTGTTTAGGTTTGCTTGGACGGAAGGTATAGGGAATGATTATTGACTGCTTTCTCATTCCAAATACAACCAGAGATTGTCAGATAACAACTTGGTCAAGGGCACTGCCTCTCAATCTTCAATATGTGCACAAATCACCTTTCAATTATTATGCGGTAAATTCTGATTTACTCAATCTGGAGTAGGGCCGAACAATTTACGTTTATAACAAGCTCTAACAAGCTCTCCAAAGATGGCGATGCTGCTGACCATTGGTTCACATTTTGGATAGTAAGGTTCAAAGAAACTTCATCCAACCAAGGTGTGTGTACCAGAGATAAAGTATCTAATCGGGCTCCATACAGCAGCAGAGCCACGAGTAGTGGATCTGATGGTATCAGCACATTGAAATATTCATAAGTCTTTATTAATGCTAACTATCAGCAATAGCAATATAATCAGTTATTGGTAGATCCTGAGTCCTGCAGAAGAGGAAAAACAAATCATCGTAAAGAATAGATTTTGTGTTGCTTTTCTGACAGAAACTGTAAGACTAATCAATGATTTTGGTGAGAAAGTAAGTCAGACAATTAAAAATTATACCCATTGAGACCAGGAGAAGATGCGGATGTCAGGCTGAGTAACCTTTGAATATTGTCATTAGGACTCCAGGACAAATTATTTTAAGGAAGGAGCTCATAGTAACTATCCAAATTCCATCCTGTGATGGACACCTGGAAATGCTGAGCAGCTTCTATATTTAAATGGTGAGGATGCCTGCATTAATGGAAAGCCACACAGCCATTATTACTAATCTGGATTGTTTAATATTAAGATGTATACTTTCAATATTTTTTGATATTGAAAATCTTTGATAGAGAGCAACCCTTTCTTAATGGGAGTTCCAAGAAATGGAAATCTCATCCTTCATTGTCCGATTAATTTACATTCAGCATTTTTTTTTCCCCAAAGATCTCCTGTGTAATTTTTTGGGCAGAAATGTGTTTCATTGTTATTTGCATAGAATATAAATATTTGTTTTTTTTACATTTGCATCAAAATGAAATAAAGCAAATTCAATAAATGTTCGTTGAACTGAATTAAAACACACATACATATTCTATCTATATGTGCATACGTATTGGCTGAATGTTCCGTTTGGTTATTAATGTTTATCTTAGTCAAATTTCTACATTGGCTGCATTAATTACTAAATGCAAAACACTGTTTCTTTTGCAAATAAAGTCTTAATAATCAGATTTTAAGAGTATAATTAAATTCATATGTTCCTGATAAAAAAATTAAAACCAAGGTGTGTTCCATTTTTGGCATGAGCAGTAACAAGTATATATATAAATAATTGTCTTAGAACTCCCCAGCCTTTATCTGACTTGAAAGATCACTTGTTTCCTATTTTTAAAGATGTATTTATTTTTAATATTTCTTTTTCTCAAGTATATGTATGTTATTGGGTCATATTAAAGAGTAAAATGAATAAAAATATATAGAATATATAGAAAGAATTCTCCATATTTTAAAAATTTAGTGATAGATCTTTGTTAACAATTTGGTGATATACTTCATCAATGCATTATTTTTGTAATTATTAAAGAGCAATTTTAAAAATTATTTTAATTTATCTTGAGAACATTGATAGGTCCTGGGATAAGATAAAAAGATGGGGGGCGGGGGCGATAAAGGAAGCCTGTACAGCTAGGGATTGTAGGGCTTGAGGACTGACCCAGCAGTGAGTTCTCTGAGTTGCCTTTCTTTTTTTTTTAAACTTTATATATGCCAGCCTGGCTGCTTAGCGGGGCTTGCAATCAAGAAACATCAACAAGCACAAATAGAAAGTCCCATGAAAACCCTGCCTGCACTAGCCAAAAAATAAAATAAAATAAAATAAAATAAAAAAGGGAAAAAGAGCAGCCCAGGAAGACCAAAACATTTTGACCATACTTGCCCCATTCCAGGTGAACAATATGAAAAATGCCATGCCTTTTCCCCTCCCATCGGACACTAAGCCACCGGAGACTATAGGCAGAACTCTGCCCACCATCCCAACTCTGCAATAGCAAAGTCCCTTCCCCATGGGACACTGCATCTTTGGAGACTGTGGGCAGAGTCTGGCTTACCATAACGAGGCAGAGGTGCCCCTTCCCCTCTAAACTAAACAGTAGAGAGGGGACCATGGAAAGAGAAAGGGATTTTAAAAATGGATTTTCCAAATGTCTGTATGGAATTTTGGGCAGAACTCTGAGCAACCCCATGTGTGAATGCAACCAGAAATAACATAGCAAAGGTTTGATAACTGAATTCTAGTATGGATTACTTTCTAGGTTTCAGTATGGGTATCATATGAGCAGGACACACTAGAATAGCACTGCAAAGGCTTAGGAAACTAAATTGACATTTGAGCCACAACCCACAAAAGTGACCACGATGTGTGTTCTAGATTTAAGTAAGTTGACTGCCTGATAAAATATAATATTTAGATGAGAAAGAGATTCTCATACTTAAAATCTCCAGGATGCAATTCAAAATTACTCTTCATATCAACTACCAGGAGAATATCAGCTCAAATGAGAAAATAATCAACTCAAATCAGACTCCAACACCAAATAATTGCAAATGCTATAATAATCAAATCAGGATTTTAAAGCAGCTACAATAAAATTGCTCTAACAAAAAATTGCTCTAACAAGCGATTTCAAACACAAAGGAAGGAAACAGAACATATAAGGAAGAACCAAATGGGAATGTCAAAACTTAAAAATACAATAACCAAAAAAGAAAAAAAGAAACCTCACTGGATGAATTTAATAACAGAATCAAGATGATAGGGGAAAGAATCAATAAACTTGAACACAGATCAATCTCTGTTCAGAGAAAAAATAGATTTAAGAAGTTGAACAGAATGTTAGAGACCTCTGGGACAATAACATCTAACATCATGTTATCTGAGTTCTAGAAGGAGAGGAGAAAAGTGCAGTTCTGAAAAAGACATTTGAAGAAGCAATGGCTGAAAGCTTTCCATATTTGGTAAAAGACATAAACCTACAGGTTCCAGAAGTGAGTGAATTCTAAACAGAAGAAATCCATATTCAGACACATCATAATCACATTTATGAGGATTTATGAAATTTATAAAAACTGAAGACAAAGAAAAAGTTTTGGAGCCAGTCATGAGATTTTTCACTAGAAACCATGGAGACCAGAGAAAAGTGGCATAGCATTTTCAAGTGCTGAGAAAAATAGTGCTCAACCCAGAATTCAACTTTTGGCAAAAATACTCTTCATGAGTGATCACGAAATAAAGACATTCTCAAATGAGGTGAAACTAAGAGAATTTATCAACTCTTCTGAAAGAATAGCTAAAGGAAATTATTCAGACAGAAAGAAAATAATCATGGGAGATAATTTAGAACATCAGAATGAAGAAAAAACAATGGAAAGGGGAGATAGGTGGGTAAATGGACTAGTCTCAAATATTTTAAGTCACTTTTATAGATGAAAGCAAAAATTGGAAATTGTCTAAAGTGGCTCTCAATATATGCAGAGGTAGTATTTATAAGATGTATTATAAGATGCTATCATAGAGGGAACTACTTTTGTATTTCCTTTTCGGATTGTTCATAAAAGGGAGGGTAAAGGGACCTAAAAGGTGTTAAGTACTCTACATTCTACTCAAACTGGTAAAATATTACACTCATTGCAAACCCTATTAGAATCCTAGCTGGCTTCTTTATAGAAATTGACAAGCTGATCCTAAAATCCATATGCAATTAGAATGTAACCAGAAGAGCAAAAGCAATCTTGAAAAAGAACAATGTTGGAAGACTCATACTTTTTGGCTTCAATATTTACTGCAAAGCTATGCTAATCAAGACAGTGTGGTACTGGCATAATAATAAACATATAGATCAATGGAACAGAACTGACATTCCAGAAAAAATCCATTTGTCTTTGGTCAACTGATGTTCAAGAAGGAAGCCACAATAATTCAAAAGGGATAAAATCTTTTCAACAAATGGTGCTGGGACAATTAGATAGCCACATGCAAAAGAGTTAAACTGGATCTTGGAATTTTATCTCACACCAAAAATAAAAATTCCTTCAAAATGGATCAAAAACCTAAACACAAAAGCTAAAATTATAAAACTCTTGGAAGAAAAATCAGACTGATTATGCATTACCTCAGATAGTTAGATAGGACACCAAAAGCATGGATAACAAAAGAAAAAGTAGACAATTTGCACTTTATCAAAATTAAAAATTTCTTTGCTTCAAAGCACACTATTGAGAAAGTGAAAGGCAACTTTACAAAATGGGAGATGATATTTGCAAATCATATATCTGATAAGTAAATTGTATCTGTAATATATAAAGAAATCTTACAACTCAATAATTAAAAGACAAATATTACAACTAAACATGGGCAAGGGATCTAAATAAACATTTCTCCAAAGAACATACACAAATGGTTAACAAGTTACTACTTCACACCCTGTAGGATGGCTATAGATAATAATGATAATAATAACAATAACAATAATAATAATAATTAATAATAATGAGGAGGACGAGAGTGAGGAAGAGGAAGAGCAAAGGTGAAAGAGAGGGAGAACGAGAAGTAGTGTTGGCTAAGATGTAATTTGAACCCTCCTGCATTGCTGCTGGAAATGTAAAATGGTTTAGCCACTGTGGCAGTTAGGCAGATTCTCAAAAAGTTAAATGTAGAATTACCATATGACCCCACAATTCCAACTACTAGGTATATATATACTCAAGACAATTCAGAACAGGTTCTCAAACAAGTGCATGAATATACCACAATTTGTTTATTCGTTTATTCATAGTGAAGGCTCTACCTCTAAATGTAGTCACAGTGGGGGTTAGAGCTTCAACATGTAAATTTGGGGGGGACATAGTTCAATCCATAACAATTATTATTCTCTCTGTTAAATGCCCATGTCTGGAAGGCCCATTCCCAGGCCCAATCCCTTGAGTATCTTCTGAGAGCACAGCCTAGCAGAGGGCTATAGACATGAGAGGCCATGAGTGCCTGCCTGCTAAGGTGGAAATGGTGGGTGGAGAGAAAGATCCTTCAGTGAGAGCTGGGGGACCATCACTCAGGCATCTGGAAACCTTCACCAGAAACTTGCCTTTCAGGAAAATCTCAACATGGATCCCTTGAAATGATGAAGAATCCACGGTCCTAGAGTAAAATCTATGGCCACAGCACTGCCTTTAGGAATTAAAACAGGCTCTGCCTCAAGAACACACTAACTGCTAATTATCAGATGCTGAGTACGGAGCAGTGAACAAATAGACATGTTCTTTGTCATCAAGAAGACAGATGATTAAGCCAAATGTCCCAACACAGGACAAAAAGTGCTCTGAATTATATAGTATTTGTCCATCTGCATCTGGCTTATTTCACTTACAAAATGTTTTCAGTGTTCATACATGTGTCGCATATTGCTGGACTTCATTCCTTTTTAGGGCTGACTAATATTGCATCGTATGTATAGGCCACATTTGTTGATCCATTCATCTATCATTGGGTGGTTTCCAGCTTTTGGCTGTTGTGAATAATGCTACAATGGACACTGGTGCTCAGTAATTGAGTCCTTGCTTTAATTTATTCTGAGCACATATGGGTCACAGGGTAGTTTTCTGTTTAGCTTTGTAAGGAACCACCAAACTGGTTTCCACAGTGGCTGTACCATTTTGTCCAAAGTATGTGAGTTCCAATTTCTCCACTTCTGTGCCAGCACTTATGTTGTGTTGTTGTTGTTGTGTTGTTGTTGTTGTTACCATCCTAATGGGTATGAAGCAGTATCTCATTGTGGTTTTGATTTGCATTCTCCTAGTTGAGAATGCAACTAGGAGAGGTTGAGCATCTTTTCATGTGCTTGTAAGTCATTTCTGTATCTTCTTTGGATAAATTCAAGTCTATTCAAGTCCCTTGCCTGTTTTGAAATTGGGTTGTTTGGAATTCTGCTGATGAGTTTTAGGAGCATTAAAGGAAATACATTCTGAACATGAAACCCTTGTCAGATATGTGATTTGCAGATATTTTTGCATTCTCTGGGCTGCCTTTCCACTCTGTTGTTAGTGTCCTTTGATGCACAAAAGTTTTAAAATGTTATGAAGTTCAACTTATCTTTTTTCATTGTTGTTGCCTGTGCTTTTGGTGTCATGTCTAAAAAATTATTGTCAAATCCAATGTCACAAAACCTTTCTGCTATGCTTTCCTCTGAGTTTTACAAATCTAGCTCTTAAGTTTAGGTCTTTGATCCATTTTGAGTTAATTTTTGTATATGGCACAATGTAAGGATCCAGCTTCATTTTTGCATGGGGATGCCCAGTTTTTCCAACACTATTTGTTGAAAAGACTATCTTCCTCCCACTGAATGGAATTTGTACTTTGTAAAAGTCAATTAGCCATATATGTATGGCTTTATTTCTGGACTCTGAATTCTATTCCATTGTTCTGTATGTTCATCTTTATGACAGCACCACATTGTTTTGATGACTGTAGTTTGTGGTAAATTTTGAAATCAGAAAACTTTGTGTCCTCTGATTTTGTTCTCCTTTTTCAAGATTGTTTTGTCTGGGCCCCTTAGCATTGCATATAAATTTAAGGATAGGATTTCCATTTCTGGAAAAAAAAAAAGTATTGTAATTTTGAAAGGGATTGCATTGAATATGTAGATGACTTTGGGTAGTATTGACATTTAAACAATGTTAAATTTTCCTGTCCATGAAATGAGATGTTTTCCCATTTATTTAGGTTTTCTATTTCTTTGGATTTCCTTAAGTTTCTAGATTATGCATTTTTATGTTATGTTATGTAGTTTCCAGAATATAAGTTTTTCATCAATTTGGTTAAGTTTATTTCTAGGTATTTTCTCTTTCTAGAAGCTATCATAGAGGGAACTACTTTTTATTTCCTTTTTGGATTGTTCACTTTTATGTGTTTAGAAAAGCACTTATAGGGAATGCTAGCATCAAAAATCAAGCTCCATTTATTCTGTAATTTTAAAATAAAAACAAAACTTCAACTAAGCCAAAAATTGAAGATTTTTTCCTTTAACTCAGTTCTAAAACTTTTTCAAGTCATCATTTCTTACCCCTGGATTAAACTCTCTCAGAATGATTGACAGTGGGATATCAACACTCTGTAAAAGACTATGGTTACAACTTACATCACAAATAAAATCATCACACAATATCTGACATCATCAGAACACTCCAAAATCCTGTTAGAGCTGTGTGATCAGAAGTCTAAATCTTTCTCAAAATTTCTTCTCCCTCATTAGGTCTGTATGAGTTTCCTAAAGCCTATAAATTCTCAGATCCCAACTGGTATTCTGTAAAACACCCATTCAAGTAAGAATTTACATAATTCCTTAAGTTTAAGCATGAATTTATAGGTGAAAAATAGTGTATCCTAAAAAAAATCTGTTTAAGTGTAAACTTTTAAATAATGTTAATTTTCATTAATGAACAAATAACCACAGATTCCTTTTCTTCCATGGCAACTTAATACACATAAATATTTTGCATCCTTTTATCTTATTTGACTGTTAGAATCAAGATTTTGTTTCCCAAAAGTGTCAAATTTAAATAAAATTCATATAGAAATTTGTTTTAATAAGCTTTATTTCTACTTGGCTGAGTAGTAAAATCTAATTCACCCCGATGTTTGCTGTATTATTTATTTCTCTGATTAAATTTATTTATAAAATAAATAAGTCGTTCCTTTTTTTCTTCATGGAAATATTACTATAGTAACAACTTATGTTAAATGTCTATTCTTTATTATTAATATGATGACCTTTATAATATATTCTCCAAACAGGAAAATTTCTCTAAGAATGAAAAAGGGTGCTAAGAATTTTACCAAAAGATAAACGGGGACTATCTTTAGAAACTGAGACATACAGTAATCCTTAGTAAGTAAAGGACTAAATATCATAAGTGGTAGAATCAGTATTTGTGTTTTTTTAATTTAATTTTATGATGTTATGTTAATCACCATACATTACATCATTAGTTTTTGATGTAGTGATCCATGATTCATTGTTTGCGTATAACACCCAGTGCTCCATTCAATACGTGCCCTCTTTAATACCCAGCACCAGGCTAACCCATTCCCCCACCCCCCTCCCCTCTAGAACCCTCAGTTTGTTTCTCAGAGTCCATAGTCTCTCATGGTTCGTCTCCCCCTCCGATTCCCCCCCTTCATTTTTCCCTTCCTACTATCTTTTCTTTTTTTTTTTTTTTTAACATATAATGTATTATTTGTTTCAGAGGTACAGGTCTGTGATTCAACAGTCTTACACAATTCACAGTGCTCACCATAGCACATACCCTCCCCAGTGTCTATCACCCAGCCACTCCATCCCTCCCACCCCCCACCACTCCCGCAACCCTCAGTTTGTTTCCTGAGACTAAGAATTCCTCATATCAGTGAGATCATATGATACATCCTCTGATTGACTTATTTCGCTCAGCATAATACCCTCCAGTTCCATCCACATCATTGCAAATGGCAAGATCTCATTCCTTTTGATGGCTGCATAATATTCCATTGGGGGTGTGTGTATGTATATATATATATATACCACATCTTCTTTATCCATTCATCTGTCGATGGACATCTTGGCTTTTTCCATAGTTTGGCTATTGTGGACATTGCTGCTATAAACATCGGGGTGCATGTACCCCTTCGGATCCCTACATTTGTGTCTTTGGGGTAAATACCCAGTAATGCAATTGCTGGGTTGTAGGGTAGCTCTATTTTCAACTTTTTGAGGAACCTCCATGCTGTTTTCCAGAGTGGCTGCACCAGCTTGCATTCCCACCAACAGTGTAGGGGGGTTCCCCTTTCTCCTCATCCCCGCCAAGATCTGTCATTTCCTGACTTGTTAATTTTAGCCATTCTGACTGGTGTGAGGCGGTATCTCATTGAGGTTTTGATTTGGATTTCCCTGATGCCGAGTGATGTTGAGCACTTTTTCATGTGTCTCTTGGCTGTTTGGATGTCTTCTTTGCAGAAATGTCTGTTCATGTCCTCTGCCCATTTCTTGATTGGATTCTTTGTTCTCTGGGTGTTGAGTTTGATAAGTTCTTTATAGATTTTGAATACTAGCCCTTTATCTGATATGTCATTTGCAAATATCTTCTCCCATTCTGTCGGTTGTCTTTTGGTTTTGTTGACTGTTTCTTTTGCTGTGCACAAGCTTTTTATCTTGATGAGGTCCCAATAGTTCATTTTTGCCCTTGCTTCCCTTGCCTTTGGCGATGTTTCTAGGAAGAAGTTGCTGCGGCTGAGGTCGAAGAGGTTGCTGCCTGTGTTCTCCTTTAGGATTTTGATGGACTCCTGTCTCACATTTAGGTCTTTAAACCATTTGGAGTCTATTTTTGTGTGTGGTGTAAGGAAACGGTCCAGTTTCATTCTTCTGCATGTGGCTGTCCAATTTTCCCAACACCATTTGTTGAAGAGACTGTCTTTTTTCCATTGGACATTCTTTCCTGCTTTGTCGAAGATTAGTTGACCATAGAGTTGAGGGTCCATTTCTGGGCTCTCTGTTCTGTTCCCTTGATCTATGTGTCTGTTTTTGTGCCAGTACCATACTGTCTTGATGATAACAGCTTTGTAATAGAGCTTGAAGTCCGGAATTGTGATGCCGCCAGCTTTGCTTTTCTTTTTCAACATTCCTCTGGCTATTTGGGGTCTTTTCTGGTTCCATACAAATTTTAGGATTATTTGCTCCATTTCTTTGAAAAAAGTTGATGGTATTTTGATAGGGATTGCATTAAATGCGTAGATTGCTCAGTATTTGGTTTTTGCTTACCTCTTTATCTTACCTCTCAAACAAAAACATCATAGTAGGAACCAATTGATACGATCTCCATGGATTTACTCCTTCTACTCTTTGTAGCACCTAGTAGTGTCTAGATACATTTTCCCAGCTTCTCTTTGCAGGAAAAAACACATTAATATAAGTGAATTGTTTTCATATGGAATTATGATGTTTAATATACCCATTTCAACTTCTAGATAATTAGGAAACTTGAAGAATTTTAAAGAAAATTCTATTGTGTCTGGAATTTTATTGACCAACCACTCAAATGATAAAACATATAAGTCATATTTATTCTTTAACTGTCAAAAGGAATTATTTATTAATCAGTGTGGGTGACAATAATTGAGTTCTCAAAATAGCCCTGCCTAAGAAACCAGAGTAAATTCTTTATTGAAAATTGTGGAAAATGACTGAACATTGCCATCCTAGTGTATTTCTCCAATTCCCATGCTTAAGTAATTTAAACATTAAAGGGGCCTTAAAAATAACAGTGGTTAACAGTATTATTTCCTCTCCAGAGTATGCACTAGATTTGAGATAGCAAACAACCTTGGCAATGTTGTACTGGGTTTCTTTAGTACCAGGTTGGCACATTAAAAGTGTTATCCATGGAATGTTGAATAAGATACTTCCTCATAATAGTGTACCTTTAGATCCCTCATAAATTTCTATTTTGAAGAGATGCTGGAAACAAAACAAGTGTGTTAGCAATTCAACTTCTATTTATGTATTTCTTAGATTTTCAAAATGGCATCCTTCACTAGCTAGCTTCAGGATACAATTGTAATAAGTAAAGAATACAATAAATTAAAATGCTCAAAAAACAGCTTAGAGCAATATTAAAACAGCATGACAAGAATCATTAAAAAAGTGAATATCCATTACTTCTTGCTGCATCACTGCATATGACAATCTGAGAACATTCTTTTGCACAATTTTGTATAAGGTCAACATATAGAGAATTTATCAAACAATTTCTAGCTGGTGCTCAATAAGTGCATGTTGAATTAATGAATAAATACGTAAATAAATAATGCTTAAACATTTAAGGACAAGAATGGGAGGGGAAATGTTTTATATTGTGTATTACATGCCCTAAGGAAACTGAAACCCTAGTTTTCAAAGGGATGGAAATAGTGATTTGTGTCAGTACAGTGCATATTTTATTTCAGTTAGATTTCAATAAATTAGGAATACATACTAATTCTGTTACTGATTAGAGTATTAAGTGACATATGTTATTTAAAGGAAAAATAACAACAGGAAAAATGATCTATTTGTAGCATTTTATAGTCTTAATCACACTTACCTTGGATATAAGAAACTATTATGAAACAAGACAAGATTTTTTTAAAGATTTTATTTATTTATTTGAGAGAGAGAGACAGAGACAGAACACAAGCAGGGGGAAGGGCAGAGGGAGAAGCAGACACCTTGCAAAGCCCCAGCACGGGGCTCCATCCCAGGACTCCAGGATCATGACCTGAGCCGAAGGCAGACGCTTAACTGATTGAGCCACCCAGGTGCCCTGACAAGATTTTTTTTATTAAATTAAGGAAGAATAAAATATGTCACAAAAGAGAAAGAATGAAAAGCAAAGAGATTAATTTTGTATAGGCCAACTTTAACTGAACAACCCATTTAAAATGTCTATATTTTAGACAATAAACATAATACATTTTTATGTTTTTTAAAGATTTTATTTGTCAGAGAGACACCGAGAGAGGGAACACAAGCAGGGGAAGTGGGAGAGGGAGAAGCAGGCTCCCCACTGAACAAGGAGCCCAATGCAGGACTCGATCCCAGGACCCTGGGATCATGACCTGAGCCAAAGTCAGACACTTAACCAACTGAGCCACTCAGGCATCCCCATAATACATTTTTAAACTAATGTATACATAAAGATTATTTTGAGTCTAGATAATGGCCCAGCACTCCTTTTACATAATTAAGATGCTATCTCCAGATCTGTGCTCAAACTCTCTTCCATAGCTTATATGCACTAGAATACTTACACTGCTCCTTTGACACATTCTTCTAGCCATCACACTAAAAATTATTTTTCCATTGTCTAATCCACTAGACTACAAGCTTAATAAGCCCAGGTTTACCACTGTATCATACTGAGTAGTATTTGGGTTCAATAGAGATTGATTGTATAAATATTTAGCTTGCTATGAGGTTTGGAGATCCTGGAGCTCCTGCATCTTACAGTGTAATAATCTTGAACACTCTTTTCTTAGTGCAAAATGTCAGGAACATCCAAAGAGGAGGTCACCACCAAGGTGGGAGAAGAGAAAAAAGCACTTGAAAGAAGTTACAGAGCAAGATGGTAGACTCAAAATTTAGGAAACTTCAAATTTAAGACTAGTTGAAAGGGAAGATACAATTTCTTCTTCCTGCAGCCAATAAAAAATAGATAACCAAAGAGGAAAAGAAGCAAAACGTGAAAGGTGAGCTTCAGAAAAATCAAGTTTATTCAAGAAAACTGTCTGGATTATTGTGAAATGCATTACTGACCTACTTGCTCTAACCCAGCTATTCCAAAGCTGGCGTGAGTCCATTACTGGCACCCCTACATCTCCAAATGTTGTCATGGTTGTCCCTGATACCTCCAAGGTCTTCACTGGCTCAGTGGTGGAATCAGCACTGGATGTGTCTGAAAAGTGGGAAGGTCTCCCAGAACTATAGAACCACGTGAGTGATAGCATTTAGAGAATAAAGTGTAAGGGGGTATATCCTTAGTTCACAGCACCAAAGTATCATAGTCCATTATGCCAAATTCCAAGAAAGCATATGACTAACAGAGGGATTAAAATACTGACCATAGATGTTCTACAAACTGAGCTATTCTTCACTTGCATTTTCAGTCCTCTAAGTATAAAATGATCTTTTTTTCCGAAACTTTGATAAATATCAGACCTAGCATGCAGCTTAAGTCATATTTGCTTTGGTGAAACTTAAGACATCTTAATTCAATGTAGGTCTTTGAATTCAATTTGAGGTTTTGGACTCCTGAAGAAGAGGAAAGATTTGTGAGCTTTGAACAGCCTTTGTTAAGGAGAGCTGCTTTCAGACAGAACTCTTCAAGGGAGATTTTACAGGTTTCTCATTAAAGCTTCAATTTTATATGACTTAATTAGGTTGTATTTTATATCTGATTTTAGTAAGAAAAAACACAAAATTTTGGCTTGCAATATTTTATCATGATTAATCCTGTTTAGCACAAGGACTATTGGAATGGTTTGTACTTTTAAACATTTAACATTATCCTTAGTTTTTGAAGTGTGACCATGCCCCCACCCCCAAATGATTGAATACCATAAATTGAGTAATTTGGAAAAAGCAACTGAAATAGATTATATGCTCAAAAATGTATTGTAAAATGTTCAAAATAGTTACTTGCAATTTCTATTCACCTGTATGAAGAATACATCCATTTTCATGTATTCACAAGTAGAAGCACATATCTTGACATATCTTGGTGTACATATTTCAGGAAAACACAGAGAAACACACTTGAGCTCTTTTTATTCTTCCATTGGTCTAATTTCCACGCCTCTAAAGTACCTTTCAAATTGTTACCTGTGGATTTATAAAGTGGTAAACATTCAACCATAAAAGGTTGAATTGAAAAAGCTGTTTTAGCAGATGCTAGCAGTGCCCTGTCATAACCGTCGGCCCTCGCTCGCTAGGATATGTCAAATGCTTCCTTCTATCATCTGTGACTCTCTACCAGAGTGATTTCTCTGTGTACAGGAGCATGCTCCGCTCACTCGTGGGTCATATTGAGAGTGCTGGGAGGCAGGATAGATGGTTAACACTCCTGGGAGCAGCCTGCAAACAAGGAGGAGTAGGAGTTTGTCAAATAAATACACCATCTTCCTTACTGTTTAGTTGAGATTTCTCTGAGAAATGTTCTATGCTGTCTCCCAGAAGGACCCCCTCAGGATTGCACCTGTTGACCATCTGTTTATTAACTCCAAATAGGCTTTTTTTCTCCATTTTACTATCCCACCCCCCTACTGGTGCTTCCTGGAATCAATTCCCAAATAAACATTTTGTTCTCACATGTTTCCTTATATCAAAGTTTGCTTCTGGGGAGGAACCACAGCTCTTAAGAAAATGTGACTTCAAAAAAAAAAAAAAAAAAAAAAAGAACCTGGCGAACACAGATAAGAGAAATGTAGAAAGGAATAACCAAAAGGAAATGGTCAGATTGAAATATAGCACAAATGAAAGAGTAGGGAAAGAAAATAGAAGAGAAAATAACAAACATAAGAAGAGAAAAAAGTACTATAAAGGCAAACAGAATGATAGACTTAAAAAAAAAGCAAAAGAGAGAGTAAAAGCTAGAAATTAAAAAAAAAGAAGAAGAAGAAGAAAGAAAAAACAGAAAAACGTGTTAGTCACTAATTCATTGCACCTATCATTTTCTTAGCTTGTTATCCTGGCCAGGAAACTGGGTGATCCAGCTTCTACAGTTCCTAAGAGGCTGAGAGAGAAGGTAGGAATAGCTCACGTTCATGGTAGTCTTTGGGGAGCCTAAGAACAAGCATCAAGTATGAAAGGGAACACAAGCATCATACCAGAAATCTGTGTTTAATATATAGTTCAAAGAAAGAAGTAATAATGAGGAGTCAGTGCACAAAGAGCCAAGGAAGACAAACATAAGGGACATTACATGAGCATAATTGCGTGAACAGGATAGCCTAAGTGAATCCCAGAACTGGTTAAAGAGCCGCACTTGGCTTTAACTCCCCTGGGAAAGAACTGTGTCCCTTTTTTCCCCAAGACATTGGACATTTATTTTCCTTACTCTTGGGTAAATAGTTAAGAGTGGAATTTCAGAGTCTTAGGACAAGTAGATGTTTCCCTTTATAAGCAATTACCAATGAGTTTTCCAAAATGGTTATTCTATTTTACGCTCCAACCAGCAATGTCTGAGAGTTCTAGTTGCTCCACATCTGTACCAACATTTGGTGTTGTCAGTCTTTTAATTTTAGTTATGGTAGTGGGTGTAAAGTGATATTTCGCAGTATAAATCTTAAAGATAACATTTGCATGTTAAGAACATTTTCATGTGTTTGTGAACTACTTACATATCTTCTTTTATGAAGTGTTTATTCAAAATTTTCCTTCTTCTTCTTTACTGTTTTCCTCTTCCCTTTGGCAAGGAGACTTGAGCTCTGTGATAATGAAACAAATCTTTTTCAGTATATACCCCAAGAAATGTTATTTTCAAAGGTAATCACATTGTGCAAAAAGTGAGTTTTTCATTTAAGTTGATGTGAAACAATTTTCAATGCAAAATAGGTTTGTTGCAAATGCACAGTGTATTTAAAGTTTTTAAAGATGGTATAATATATGTATTGTTACTATCAGAAAAATAAATTTTTGCATAATTTCTAGATTCCCAGGGGCCTAATCCAAATAGTAGCTTTCATTTCTCAAATCTGACAAGATAAACAAGACTTAATTGTTATTACTTATTTCTCAAATTTAACAGATAGCTCCATTATCCATCTTCAAGTGCCTGAGGGTTTCTTAAACATGTGTTGTTTCTTATTTTATTTAATAAAGAACGAACAAGCTACCTCTTTACCATACTATCAGCATAAAAAAAGTACTTTACTATATCATTTAAATTGTATGGTCCCTAAACATTAGATATTGTGGGAATATTAGGATGAGAACTATTATATAAAGTATACTCCAAATAGAGTGTAATGTCAGCTTTACATAAAGTTACAGTTTTTTAACAGCTTCCCCAAAATATACCAGAATATAAAAATCTCATAAATCTCATCACATTCTAACCAATACTGAATTGATAAAAGATCAAATCTAAAATCATAGGATTTTAGAGATCAATTGGACTCAATTCTTTAGCACCAGGGGCACCTGGGTGACTTTGTTGGTTAAGCATCTGACTTCACCTCAGGTCATAATCTCAGGGTCCTGGGATCGAGCCCTGTGTCGGGCCCATACTCAGGGGAGAGTCTGCTTCTCGCTCTCCCTCTCTGTCTGCCCCTCCCCCCAACTCGTACTCATGCTCTCTCTCTCTCTCAAATAAATAAATAAAATCTTAAAAAAAAAAGAGAAAGAATTCTTTAGCACCATGTGGCTCAAATATTTGACACTTGTATATCAAAAGATTTGGAAGAGACATGAGCCAATACATTTAAATAAATAAATAAATAAATATATATATATATTTTAAAGATTTTATTTATCCAACAGAGAGAGACACAGCGAAAGAAGGAACACAAGCAGGGGGAGTGGGAGAGGGAGAAGCAGGCTTCCCGCTGGGCAGAGAGCCTGATGCGGGGCTCGATCCCAGGACTCTGGGATCATGACCCAAGCCGTAGGCAGACGCTTAATGACTGAGCCACCCAGGCGCCCCTAAGTAAATATATTTTTAAAAGGTAAATAACTATAAAATTATCTTGATATTTAAGAAACAATTTCACCTCAGTGAAAAAGATTACCTAACTGCACTTTTGATTCCATGAGTCACTTTTGAGCCACAGTCTTTAGGTCTACAGAATATTACATAACATAATAATAATGAAATAATGCATATTTTACAAACTTAAGCAATAAAGTATAAATGAGATCAAAATGTTTTGAATGCAAGTTGCAACTCAAATTTACATTGAAAAAAAGTTAATGTCAAAGTTCTTAAGCATATGCCAAACTGTAAGAAGTAGATCATAATGGAATTCCTTTGTAAATCATTATGAATTTTCTATTTCAAAAGTTTTGCAATGCCCATGAATAGAACTGTTTGCTCTCTCTTCCTCTGGCACTACCAAACTGCCTGCAGCGAATATACTCTGTTATGTCACCATCTAATACATGATGGCTTCAAAATTATTCAAGTAAGATACATCTCTTAAGAAGTAGAATATGATGAAAAGCCATTGTATTCAGCAAAGAGTAAGTGCTGAATCTTCTCTCACTGGTGTAAAGAAGATGAAGAAAAAGTCTGAACCACTGAACACAGATAGCAAAAGTGTTTCAGCTTGAATACCAACTCTTATTAGTTGATAGTAGTTGAGTACCATCTTGAGACAGATTAAAAGTTTTGTCTAAGCTCACAAGCAAAGAAGAACATGGTTTGTTACCAATCACTGCTATGAGCATGGGAAGTGGGAATGCCACACGGTGCTGGCCCTGTTTTATAATCTCATTGAGATTCCTTCACTCATTGTTATTGGAAATGATGGAAGAGTCATGCTGTCTCTATGATAATAGGAGAAAAAATGAAAATGATACCAAACCGTGAGTCTTTGACTATAGTTTCTCATTCTTCTTTTTAACAATTCTTTTTAAGCATTTGAGAAACCACCTGTAGGATCACTGATTTGCTAAATTTTATCAGAATAGGTGGTCTATTTATATAAGAAACTCATCAAAAGCATGGAGTACATAAATTTCTTTTCTTTTTTTTTTTTAAAGATTTTATTTATTTGACAGAGAGAGCACAAGCAGAGGGAGAGAGAGAGAGAGAGAAGCAGGCTCCCTGCTGAGCAAGGAGCCCGATGTGGGACTCGATCCCAGGACCCTGGGATCATGACCTGGGCCGAAGGCAGCCACTTAACCGACTGAGCCACCCAGGCGTCCCTGGAGTACATAAATTTCTAATGAAAATACTATAATGAAAAGATCAGCACCCCCATGTTCATTGCAGCATTATTTAGAACAGCTGAGATATAGATATAATCCATGTGTCCAGCAACGGATAAATGGATGAAGAAAATGTACACACACACATACACATACACACATACATACAATGAATATTATTCAGCCATAAAAAAAGAAGGAAATCTTGCCATTTGCAACAACACGGATAGATCTTGAGGACATTGTGCTAAATGGGATAAGTTAGACAGAAAAAGACAAAAAATAACCTCATGATCTCACTTATATGTGGAATCTAAAACAAACAAACAAAACAAAAACAAAATCCCTCAATTCATAGATTACAGAGAACAGACTGACACATTGGTAGTTGCTCAGAGGGGAGGGTGTGGGGTAGGCAAAATGACCGAAGGGGGTCAAAAGGTACAAACTTCCTGTTACAAAATAAGTAAGTCAGGCGCCTGGGTGGCTCAGTCGTTAAGCGTCTGCCTTCAGCTCAAGTCATGATCCCAGGGTCCTGGGATCGAGTCCCACATCTGGCTCCCTGCTCGACAGGAAGCCTGCTTCTCCCTCTCCCACTCCCCCTGCTTGTGTTCCTGCTCTCACTATCTCTCTCTCTGTCAAATAAATAAATAAATAAATAAAAATCTTTAAAAACAAAACAAAACAAAATAAATAAGTCATTGGGATATGTACATTTTCTTCATCCATTCCTAGGGATGTAATGTACAGCATTAATTATATAGTCAATAGTTCTATAGTTAATAATGTTGTATTGCATATTTGAAAGTTGCTAAGAGAATAAATCTTTTTTTTTTTAAGATTTTATTTATTAATTGGAGACGGGGGGAGAGACCGAGAACATGAGAGAGAGAGCATAAGCAGGGTGGAGGGGCATTGGGAGAGAGAGAAGCAGGTTCCCCACTGAGCAGGGAGCCCCACGCGGGGCTCGATCCCAGGACCCTGAGCCGAAGGCAGATGCTTAACCGACTAAGCCACCCAGGTACCCCGCTAAGAGAATAAAACTTAAAAGTACTTATCACAAGAAAAAATCTTTGTAACTATACATAGTTATGGATGTCAGCTAGGCTTACTGTGGTGATTTACAAATAGCAAATCATTATATTATGCATCTGAAACTAATATAATGCTATATGTCAATTATACTCAATATTTTTTAATTTAAAAAATAAATCAAGTGAGTAAAAAGAGTTCTAATATGATTATAGAACTACATTTGCTAAGAATACTATTTGGTTGGTAAGAAACAGTAGTTTTCTCTGGAAATGAAGAGCAAAAGATTCTATTACTACTACCTTCTCTTGACTTCAGAAGAAATAATTATCTTGCAACCTTAGCCCTATTTCATAGTCATGACCTCAGACTACATTAGGAAACAGTGGCTTCAGAATTTCCATTCTAGAAAGATAGGATTGATTTGTAAGTGATAGTTAATGACATGTCTTGAAGTGTTTTTGCAAAGCACAATGCTGTTTCACTTCATGTGTGTTTCCGTGGGGTATTTGAGAAACGCTGATAAAGACAGTGGAGGTGACCAACGTCCTCTCATGCCACTGCATTTGGGAAATAGGAATGCATTCATATACCCCAATTTATCTTTGATGCTCATATAGTAGTTAGGAAAATAATTGCTTTGTGTGAAATAAGCTGGTTGTCACGGACAGGGATCACACTGATGATTTAATTAGTGATAGGTGCCCTGGAGGAGTTTGAATGCCTTCTTGAATGACTTAAGAGGTTTGGGCCTGTTTGTATTTTGTTTGCATTTTGATACAATAGTATATTCCCTAGAGCATAGGTAACTTTTATTTGTTTGTAGTAGCAGAATGACGGAGCTGCATTTGGTCTTACACATCACAAACTTAGAGAACCAAGATTTCAATAGTACCAAGTTCCAATCTACAGACCCTTATATGAATAATAGAATTTCTTTCCACACTTCAAACATCATCAACTTTTCAAACAGAATTAAATATAAGTCTCTGAGGTCATTCTTTACTCTCCATCCAATGGCCATAACCACTTACATATAAGATTCTCATCTACAACAAATAATAAGACAAAACACATCTAACAATGACTTGTGGGTCAACAGGTCTTCAACTCTTCATCGTTGGAGTTGGACGATAATTTTTTAAAGGCTCTGTCAAAGCTTAATACACAGATAATTGAAACAGTAAAGGGAAAAAGAAAATTTAATTTTCCGATTCCAAACACATTTTATTGCAGCGCGGAGAAATTACAACTATTGTTCTGTTATTTAGTGTGTTATTGCAACATTATATAACACAGAACATTTATTGTTATAGAAAGTGCTTTTCACTTTAAAGGCCCAAGTCATAAAAAGTTGTGCACTGGTTGTTATCATTTACCTTTTCCTTAGGTACATTACTTTTCATACGCTTTCATTAGTGCTTTGCTCCCTAGCGTGCAAGTAACTTAACGTCTACTTGCCATAACTCAGCTGGGGAGAAAAAAGGAGTTATTCTTGCTTCAATTCTTTAAGATGGAACAAAGCATTCTGCAAGAGATGGCAGTTGTAAAAGAGCCAGATGGAGGAGCCTATAAAGTGTGGCTAGCGAGCATAGCATTGCTCTCCCTGATCTACAAGACTTAATAGGCTTCGAGCAATTAATAGATGTTATTAGCAATTAATAGATGCTATTAGAGTTTTACGTGATCTTAATTTTGCAGAGTGCCCTAACAATGACGCCTCTAAAATGCTTGGTTAATCTTTTCTCACAAAGCTGGATGTTTGATTTTAGTACAAGGTAGCTTTTTGGTTATTGTTGTTCTTTTTTTTTTTTTTGGTTATTGTTGTTCTTGAGAAAGGGAAAAATTATTTGAGGTAGCTATCTGGAATTAATTGCCTAGAACTTGAGGACTGAATCAATCTATTTATCTTTTCTGCTTGCTGACGTGTCATTTTCGGATGATCTGATGTCCGCTTCCTGCTACAGTTTTGGGCAATGAGTCAATGTCAGCAATAAGTAGAAACTATAGGCTTTCAAAAATATTAGATTTGGGGATGAAGCAGTAAAGCTTGCACTTTACTATCTGTATAGTTCACTTGGAAAAGTGTGGTATAAAAGGACAAAGATGGTAGAATACCTGGAGAATAACATCCAGGTGACCCGATGATTTTTCTTGGGTTTTCCCTCAGAGTTTATGAAGAAAGCAAATGCAAAAAGGTCACTCAAGGTGCAACTTTTCAAGTGGAGCCCTGGTTATTTGGTATTAGCAGAGTGTTAGAGAACACTTTTGCCAACAATTTACATCTAGAGAGTTGAGATCATTTAAAAACAATCATTGGACAATCTGAAAAAAAAAAAACAATAAAAAACACTGAAAATGATTTAACATCACACACACACACACACGCACACGCACACGTGCACACACACGCACAAATTGTGAGGTAAAGGAGACCCAGACTTCCCAGCAAGACGGAAGAACTGAACTCAAGGCTCCCTGCTTGTAACTCAACCAGTGATGCCACAAGGGTAAGGGTGATATTTTATTGAATCTGGGAAATTAATATAAAATGCATTCATACACCCCAATTTATCTTTGATGCTCATATAGTAGTTAAGAAAATAATTGCTTTGTGTGAAATAAGCTGGTTGTCATGGACAGGGATCACACTGATGATTTAATTTAATTTAATCTCTGAGAAGCCCCTGGAGGAGTAGAATGGATTAGGTCACAGTGTTGAGGACTAATGGGGGGATAAGGCTTGGGATATAAAAGATTTTACTTGTGCTCTTTTCAGACCCCTCATAAAGAGGGCCCACTTTCAGAATCGGCCCTGGGATGTGCAAGCTGAGCCTAATGTCCTTCCTCAGAAATCTTCACTCACTCTTGCTTCCTCTTTGACTCTGATTTCAGAGACCAGGGGGATTTTATTTGGATGGAAGGCAATTTGCCTTTTTAAGATATAAAAATATTTATACTATAAATATTACAATATAAACATTTAAATAATATAATACACGCATTTACACGATAGGGAATGAAGTCTCCTATAACTTTCCATCATATAGTAGATGCTCAATCATACTTATTTTATTATCAAAATTAGGCTGAGTTTAGGAAAGTCTTCCCTGAGAAAACGACACTAGATACACGTAATTTGAAAAACAGGTGGAAATTAGCCTGATTAAATAAGTAGAAGTCATTCCAGGCACAGGAACAAGGTGTATAAAGGCAAATGCATGGCACAGAATAAGTTTGAAAGTATGTCTATGTGGCTGGAGAAAGCATGCTGAATTGTATATATTTGGAGTGGAATTGTGATAGAAGACTTCATGGAACACATCATGAAGCAGAGCTAAGGAATTTAGACATTTTCCTGAGGACCATTAAAGTGCTATGAACAGGAGAGTTTAGTGTCAGATGTAATATTAGAAAGTTGGCTCAAGCTGTGGTGTGGGAGCTGACAGAGTTAGGGAGTGATGCTCAAACAAGGAGGAGGGGTGTAAGAGGTAATTCAGATGAGAAAAGTGAGGAGGGCTGAGATGAGTTTCTAGAAAGAAAATGGATAGAGTTCATTTTATTAAGGTTATAGAATTTGTGGAATTTTGCAACTAATCGGATATGGTGCTAGTAAAAAAGAAAGTTGGCTACATTTTATTTGATTATTTTCAGCATAAGCTCACTCATTATTCCGCAGGATAGCCAATCTATTTTTGAAAATGTTTATATGAAGTTGAAATCTGCCTCTCTGCAATTTAATCTTCATTTTTCCTGCCGGAACTATAAAAAATAAATTCATCTCCCACATGCTAGTCTTTCTGATATTTAAATACAGCTACATTTTCATCCCCACATCTTCATTTTTGTCTAGATTTTTTTCTAAAATGAATATAGTTCTTTAATTATTTCTTAAATGGTATGATTTCTAGACATCTCTCCATCCTACCACCCATTTCTAAACATACTCACGTGTAAATACTTTTTATTTATTTTTTTAAAAGATTTACTTACTTAGAGAGAGCGAGTGCAAGCAAGGAACAGGGGCAGAGGGAGAGGGAGAGAGAGAATCTCAAGCAGACTCTCTGCTGACCATGGAGTCCGATGTGGGGCTCCGTCCCAGGACCCTGAGATCATGACCTGAGCTGAAATCAAGAGTGCATGCTTAACCAACTGAGCCACATAACCACCCCAGGAGCCCCTACTTTTAAAATGCAGTGGCCCACATCATTCCAGATGTGGGCTGGCCGGTGTAGAGACTAGAAGAAGCAGCTCCTTTGTTCTGAATGCTATAGGTCTAGTAGTAGAGCCTGAGCTTGCATTATCTTCTTTCATCCCCACTCAGTTCCTTGGTCCCTTCGGTCCTTCATTCCTTCCTCCCTTCTTTCCATTCTTTTTGTCAGTTATATCACACAAAGTTAGTGTTATGTTGAGTTTGCAGTAGCCTAAAAGCCTGAAAGTATATGCATTAAAGAGTTCTCCTCTTATATTTAAGAGCTATATTATTTTAGCCTAAGGCAGAAAATTTATGATAGTGCGATCTCAGCACATCAATGGAATTGATAGATATGATTTTGAGTTCTGATTCTTTCATTTACCATATAAGTTCTTCTCCATGCTGTCTGCTCCATTTATAAAACATTTGCTTATTTCCAAATAGATAATCATCTTCTGAATTGTCATGACCCTTAATTCCTCTCTTCTGGAACTAATCATTTGATGGCTTGTGTTATAGTTATTTAGTGATAGGACTTATCTTTCATAAACGGTAAGTTCCTCATACCAGGCTCCCTGCTGATTTACTTATTTTTATTCTTTTTATGGCCTAGAACATAATAAATATTTTAGCAAACACCCAATGAGTGGATAAATTTAAAGTAGCAAGTAAATTATCACCATTTTCTTCAAGTATCCTTTGTTTCTATTTTCACAATCAACTGTGTTACATCCATTGTAGATTGAAAATCTTTGTCTGATAGAGAATTTCAAAATGAAAATTCCAATTGAGTATCTCTGATTTCCAGCTCTCATTTATAAACATTATCTCATCTGCATCAAGTGATAAAGCTGAACTTTCCCTTATTCTATCTGAACAGACATTTATAAGTCTTGTGCCTATCCCTGATTATTCAGTTTCCTTTCTCTCTGACGCATGCCCTTTGCAAATGCAACTGGTCCTCTTCCTGTCCGGCCATATTTTGGTTTTTGGTGCCCCTTATTTCCTCAATGGAATAATATGTGATTATTTGTAGAAACTTAACTTTAAGGACTATCAGCCTTCTTCCCTTTTAATATATATATATTTTCAATTTCTTGATATGTGAAACTAGTACTATCCCTTCCATGGCAATTAGACATTCTTTTATACTATTGCTATCACCTTCCAAGATCCTCACATTTTGTCGACTAAAACTTCCTCATTGCTCAAAATTAAGAATAATAATTACTAGTTATTTTATCAACCATCTGAAAGATAAACTCTGTATCAAGAAAAGCTGATAATCATATATAGATATAGATATACCTATATTTATACCAAGAACTATAGTATATATTTTTTTAATGTCAAACCTAGTATCATACTCAGTTGATAAATACTAAAAATAATCTTACTGAAGGTAGAAATAAAATGAAGATATTCTTCATCACCAATATTATTTATCATTCTTAAGCTTTTTGACAATGCTATGAAGAAATGGAAAGAGATAAAAATAGGGTTGGAGGATAAGCACAATCAATGACAGATGATTTGACTAATTTATCTGGAAAACCTGAGACAAGTAAGTGAAAAGCCACATAAATGCAGCTGGGAACAGATAATACACAGAAATAAATATATAATCATTTTTATTTCTCCTTCACTTTTGAAGATTAATTTCACTAGATATTATTTTCACTAGATATAGAATTCTAGTTAGAAAGTCTTTTTCTTTCAACACTTCATTCTTTTCTTGCTTGCTTGGTTTCTGATGAAAATTCCTCTGAAATTCTTACCCTTGTTCCTTTGTAGGTAAGGTGATTTTCCTCTCTAGCTTCTTTCAGGATTTTCTCTTTGTCTTTGGTTTTCTGCAATTTAAATATGATAGCCTTAGATACAGATTTTGTTTTGTACTTATCATACTTAGGGCTTTCTGAATTTCATGGATTTCTGGTTTGAAGTCTGTCATTTACTTTTAGAATGTTCTCAGTCATTACTTCACATATTTCTTCTGCTTCATTCCATCTTCTCTTCTCCTTCTGATGTTCCAATTATACTTTTTGAAAATTTTCTCATAGTTTTTAGATGCTTTGTTATGTGTGGGTTTTTTTTTCCCCTTTCTTTTATTTTATTTTATTTTTTCTTTTTTTCTCCTGTGTATTTCAGTTTGGGGTGCTCCTATTGACCTATCTTCAAGCTCACTGACTCTTTTCTTTGTCCATGTCCAGTTTACTGATGAGTGCATAGAAGTCATTCTTCATTTCTCTTACAGTGTTTTTTATTTCTAGTATTATCTTTGAATTCCTTCTTAGGATTCCCATCTCCCTGCTTACATTACCCATCTGTTCTAGCATGTGATCTGCTTTTTTTCATTAAAGCACTTAGCAAATTAATTACTAATGTTAATTAATAAATATCAGTTTTCTTAAATTCCATGTCTCATAATTGCAGCATTGGTCTTCTGAGTCTTATTCTTAGTCTCACCTTATCTCTTCAGACTGTGGTTTTCCTTGTCTTTGGCATGCCTTGTAACTTTTTGTTTAAAGTCAGATGTGTTGTATTGAGTAATAGGAACTTAAGTAATAGGCTTTTAGTGTGAGTATTTAGTTAATCTTTCTAGGAATTTGGCTATATTTAATGTTTGCTGTGGCTGTAGGTGCTAGAGACTTCAAATTCTAGCATCTTTGTTTTTGTCTTTCTTGTTAACTTTGGTCTTCACAAGTACCCTTTGAGTCTATTCATTGCAGATCTTCCAGGTGAAATCCACTGTTCCATGCTGGGGCCTTGTTTGTGTGGTGGTAAGATATATGTGGGAGGGGGAAGTGTTTCATAATCTTATGATTAAATCTCAGTCTTTTACTGTGCCTGTGTCCCTGCATTGTGAGCTTCACAGGTATTTCTTAGTCTCCTCCTCCCCACTCCAGGCCCTCAGACAAGCCTGGAAGACTAGAAAGAACTAGAATGGAAATGCTGCCTGTAAATGAGATAGAACTCTGGACAAGTCTTTTTCCCTTGGAGAGCAGGTCTTGGTTAAGGGGAGTGCTCTGTGTGAATTTCACAGAGATTACTCTTCCCCTCCTCCCATCACAGCCAAGAGGGGACCTTTTTGATTCTTCACCATGAGAACCAGGTGGAGTTCCCAAAGGTAAAATCCATGAAAGGATGAGTGTCTCTCCAAGACCGAGGCTTTTAGGAGTTTCTCACTCACACTGGTTCACACTCAGCCTCCAGCAATTCATCAAAATTTTACTCTAAGTTCACCTGCCAGTTTACAGCTGCAGAGGCTTATTCCACATAAACAGATCTTATCTGTGACTCTCCTCGTTTGTCTGTCTCTCCAGATTTCAGGGTGCTAGTTTGCCCTGCAAACTCAGCTTTCTGAGGAATCCATGAAAAGTTGTTGATTTTCAGTCTTTTCAGCTTTTTCTTTTAGGACAGGAGTGATAACTTCCAACCTCTTTACATGTCAGAGTTGAATCTGAAAGTAGCTCTGTGTGTGTCTGTGTGTGTGTGTGTATGCGATCCACTAGAAAATATGAAGAAAATATAGTTTAATAACATCAAAAATAAAATAAAATACCTAGGATTGAGCTTAATAAGAAATGTGCAAGTTCTATATAAAAAAAGTTCAATAGAAACTTCCCAAACTGAAATGCCACATACACACAAAAAGAATGGGCAAACACATACAATAGAACATCTAAAAACTATAGGAAACTTGCAGAAAGTATAATTGGAATATATATTAAAAAGTGTTAAATGCATATGCGGAAGACAAAAAATACTCATTAATCAAAGGCCAATTCTCTCTCAATGAATCTCTAAATTTAATATAATTCCAACAAAAGTGCCAAAAGTATTTCTTAAAAGTAAGAAAGTTTATTCTAAAATTGATATGGAAAACAAAATTCTAAAGCAAAAGCATAAGGCAGGTGAATCTAGATTATTAAAAGATAAACTAAAGCATATTCAAAATTTTAAGATTTTATTTGAGAAGAATTGATTCCAACTGGGCAACACCAACCTGGAAGTGGTTAGGAGTGCTCCACCAACAGTTTGTGGAGGGACTTTTATAGTGAAAAGGTGGAAGCAGAGTAAGGAAATTGTGGATTTGTTATAGTTTTATAAGGTTTTCTTCAACCATACTATTTAACGTAGCTTAAAATCTATCTGGCTACTTGTGATTGGTTGTCCCTAGGTTTCAATTTTATACCCTTCAGGCATTTACAGGCTTAGATTTTGGTTTGCCTACCTAGGCCACAGCAGCATTAGATCAACATCAATCTAATGGCTTCCTTGTTTAATTAATTTAACAAGATCTACCACATTTTAAAAGATCATAACAAAAAGCAGAGTAAATAAAACAACATGATAGAAAGCAGAATTGTTCATTCATTCAGTAAGTACTTCATATGCACCTACAGTAAGTCAGACATTTTTCTAAGGATTTAGGATAGAGTAGTGAAGAAATCAGAAAAAAAAAATTATTTGCCCTCAAGGAGTTTATATTCTCATAGGGAAAGACATACAATTTAAAAAATTAATATGCAAAATACCAAATATATGAGATGCTGTTAAGTGGGATGAAGAAAAAGCAGGAAGGGGAATGAGAAATGTTGGACAGGGGATGTTAAATATTGAATAGGGTAGTTAAGGAAAAGCTCACCGATGAAGTGATACTTGAACAAGGGTGTAAAACAAATCATGGTATTTGCCATGCAGATACTTGGGGGAAATTTTCTAAGCAGAAGAAACATGAAATTAATAGGTTCTGAGGCAGGAGCATGTTGGGTGTTTCATAGTGACCTGAAAGAGAACCAGGAGTTAAGAGAACCACAGTGAAAATATTAAGCAATGAGGTCAGAGAATTAAGAGGTGCAGGTCATTTAAAGTTCTGTCGGTCATTATAAATATTTTGGCTTTTCATCTGAATTTGATGGGAGTCCATTGGAGGGTTTTGAGCAGAGCAGTGACATAATCTGATGTGCATAAAATGGACTCCTTTGGCTTCTGTGTTGTGAATAAACTATTGAAGGGGAAGGTCAGAGGCAAGGAAGTGAGTTAGGATAATAATGTGAGTGAAATATGATTTTGTATAAATAAAGGTGGTAGCAAGATAGGCAAGTGAAAAGGAGGTGGTTGTGAGAGCAAGTAGATAAGGTCATGGGGAAAAAATGAGAAGTTAAACTTTGGGCTTGTAAAATTGGAGATGCCTATCAGATGTTCATGTGAAATGTCATGTAGGTACTTTCATGTGTGATTCTAGATTTGAAGGGGAAAATGCGGGCCACGGATATAAACTTGGGTATGTTTCAGCATACAGAGCATATTTGAAGATATAAAACTGATGGGATCACCCAGAAAGTAACTGTAGAGAAAGGATGAAATCCTGGGACAGCCCATTGCTAGAGATTGGGGAGATTAGAAAGTACTAGTAAAGGGGAACAGAGAAGGAGTTGCCAGTGGAGTAGAACAACTAAGTATGGGAAGCTGAGTAATAAATTTGGCTGGCCCTTATCCCTGGTTACTGGAAAGTCACCTGTAAATCCTTGGAATCTCCTGAGAGATAGGAGCACCTTTGTAATTTATGGAGGGCCGCTGAATGGTTTATGTTAACGGGATGACTCAAAATGGGGACTAGCCCCAGAAACACCAACCCTGTGGTTAGAAGGTTGAGTTATGTGATATCAGCCTGCTCTCTGGTGAGGGGAGGAGGGTTGGATATTGAATTCAACAGAGTGGCCAGGGATTCAATCAAGTGTACCTATGTAACAAAACCCCAGTAAAAGTTCTGGAAACTAAAGCTAGACTAAACTTTGCTGGTTGGCAATACTCTGCTGTTGCACAGTAATGTGCCAGGAGGGTAGTGAGTCCTAAGGATGAGGAAGTTTAATGTTTGGGATCCTCCCAGACTTCGCCCTGTGCCCATCTCCCTTTGACAGGTATTGTTTTGTATCCCATTGTTATTAAAATGGTAATAGTTAATATAGCACCTTCCCTGAGTTCTGTGAATCACTCTGGTGAATTATTGAAGCTCAGAGGGTAGTAAGAACCCAATAATTTGTAGACAGCAGATCAGAGGTGAGGGTGGCCTGGGAAATCCTGGATTCATGGCAGTCTTGTAGAGGACTGTGCCCTTAATATTTGGCTCAACTCTGAATCGTTAGTGTCAGAAGTCATTGCAGAGGCCAATGGAAGAATATATTTCAGGGAGCAGGTAGTGATTATGTGAATCAGGTTATATGTAGACTGAGAATTGAGGTCTCTACTCAACAATGTGGAAACCATGGGTCACTTTGAAAAGAGAATGTTCCATAGAGTTAAGGGAGTGAAATCTTGATTGCAAAGCATTCTGTCTAGAATAGGAGGAGACGAATTATAGTTAGCAAGTATAGACTACCCTTTTGAGGAGTTTTGCTGTCAATGGAAAAAGGTATTTGTGGCTTTAGCTGGAGGTAGAAGGTGTGGGATTAAGAATATTTTTTTCTTTTTTAAGATTGGAGATTTTATAGAATGTTTACACTGGATGGAAATAATCCACTGGAAGGAAAACACAGATGAGGCAGGAAATAGCAAGAATAATGTCTGAAAATTATCTTTGAGCATCTGGAAGTCACTGGATTAGATGCATAATTTAGGGGTTGGCCTGGGAAAAAAACACAGACAATGCTTCCATAGTAGCAGAAGAGAAGGGAGAGTATGGGCATAGATGCCTTCAAATGATAGATAGGGATTTTGCAGAGAACTTCTCTTCTGATTGCTTCTGTTTTCAGTGGAACACAAAACAAGGTCATGGTGTGAGAATGAAGATAGTGTAAAAGATATTGGAGGCCTGAGGAGACAAAAGCAGGTATGAACCCCAGGCAGCACTAAAGAATGTGAGGAGAGTGGTCATGAATGTAAAGTGAAACCAGTCAGCATGGCAGCAATGAAGAGATGGAGAGTCCCTGCCCCACAGAATTCGAAGTGATGGTGGCATAAAAATGGTCATCACTTGAGAGGGCTCCCTGGGAAGAAATGCATTCAAGGCACGCTTAGACCAAGAAGGTAAAGTGAATATTTAGAAAAAAAAGTGAGGATATGAGGTGTTTGCCAATAACAGATTAGTGGAAAAAAATAGAAAATCCGTGAAGAAAACTCTGTGTATATTTAATAATGGTAGAATTTCACATCCATTCAGGAAAAATGGATTATTTAATACATTGTTGTAACTGGAGGAAAAAGGTTAGATCTCTGTCTTACATTTTATACCCCAAAAAGTTCAGACAGGTCAAATATTTAAGTACGAAAAAGTAAAGTATAAATTTGCTATAAAAAACAAAAACTAAAAAATAATTTTGAAATGGGTACAGCCTTTCTAAATATGACACAAAAATATAGCAATTATTGTGAATTATATTGACCAATTTCACTACTTAAAGTTTAAAAAAATTGAGGGGCGCCTGGGTGGCTCAGTTGGTTAAGCGACTGCCTTCGGCTCAGGTCATGATCCTGGAGTCCCTGGATCGAGTCCCGCATCAGGCTTCCTGCTCGGCGGGAAGCCTGCTTCTCCCTCTCCCACTCCCCGTTTGTGTTCCCTCTCTCGCTGTGTCTTTCTCTGTCAAATAAATAAATAAAATCTTTAAAAAAAAAAAAAAAAAAAGTTTAAAAAAATTGATTACAAAGCATGGCTAAGCAAAGGCCAAAGATGCATGTTAAAATGAAAAATAATGTTATTTATATTACAGAAAATAGCTAACTAATTTTATTATTAGTCAGTAGTCACCATTTATAGTCAATAAGACGAATAACCCAATATTAAAATGGGCAAAGAATATGAACAAAACACTTACTTAAAAATAAAAAAAAAAAAGGAAATGCAGCTAGCTCTTAGGCATATTAAAAGTTACTTAATATTAGCCATTTTTAAAATGCAAATGAAAACTATGAAGCTCCAAATTTCCCTCATCAAATTGGCAAAGATCAAAAAGTTTGGTAAGATATCATCAGGGCAGAGAAGATTATACATTGCACTCTATGAGTGTAAAATGGGAAACAAATGAAGTAGTCATTAATAGGGTACTTTGTTAAATAAAATATGGTGTATCATTATAATGGAACACTGAGTAGCCAATCAAAAGAATGCACTGATTTTATACGCTACTTTGAAATGTGCTAACAGAAAACTTTGTCATCATAATTTAAGGAGGAAGCAATATTGCAGAGTAAAAATGTAAAGTAATACTATGAAAAGCGCTGCTCAAGACTCAGACATCGCATATGATAGTTACTTTGAGGCAAAATAAAAAGTGAGTACACATACACACATAAATATGTATGTACACTTGTATTTGCATGAACTATATAGGAATACATAAAAATGCTAATTGTTTGCTTCTGGAGCAGGCTTTGGGTTCTACAGCAGAATAGAATGGAGCATAGTCTTTGCCTGTACACCTTTTTGGAACTTTTAAATTTTATACCATTATTTGTGTCATCCTTTATACTATATCCATGCTTTGCATTTTAAAAATTTTAAGGAAATATTTTAAGTTACTAATATAATTGCAAACTATTGAAACACTTTAAACAGGTAAGTTTAAAAAATAAAGGTAAACCAGTATCAACTGAAAGTAAAAACCTTTGAAATTTTAAAAAACATAATGTTAAATTTTAGACAATAAAAGTAGTTACATTGTGAAGGTGAATTCACAAGGGAGCTGAAGGACACTGATGAGGATTTACTAAGGAGAATGATGTGGGTTGCTTAATTCTATCTTGGTTAAAATATTAAGTTAAGCGTGGTTGCTAAAAATTTTCAGGCAGTTAATAAAAGAAAGTAAATAGACTGTATACTTTCCAAACTTGAGAAGGAAAAAATAGGAAACATTAAAAAGTTGATCAAGAAAAAGAAAATGAGTAACAAAAATGTGAAGCAGTAATATATGATGATAGAAAAATGTCCAAATATGTCAGTAACCACAATAAATATAAATAGTTATTTAAAGTCAGAGCAACTCAGCCTCCCTCCCTTTTATGTTAAGAAAAACTTAAAAGTTAATTACAATGCCCCTGCTAATAATAGAGCTAATGTGGTTTTGGAAATCCTTGTTTTGCATATATATTCTCCTAAATATATGTGTTCTGTTTCTTCTTTTTTGTTGTTGTTGTTTGCTTGTTTTTTTGTTTTGTTTTGTTTTTGTGTCCTCAGCAGAAACCTCTAATATATAGACAAAGGTCATGAGGCAGGCAGGTTACAGCAATGACTCCTATTCTTCCCCCTCTCTGTGTCCTGGCTATGTTTCTGCACAGAGCCCTCCCACTCTGGCTCTGGCTTTGGCCATCTGACTCACTTCAGCCAATGGAATATTAACATACATGACACAAGCAGAGACTCGGGAAATGCTTGTATAATGAGCTTTTCCTGCTTCTGCATTTTGCCTTCACTGTGAGAGCATGCCTGCCTGACAGTGAAAGACATGAGGGACAGAGCCAACCCATGGCAGTCATTCCAAGCAAGGCTGTCCTAGTGCCGTCAAAAGCCAGCCATCCCTCATAATATGTGAATAATTCCCATAAGATAAGTAAAATCATCCAATCAACCCACAGATTTGTGAACTAAATCAATGTTTATTGTTTCGCACCGCTCAGTTTTGAGGTGGTTGGCTATGTAGCAGTATGGTGGTAAAAGATTCTTGGTACAGATGACAAGACTTTTTGGATTGGCTTTTTCAGTGAGTGAAGAATCAAGGCAATGGTGAGATGCCACGTGTCCTCGTACGTCACTGTAAGCCAACACTCCCCAGCAAGTGAGACACACCTCACTCACAGAGTCATTGAGGGACCATTTTACAACAATTCTCTCCACCAAGTGATCAAAATATGATTGACTTTAAAAAAGTACCAAGGGTCTAATAACCCCTGCTAGTCTATACTTCTTATTAGCATCAATTTATGTTCTTTCAACTTTCTGTTCAACTGCGATGTAATTCTTCTCATTTGCCAGTCTTACCCTGCTTCTGACAGTTGCATTCTCTTTTCTGGCTCTCTTGCCTCTGTTTAACCTGCCACAGCCTTTTGTTTTTCCCCCTGTGCTTCAGGAAAAGGAAGATAACTTGGCATACCTGCCAAAGACTTGTGACAGTAATATATGAGCAGGGTGCTCCCCTGATGTCTCAGAAAAAAACAGTACCCTCAAGAAGACAAACCCTCTGTCATTTGGTTTCCAGGGATACAAACATATCTAAAAATGCAGAACTAAATACATTTTAAGTAAGAAATTCTTTAAAAAGTGAAAGTGCAGAGAATGATCTGTTGGAAAAAATACAGGCTTTGGAGTCAAACACTCCTGGGATTGAATCCTGACAGCCATTTACCACCAGCAAGTTACTTAGCTGCTTGAGCATCCCTTTCATCTTCTGCAAGATGTGAGGATTATATGAGACAGAATAACTGAACTCTTAGCACAACCAGCATATTTCTTCTCCTGAGTCTCTCTGGCCTCACTGACAACTAAGACTTCTTTTACCTTACTCCTAAATATCCCCCAAATCCTTTAGCAATTCTGCTCTGTCTCAGCCCCTCCATACTGCCTCTCTTTCTGAACCAGTGCTCTTTCTGAGCAAAAGCCCCATGGTTACTAGGATCTAACTACCAAAAGCAGAAGAGAAAGGTAGAAATAACATTTTAAAATTCTTATTTGGATGCATTTTCAAATTGGAATCCTTTATCCTTCTTACATTAAGAAACAATGCTTCCATGATTCATTAACAAAACACTATTTTAAATTTCATAGAACTTGCAGAACAAATCAGGAAGATTACTTTGTAAAGCAATCGTGAGGACAGTGTTAGATACAATTATATGTCATAATTAATAGGATATAGCTAGTCAATTTGATTTATGGATCTAGGGAATGATGACCATTTCCTAAAGGAACGAGATCTGAGACCTGAGCCCTGAGACAAGTCTTTGACAAAGTAAAAATTCACATCTTGGTTCTCTGACAATAGTTTTCTCAGCTGTTGATTACACTGGATTATGACCCATTTAAATATCTTTTCAATTTAAGTCCCTATTTTGTGCCACATCCACTTTCATAAGCATTGAATTATAGGTGATAAAGTGTGCCATTTTTCTTTTTGATTAGTAGGGTAACTTCCCTGTTCTTACACTATTCTAAATAGAAGGACTACAAAAAGCAACAAAATCTTGACAAATGAGGTACCAAGTACTTATTCCATGGCTCAGAGATAAAAATAGAAGCTACCATTTACTGATGTCTCAAACGTGCTAAGTACTTTGTGTACATTATCTTATTTGATTCTAATGAAAACCCTTTGGGGTAAATATTTTTAGCCCCATTTTATAGGATGAAGTACTAATGCTTAGAGAATAAGGAAAGTTCTCAAGTTAAAAATGGCTATTTAAATATATGTTTGGATGCAATACTATTAAACCAACAATAAAATAGGTATAACAACAACCACCCAGCCCCTCTTTTGCTTCACCTACCTGAAAACAATGCCCCCTTTTTGTTTATATAGTGTACATCCCAGATGCTGTCAATTTCTCCTTATATTTCCTCCTCTCAGGATTCACCTGCCACCTAGTCGTATTCATTTGACTTGCTACATCTGCTTTTCAAGCGAACTGCTCATGCTGTTCTTGAAGGATTTTAGAGGAGGGCATTTTCATGTCAGTGGCCAGAGGAAGAGTTGAATTTTAAAATGAAGATGAGAAGTCAAAGGTGGGAGGGATTCTTTTCAACTTTTCAAAGCTGTATGAAGATAATGGGTTAAAAATAAAATTTTGGTATAAATTTAATGAACAGGGGCTTGGGTTGCCATCATGAGGCATATAAGTGCAGTATTATTCTCTATGACTTCTCTTGTCCTTGGCCATTATAGTCAGGAAAGCTTCTTACAGCACAATGTAACTAATCAAGGAATCATTTTAAGTGTATTTTTGGTACATAGATGTTATTAATAAGTGAAGAATGGTTTATTTCAGCCATTCTTATACGATATATCAAGAAAAAAAAAGGTGGGGAATCAGACTATCCTTATTTTTGGTATATATATATATATATATATATATATAAGTTGTTCTCTCATTAAAATTTTGGGATACAGTTTCTTCTAACAGACCAAAATATACCCTAACTCTCTAGTATATGGCTTTGTTCTAGTCTCCTCCCTGATCACATTCTCTCCCCTTTTTTTTAATTCCTCTTCTTTCTTTTTTCAACCAACTTCTTATCTTATCAATTCCTTTTATAAAATCTTTTATAATTTTCATCTTTACAGTCATATTCCATCCCTTCATCATATTAACCCTTATTTTTGTACATATATAAGCTTTTCTTTCTTTAAAATTTTGGGAGGCACTTTCTTCTAACAGACCAAAACACACCCAAAATCTAGTGTGTGGCACTGATCTATGCACCAGCCTGATCATATTTGATAATATTCTTCTTCTTTTTTTTAATCTTATTCTTTTTTCTTTTTTCTTTCTTTCCCTTTCTTTTCCCCTGGTTTCAGGTCTCTTCTGATTTGTTTAGTGTATATTTTTCTGGGGTTGTTGTTACCCCGTTAGCATTTTGTTCTCTCATTCATCTATTCTCCTCTGGACAAAATGATAAGATGGAAAAAAATCACTTCAAGAAAAAGAACAAGAGGCAGTACCGACTGCCAGGGACCTACTCAATACGGACATTAGTAAGATGTCGGAACTAGAGTTCAGAATGATGATTATAAAGATACCAGCTGGGCTTGAAAAAGGCATGGAGGATATTAGAGAAACGTTTTCTGGAGAAATAAAAGAACTAAAATCTAACCAAGTCGAAATCAAAAAGGCTATTAATGAGGTGCAATAAAAAATCGAGGCTCTAACTGCTAGGATAAATGAGGCAGAAGAGAGAATTTGTGATATAGAAGACCAAATGATGGAAAATAAAGAAGCTGAGAAAAAGAGAGATAAACAACTACTGGATCACAAGGGCAGAATTCGAGAGATAAGTGATACCATAAGACAAAACAACGTTAGAATAATTGGGATCCCAGAAGAAGAAGAAAGAGAGAGAGGGGCAGAAGGTATACTGGAGCAAATTATAGCAGAGAACTTCCCTAATTTGGGGAGGGAAACAGGCATCAAAATCCAGGAGGCACAGAGAACCCCTCAAAATCAATAAAAATAGGTCAACACCCCAACATCTAATAGTAAAACTTACGAGTCTCAGAGACAAAGAGAAAATCCTGGAAGCAGCTCGGGAGAAGAGATATGTAACCTTCAATGGTAGAAACGTTAGATTGGCAACAGACCTATCCACAGAGACCTGGCAGGCCAGAAAGGACTGGCATGATATATTCAGAGCACTAAAAGAGAAAAATATACAGCCAAGAATACTATATCCAGCTAGGCTGTCATTGAAAATAGAAGGAGAGATAAAAAACTTCCAGGACAAACAAAAACTAAAGGAATTTGCAAACACAAAACCAGCCCTACAAGAAATATTGAAAGGGGTCCTCTAAGCAAAGAGAGCCTAAAAGCAACATACACCAGAAAGGAACAGAGACAATATACAGTAACAGTCACCTTACAGGCAATACAATGGCACTAAATTCCTATCTTTCTTTTTTTTTTTTTAATTTTTTTATTGTTATGTTAATCCCCATACATTACATCATTAGTTTTAGATATAGTGTTCCATGATTCATTGTTTGTGCATAACACCCAGTGCTCCATGCAGAACGTGCCCTCCTCAATACCCATCACCAGGCTAACCCATCCTCCCACCCCCCTCCCCTCTAGAACCCTCAGTTTGTTTTTCAGAGTCCATCGTCTCTCATGGTTCTTCTCCCCCTCCGATTTCCCCCCCTTCATTCTTCCCCTCCTGCTACATTCTTCTTCTTCTTTTTTTCTTTCTTAACATATATTGCATTATTTGTTTCAGAGGTACAGATCTGAGATTCAACAGTCTTGCACAATTCACAGTGCTCACCAGAACACATACCCTCCCCAGGGTCCATCACCCAGTCACCCCATCCCTCCCACCCCACCCCCCACTCCAGCAACCCTCAGTTTGTTTCCTGAGATTAAGAATTCCTCATATCAGTGAGGTCATATGATACATGTCTTTGTCTGTTTGACTTATTTCGCTCAGCATAATACCCTCCAGTTCCATCCACGTCGTTGCAAATGGCAAGATCTCATTCCTTTTGATGGCTGCATAATATTCCATTGTATATATATACCACTTCTTCTTTATCCATTCATCTGTTGATGGACATCTTGGCTCTTTCCACAGTTTGGCTATTGTGGACATTGCTGCTATAAACATCGGGGTGCACGTACCCTTTCGGGTCCCTACTTTTGTATCTTTGGGGTAAATACCCAGGAGTGCAATTGCTGGATCATATGGTAGCTCTATTTTCAACTTTTTGAGGAACCTCCATACTGTTTTCCAGAGTGGCTGCACCAGCTTGCATTCCCACCAACAGTGTAGGAGGGTTCCCCTTTCTCTGCATCCCCGCCAACATCTGTCATTTCCTGACTTGTTAATTTTAGCCATTCTGACTGGTGTGAGGTGGTATCTCATTGAGGTTTTGATTTGGATTTCCCTGATGCCGAGCGATATTGAACATTTTTTCATGTGTCTGTTGGCCATTTGGATGTCTTCTTTGGAAAAATGTCTGTTCATGTCTTCTGCCCATTTCTTGATTGGATTCTTTGTTCTTTTGGTGTTCAGTTTGATGAGTTCTTTATAGATTTTGGATACTAGCCCTTTATCTGATATGTCATTTTCAAATATCTTCTCCCATTCTGTCGGTTGTCTTTTGGTTTTGTTGACTGTTTCCTTTGCTTTGCAAAAGCTTTTTATCTTGACGAAGTCCCAATAGTTCATTTTTGCCCTTGCTTCCCTTGCCTTTGGCGATGTTTCTAGGAAGAAGTTGCTGCGGCTGAGGTCGAAGAGGTTGCTGCCTGTGTTCTCCTTTAGGATTTTGATGGACTCCTGTCTCACATTGAGGTCTTTCAACCATTTGGAGTCTATTTTTGTGTGTGGTGTAAGGAAATGGTCCAGTTTCATTCTTCCGCATGTGGCTGTCCAATTTTCCCAACACCATTTGTTGAAGAGACTGTCTTTTTTCCATTGGACATTCTTTCCTTCTTTGTCAAAGATTAGTTGACCATAGAGTTGAGGGTCCATTTCTGGGCTCTCTATTCTGTTCCATTGATCTATGTGTCTGTTTTTGTGCCAGTACCATACTGTCTTGATGATGACAGCTTTGTAGTAGAGCTGGAAGTCCGGAATTGTGATGCCGCCAGCTTTGCTTTTCTTTCTCAACATTCCTCTGGCTATGCGGGGTCTTTTCTGGTTCCATACAAATTTTAGGATTATTTGTTCCATTTCTTTGAAGAAAGTGGATGGTATTTTGATGGGGATTGCACTGAATGTGTAGATTGCTCTAGGTAGGATTGACATCTTCACAATATTTGTTCTTCCAATCCATGAGCATGGAACGTTTTTCCATTTCTTTCTGTCTTCCTCAATTTCTTTCAGGAGTATTCTATAGTTTTCTGAGTACAGATCCTTTGCCTCTTTGGTTAGATTTATTCCTAGGTATCTTATGGTTTTGGGTGCAATTGTAAATGGTATCGACTCTTTAATTTCTCTTTCTTCTGACTTGTTGTTGGTGTATAGGAATGCCACTGACTTCTGTGCATTGATTTTATATCCTGCCACTTTACTGAATTCCTGTATGAGTTCTAGCAGTTTTGGGGTGGAGTCTTTGGGGTTTTCCACATAAAGTATCATATCATCTGCAAAGAGTGAGAGTTTGACTTCTTCTTTGCCAATTTGGATGCCTTTGATTTCTTTTTGTTGTCTGATTGCTGTGGCTAGGACTTCCAATACTATGTTGAATAGCAGTGGTGATAGTGGACATCCCTGCCGCGTTCCTGACCTTAGGGGGAAAGCTCTCAGTTTTTCCCCATTGAGAATGATATTCGCTGTGGGGTTTTCATAGATGGCTTTTATGATATTGAGGTATGTACCCTCTATCCCTATACTCTGAAGAGTTTTGATCAAGAAAGGATGCTGTACTTTGTCAAATGCTTTTTCTGCATCTATTGAGAGGATCATATGGTTCTTGTTCTTTCTTTTGTTAATGTATTGTATCACGTTGATTGATTTGCGGATGTTGAACCAACCTTGCAGCCCAGGGATAAATCTGACTTGGTCGTGGTGAATAATCCTTTTAATGTACTGTTGGATCCTATTGGCTAGTATTTTGGTGAGAATTTTTGCATCCATGTTCATCAGGGATATTGGTCTGTAATTCTCCTTTTTGATGGGGTCTTTGTCTGGTTTTGGGATCAAGGTAATGCTGGCCTCATAAAATGAGTTTGGAAGTTTTCCTTCCATTTCTATTTTTTGGAACAGTTTCAGAAGGATAGGTATTAATTCTTCTTGAAATGTTTGGTAGAATTCCCCTGGGAAGCCTTCTGGCCCTGGGCTTTTGTCTTTTGGGAGATTTTTGATGACTGCTTCTATTTCCTTAGTGGTTATAGGTCTGTTCAGGTTTTCTCTTTCTTCCTGGTTCAGTTTTGTTAGTTGATACATCTCTAGGAATGCATCCATTACTTCCAGGTTATCTAATTTGCTGGCATAGAGTTGCTCATAATATGTTCTTATAATTGTTTGTATTTCTTTGGTGTTGGTTGTGATTTCTCCTCTCTCATTCATGATTTTGTTGATTTGGGTCATTTCTCTTTTCTTTTTGATAAGTCTGGCCAGGGGCTTATCAATCTTGTTAATTCTTTCAAAGAACCAGCTCCTAGTTTCGTTGATCTGTTCTACTGTTCTTTTGGTTTCTATTTCATTGATTTCTGCTCTGATCTTTATTATTTCTCTTCTCCTGCTGGGTTTAGGCTTTATTTGCTGTTCTTTCTCCAGCTCCTTTAGGTGTAGGGTTAGGTTGTGTACTTGAGACCTTTCTGGTTTCTTGAGAAAGGCTTGTATTGCTATATACTTTCCTCTTAGGACTGCCTTTGCTGTATCCCAAAGATTTTGAATAGTTGTGTTTTCATTTTCATTGGTTTCCATGAATTTTTTTAATTCTTCTTTAATTTCCTGGTTGACCCATTCATTCTTCAGTAGGATGCTCTTTAGCCTCCATGTATTTGAGTTCTTTCCGACTTTCCTCTTGTGATTGAGTTCTAGTTTCAAAGCATTGTGGTCTGAAAATATGCAGGGGATGATCCCAATCATCTGGTACCGGTTGAGACCTGATTTATGACCTAGGATGTGATCTATTCTGGAGAATGTTCCATGGGCACTAGAGAAGAATGTGTATTCCGTTGCTTTGGGATGGAATGTTCTGAATATGTCTGTGAAGTCCATTTGGTCCAGTGTGTCATTTAAGGTCTTTATTTCCTTGTTGATCTTTTGCTTAGACGATCTGTCCATTTCAGTGAGGGGGGTATTAAAGTCCCCCACTATTATTGTATTGTTGTCAATGTGTTTCTTTGCTTTTGTTATTAATTGCCTTATATAATTGGCTGCTCCCATGTTAGGGGCATAGATATTTACAATTGTTAGATCTTCTTGTTGGATAGACCCTTTAAGTAGGATATAGTGTCCTTCCTCATCTCTTATTACAGTCTTTGGTTTAAAATCTAATTTGTCTGATATAAGGATTGCCACCCCAGCTTTCTTTTGGTGTCCATTAGCATGGTAAATGGTTTTCCACCCCCTCACTTTCAATCTGGGGGTGTCTTTGGGTCTAAAATGAGTCTCTTGCAGACAGCATATCGATGGGTCTTGTTTTTTAATCCAATCTGATAGCCTGTGTCTTTTGATTGGGGCATTTAGCCCATTTACATTCAGGGTAACTATTGAAAGATAGGAATTTAGTGCCATTGTATTGCCTGTACAGTGACTGTTACTGTATATTGTTTGTGTTCCTTTCTGGTCTATGTTGCTTCTAGGCTCTCTCTTTGCTTAGAGGACCCCTTTCAATATTTCTTGTAGGGCTGGTTTTGTGTTTGCAAATTCCTTTAGTTTTTGTTTGTCCTGGAAGCTTTTTATCTCTCCTTCAATTTTCAATGACAGCCTAGCTGGATATAGTATTCTTGGCTGCATATTTTTCTCATTTAGTGCTCTGAATATGTCCTGCCAGTCCTTTCTGGCCTGCCAGGTCTCTGTGGATAAGTCTGTTCCCAATCTAATGTTTCTACCATTGTAGGTTACAGATCTCTTCTCCCGAGCTGCTTCCAGGATTTTCTCTTTGTCTCTGAGACTCGTAAGTTTTACTATTAGATGTTGGGGTGTTGACCTATTTTTATTGATTTTGAGGGGTTCTCTGTGCCTCCTGGATTTTGATGCCTGTTTCCCTCCCCAAATTAGGGAAGTTCTCTGCTATAATTTGCTCCAGTATACCTTCTGCCCCTCTCTCTCTTTCTTCTTCTTCTGGGATCCCAATTATTCTAATGTTGTTTCATCTTATGGTATCGTTTATCTCTCGAATTCTGCCCTTGTGATCCAGTAGTTGTTTATCTCTCTTTTTCTCAGCTTCTTTATTTTCCATCATTTCGTCTTCTATCTCACTGATTCTTTCTTCTGCCTCATTTATCCTAGCAGTTAGCACCCCCATATTTGATTGCACCTCATTAATAGCCTTTTTGATTTCGACTTGGTTAGATTTTAGTTCTTTTACTTCTCCAGAAAGGGTTTCTCTAATAACTTCCATGCTTTTTTCAAGCCCAGCTAGTATCTTTAAAGTGATGATTCTGAACTCTAGATCTGACATCGTGCTAATGTCCGTATTGAGTAGGTCCCTGGCAGTCGGTACTACCTCTTGTTCTTTTTGTTGAGGTGATTTTTTCCGTCTTGTCATTTTGTGCAGAGGAGAATAGATTAATGAGAGAACAAAATGCTAGCAGGGTAACAACGTCCCCAGAAAATATACTCTAAACAAATCAGAGAAGACCTGAAGCAGTGGGAAAAGAAAGGGAAAGAGAGAAAAAAGAAAAAGAAAGAAAAAAAGAAAAAAGAAAGAGATAAAGATAAAGATAAAAACAAACAAAAGCAGAACAAAACAAAACAAAACAAAAACAGAATGTGATCAAATATGATCAGGCTGGTTTATAGATCAGTGCCACACACTAGATTTTGGGTGTATTTTGGTCTGTTAAAAGAAAGTCCCTCCCAAAATTTTAAAGAAAGAAAAACTTATATATGTGCAAAAATAAGGGTTGATATGATGAAGGGATGGAATATGACTGTAAAGATGGAAATCACAAAAAATTTTAAAAAAGGATTTGATAAGTTGTTTGAAAAAAGAAAGAAGAGGATTAAAAAAATAAATAAATAAAAGAAAGAAAAAAGGGAGAGAATGTGATCAGGCAGGGGAGTAGGAAAAAACCATACAGTAGAGATTTAGAGTATATTTTGATCTGTTAGAAGAAACTATCTCAAGATTTTAAAGAGAGAACAACTTATATATATATGCCAAAAATACGGGTAACTACTATGAAGGCATAGAATATGACTTTAAAAATGAAAAATAAAAATGTTTTTTTTTAAAAAAGGGATTGATAAAATGTTGGTTGAAAAAGGGAAAAAGAAAAATTCAAAAAAAAAGAAAAAAGAAAAAAGAAAAAAGAAAAAAAGACAGTTAAAAAAAATAATTAACTTTGAAAGACTAAAGAATCATGGTAAAAAAGCCATGAATTCTATGTGCAGTATTCCCATAGCGCTGGAGTTCTGCCGTTCTCATTGATCGGTAAACTTGGTCTTGGCTGGCTGTTCTCGCTGATCTTCTGGGGGAGGGGCCTGTTGCCGTGGTACCCAAATGTCTTTGCCGGAGGCAAAATTGCCCCGCCCTTGCCGGTCCGGGCTAAGTAATCTGCTCGGGTTTGCTCTCTGGAGCTTTTGTTCCCTGCAAGCTTTCCATACAGCTTTGGAGGTGGAGAGTGAAAATGGCGGCCTCCCAGTCTCCGCCCCGGCGGAGCCGAGAACTCGGGGTCCCGCTCCTCAGCGAGCCCCCAGAGAAAAGCAGTCAGTCACTCCCGTCTCCCCGGTCTCCGGCCACACTCCGCGCTCACCCGGCCTGTGACCACGCCTTTCTATCTGGCACCCGACCCCGGGTGGAGTCTCCAAACCCAGCAGATCCCCGCGGTGCGCTCCCGCACCTCTCCTCCCGGGGGAAGAAGGTGAGTCTCCCCGGATCTGCCGCTTGTTGGGTCCCTGCTGGAGGAGCAGTGGCCCGACTATGCCGCGGATCACAGTTTATAGCAAACCCGAGCTGAGAGCCCGCGCCTGGGCTCCGTCTCTGCAGCCGGCTTCCCTGCTCCGATACCTGGGAGCTCTGCCGCACTCAGGCACCCCCGGTCTTTCTGTGACCCTGAGGGTCCTGAGACCACACTGTCCCGCGAGGGTTCCATCCCCCACTTCGCCACCAGAGTGACGTCCCTCAGCGGAGCAGACTTCTAAAAGTTCCGATTTTGTGCTCTGTGGCTCTATCACTTGCCAGAAGCGGCCGACGGAGGCCCCTACCCCGCCGTCTATCCTCCCGGATAACGCCTCGGATTCACTTCTCCGCACGTCCTACCTTCCAGAAAGTGGTCGCTTTTCTGTTCAGAGAGTTGTTGCTATTCTTTTCTTCGATCTCCTGTTGAGTTTGTAGGTGTTCAGAATGGTTTGATCCCTATCCAGCTGAATTCCTGAGAGGAGAGGAAATCCAGGTCTCCTACTTCTCCGCCATCTTGCTCCGCGCCTAAATTCCTATCTTTCAATAGTTACCTGGAATGTAAATGGGCTAAATGCCCCAATCAAAAGACACAGGCTATTAGATTGGATAAAAATACAAGACCCATCAATATGCTGTCTGCAAGAGACTCATTTTAGACCCAAAGACACCTCCAGATTGAATGTGAGGGGGTGGAAAACAATTTACCATGCTAATGCACACCAAAGAAAGCTGGGGTGGCAATCCTTATATCAGACAAATTAGATTTTAAACCAAAGACTATAATAAGAGATGGGGAAGGACACTATATCCTACTTAAAGGGTCTATCCAACAAGAAGATCTAACAATTGTAAATATCTATGCCCCTAACATGGGAGCAGCCAATTATATAAGCCAATTAATAACTAAAGCAAAGAAACACATCGACAACAATACAATAATAGTGGGGGACTTTAACACCCTCCTCACTGAAATGGACAGATCATCTAAACAAAAGATCAACAAGGAAATAAAGACTTTAAATGACACACTGGACCAAATGGACCTCACAGATATATTCAGAACATTCCATCCCAAAGCAACGGAATACACATTCTTCTCTAGTGCCCATGGAACATTCTCCAGAATAGATCACATCCTAGGTCACAAATCAGGTCTCAACCAGTACCAAAAGATTGGGATCATTCCCTGCATATTTTTGGACCACAATGCATTGAAACTAGAACTCAATCACAAGAGGAAAGTCGGAAAGAACTCAAATGCATGGAGGCTAAAGAGCATCCTACTAAAGAATGAATGGGTCAACCAGGAAATTAAAGAAGAATTAAAAAAATTCATGGAAATAAATGAAAATGAAAATACAACTGTTCAAAATCTTTGGGATGCAGCAAAGGCGGTCCTAAGAGGAAAGTATATAGCAATACAAGCCTTTCTCAAGAAACAAGAAAGTTCTCAAATACACAACCTAACCCTACACCTAAAAGAGTTGGAGAAAGAACAGCAAATAAAGCCTAAACCCAGCAGGAGAAGAGAAATAATAAAGATCAGAGCAGAAATCAATGAAATAGAAACCAAAAGAACAGTAGAACAAATCAATGAAACTAGGAGCTGGTTCTCTGAAAGAATTAATAAAATTGATAAACCCCTGGCCAGACTTATCAAAAAGAAAAGAGAAAGGACCCAAATAAATAAAATCATGAATGAAAGAGGAGAGATCACAACCAACACCAAGAAACACAAACAATTGTAAGAACATATTATAAGCAACTATATGCCAGCAAATTATATAATCTGGAAGAAATGGATGCATTCCTAGAGATGTATAAAGTATCAAAACTGAACCAGGAAGAAACAGAAAACCTGAACAGACCTATAACCACTAAGGAAATTGAAGGAGTAATAAAAAATCTCCCAAGAAACAAAAGCCCAGGGCCAGATGGCTTCCCAGGGGAATTCTACCAAACATTTAAAGAAGAATTAATACCTATTCTTCTGAAACTGTTCCAAAAAACAGAAATGGGAGGAAAACTTCCAAACTCGTTTTATGAGGCCACCATTACCTTGATCCCCAAACCAGACAAAGACCCCATCAAAAAGGAGAATTACAGACCAATATCCCTGATGAACATGGATGCAAAAATTCTCACCAAAATAGTAGCCAATAGGATCCAATAGTACATTAAAAGGATTATTCACCACGACCAAGTGGGATTCATCCCTGGGCTGCAACATTGGTTCAATATCCACAAATCAATCAATGTGATACAATACATTAATAAAAGAAAGAACAAGAACCATATGATCCTCTCAATAGATGCAGAAAAAGCATTTGACAAAGTACAGCATCCTTTCTTGATCAAAACTCTTCAGAGTATAGGCATAGAGGGTACATACCTCAATATCATAAAAGCCATGTATGAAAACCCCACAGCGAATATCATTCTCAATGGGGAAAAACTGATAGCTTTCCCCCTAAGGTCAGGAACGCGGCAGGGATGTCCACTATCACCACTGCTATTCAACATAGTATTAGAAGTCCTAGCCACAGCAATCAGACAACAAAAAGAAATCAAAGGCATCCAAATTGGCAAAGAAGAAGTCAAACTCTCACTCTTTGCAGATGATATGATACTTTATGTGGAAAACCCCAAAGACTCCACCCCAAAACTGCTAGAACTCATACAGGAATTCAGTAAAGTGGCAGGATATAAAATCAATGCACAGAAATCAGTGGCATTCCTATACACCAACAACAAGTCAGAAGAAAGAGAAATTAAGGAGTCAATCCCATTTACAACTGCACCCAAAACCATAAGATACCTAGGAATAAATCTAACCAAAGAGGCAAAGAATCTGTACTCAGAAAACTATAAAATACTCATGAAAGAAATTGAGGAGACACAAAGAAATGGAAAAACGTTCCATGCTCATGGATTGGAAGAACAAATATTGTGAAGATGTCAATGCTACCTAGAGCAATCTACACATTTATGCAATCCCTATCAAAATACCATCCACTTTTTTCAAAGAAATGGAACAAATAATCCTAAAATTTGTATGGAACCAGAAAAGACCCCAAATAGCCAGAGGAATGTTGAAAAAGAAAAGCAAAGCTGGTGGCATCACAATTCCGGACTTCAAGCTCTATTACAAAGCCGTCATCATCAAGACAGTATGGTACTGGCACAAAAACGGACACATAGATCAATGGAACAGAACAGAGAGCCTAGAAATGGACCCTCAACTCTATGGTCAACTAATCTTCGACAAAGCAAGAAAGAATGTCCAATGGAGAAAAGACAGTCTCTTCAACAAATGCTGTTGGGAAAATTAGACAGCCACATGCAGAAGAATGAAACTGGACCATTTCCTTACACCACACACAAAAATAGACTCCAAATGGTTGAAAGACCTCAATGTGAGACAGGAGTCCATCAAAATCCTAAAGGGGAGATGAACTATGAGAGACTATGGACTCTGAAAAACAAACTGAGGGTTCTAGAGGGGAGGAGGGTGGGAGGATGGGTTAGCCTGGTGATGGGTATTAAAGAGGGTATGTTCTGCATGGAGCACTGGGTGTTATATGCAAACAATGAATCATGGAAGACTACATCAAAAACTAATGATATAATATATGGGGATTAACATAACATAAAAAAAAAAAATGCTAAAGGAGAACACAGACAGCAACCTCTTCAACCTCAGCCGCAGCAACTTCTTCCTAGAAACATCGCCAAAGGCAGGGGAAGCAAGGGCAAATATGAACTATTGGGACCTCATCAAGATAAAAAGCTTGTGCACAGCAAAAGAAACAGTCTACAAAACCAAAAGACAACCGACAGAATGGGAGAAGATATTTGAAAATGACATATCAGATAAAGGGCTAGTATCCAAAATCTATAAAGAACTTATGAAACTCAACACCCAGAGAACAAATGATCCAATCAAGAAATGGGCAGAAGACATGAACAGACATTTTTCCAAAGAAGACATCCAAATGGCCAACAGACACATGAAAAAGTGCTCAATATCTCTCGGCATCAGGGAAATCCAAATCAAAACCTCAATGAGATACCACCTCACACCAGTCAGAATGGCTAAAATTAACAAGTCAGGAAACGACAGATGTTGGCAGGGATGTGGAGAAAGGGGAACCCTCCTACACTGTTGGTGGGAATGCAAGCTGGTGCGGCCACTCTGGAAAACAGTATGGAGGTTCCTCAAAAAGTTGAAAATAGAGCTACCCTATGACCCAGCAATTTCACTCCTGGGTATTTACCCCAAAGATACAAATGTAGGGATCCGAAGGGGTACATGCACACCTATGTTTATAGCAGCAATGTCCACAATAGCCAAATTATGGAAAGAGCCAAGACGTCCACTGACAGATGAATGGATAAAGAAGAGGTGGTATATATATATATATATATATATATATATATATATATATATATACATATACAATGGAATATTATGCAGCCATCAAAAGGAATGAAATCTTGCCATTTGCAATGATGTGGATGGAACTGGAGGTTATTATGCTGAGCGAAATAAGTCAATCAGAGAAAGATATGTATCATATGATCTCACTGATATGAGGAATTCTTAGTCTCAGGAAACAAACTGAGGGCTGCTGGAGTGCTGCGGGTTGGGAGGGATGGTGTGGCTGGGTGATAGACATTGGGGAGGGTATGTGCTATGGTGAGAGCTGTGAATTGTGTAAGACTGTTGAATCACAGACCTGTACCTCTGAAACAAATAATACATTATATGTTAAAAAAAAGAAGATAGTTGGAAGGGAAAAATGAAGGGGGGGAAATCAGAGGGGGAGATGAACCATGAGAGACTATGGACTCTGAGAAACAAACTGAGGGTTCTAGAGGGGAGGGGGGTGGGGGGATGGGTTAGCCTGGTGCTGGGTATTAAAGAGGGCACGTATTGAATGGAGCACTGGGTGTTATACGCAAACAATGAATCATGGAACACTACATCAAAAACTAATGATGTAATGTTTGGTAATTAACATAACATAATAAAATTTAAAAAAAGAATTTAATTCCTGCTGATAAACTAGGTATTCATGAGAAAATACAATTTCTAAGCATCCCTTCAAGGCCAAGACTTCCTCACCTGAAATTTGGATATCTCTCATTTTCTTTTTTCAAGTTTAGGTTATAAAATGACATATGATTTAGTGCCCCAAAGCACTTTTCAGACTAAATTAATCCTAGCCTTTTATAAATGCCTAAGAGAAATTAAACAGCTTAGCCGTAATTGAACGACTGGCTAGAGGTAAAAGCTAAAATGAGAAGCCTCTTTAGTGTTTTTTACTAGCCAGGACACAGTGGTATCTTCCTGCTACAATATGAGCATTTTTTTTCCCCTTTATCTGCCTTCAGTGGAGACAAAACAGCTGGTCACCATCCTTCCTATTTGGATAAAGAGTGCAAGAATGGATTATTATAAAAATCACCTCCTTCCCTCCAATCTAGTGGGTGATGATTCCACTGAAGGGAAAGAGCAATAGAGGGGAAACTTTCAATGTTGCTGGCCTGTTTCCATGTAATCTGTGGATAATAGAGCTCTTTGATGTCTGGTACTTTCATAGCCACCAAACTCAGCTTCCCAGTCAACAGAAAAGCTATTTTACACCACTTTTGATGTGATGAAATAACTTAACTAGACATGGTTAATCACATAGCTGGTGATTATGCCATGCAAGGAAAAGCCATTAAAATAAGCCAAGTGCCGCCTCTAACAAGAACAAAGGAAAACTCCCTAGCAGGCATGTACATAGCTGACTCAAGTGCTCTGGCATGACTCGGTTTTTTACCATCCAGATTCACTCTCACTATTTTCATAACACGAAACATAAACATCACTGCTTCCATCAGAATTCTGCATACCTGCCCAACTTGCTTATTTCTTATTCTGCGAGGCAGTCACAATTTGTCTTTACTCCGTTCCAGACATATCTGGCTTTGATCACACCGCCAGGCTGAACACTGACAGATTCTGGGACTAAAACAGAGAAGGCTCTTTTGTAAAAGTTTAATCCCACTTAGGTCATCTGTTTATTGCTTTGTCCAAAACATCTAGGTTTTCTGATGATTTGACTAGTATCACAAATGCAAATCCTATAATAAATGAGAGTACCTACAGGTTAGCAGCATCAAAGGAAAAGAGCTCTGGGGAGAACAGCACTGACAAGTTGGTTTATTAGTTCAGCTGGTTCTTAAAGACCAGCCAAGGTCCTGTTTTCAACTAGATTGTTTATTTGTATCAGTGGATGCTCTACTATTTCAAGAAAATAAGCAAACTAGATCTCCTAGATTCTTTCTATGTAGAGGAAATTCTAACTTTTGTAAATCTCGATGAACTGAAAGCTAATCAAATTTGACATTTACCCACATTCATACATTTCCCAAAGCCTGGCAACCAAATGAGTCAGTGATCTTGAAATTAAGCTATTAATTGTAATATATAATTACATTAAAAAATTAACTATGGGCTAAATAACCTAAGAAGTATTAGGTGAACTGTATGTTGGTTGAGCATAGAGGGCACTGTTGTATAAAAACCATCCAAGGACCAAGAGAGATGTTAAGAAGATATAATTCTAAAAATTAGGAGTTCAAGGTATAATTTTAGAGAAAGTTACTCAGTGCTGTAAAAGGAATCTACACTTTTGTGCTTAGATGATTTATCTTTTTAGGAAGGAATATGACAAATCTCGAAAAACTCATTCAACACAAGAAAAATTGCATTTTTCAATAATGGATGGATTTATTAACTGATTTCAAAAATAAAATGCCAACAGGCCATTAAAAGTTAATTACAGATGCTTTCAGTATCTATATCACTGTATGAAATGACAAGGAAACTAATTAAGGATTCTGTGCCCTAATTTCCTCATCAATAAAATGATGGGCCTCATTCACTCAGTCAAAAATATTTATAGGGCTCCCACTATGTGCCACAGGATTTAAAGTAGTGAGCCAGCCAGCATCTTTACCCTCTTGGAACTTAGACTCTGGTAAAGGAAAGCTGGAAAATAAACATGATAGTGGTAACGATTCTGAAACAAATAATTAAGATGATGTGACAGTGACTTGGGGAGAAAAGCACTGCTTTTATCAGGGATCATCTGACCTGATGGGGGAGGAAAAACGTAGCAAAGATGTGGTGTGGGACGGAATTGGAGGAGAGAATTCCAAAGCGCTGAACCAAACCAAAGGCCTTAGCCAGGATTGGACTTGATGTGATAGAACCGCAAGAAAGATGGCATGATAAGCATGATGAGTAAAGGCAAGTGTGGAAAGTGGTTAGGTCACAGAAAAAAGACGAAACTAGAGACATGGTATTTAGACCAAGGTATGGAATTTGGATTTGAGCCTAAATGGATTGGTAAAGCATCCCAAGTTTTGAACAGGAGAGTAAGACGGTATTTACACATTCAAAGATAACCCTTGCATTTGAGTACACATTAGATCTCGGAGTTGCAAGAATTGAGGGAGAAAAATGAGTTAGGAAGATAATAGTTACCAGGAGTGGATTAGATGGTTTGGGTTAGGGCAGCTAGGTTAGAGCAGAAGTTCTCAATTTCTTGGCAATGGATCATTTTGCCAGTCTGTGGAGACCTCTCAAACTAATGTTTTTAAATGCTTAAAATACATTGTAGAGAAATAAAAAGGAGAACTAGCATATTAAATGTAAATATATAAATATTTTTAAATGTGTGATTAATACATTAAATAACAAGATTTAGTATAAATAAAATTTTGAAATGTCTGCACAAGCTGTAACATGATATGGAAATATCTGATTAATATCAATAACAAGGTACTACTAATAATACTGTGGTTGGTCCTACATTCATGATTAAAGAAAATGCTAAATTTTAGTTAGAAGTGTATGAAAACAAAGCTGCAAGTTTTTCCATATAAACTCACACATCCCTGAACTCTGGGTCATACATGATCATGCTTGTGGCTTCCTAGGTTTATACCACTTTTTTCTCCCATTGGGCCTTTTCTAGGGAGCTCAAATTCCGGATAACTATACCATTTCCATCTCTAAAGAGAATCTGTGTTGATATCAGGATAAACTATATGGAGATTTTTCGGTTTGCCAAGATATCCTGACTTCACTTACAGTTGGCTTCCATCACAAGATTTAGATGTCAGATACGAATAAGCAATAAAACCAGGGCTCATGGCAACATGCATCCACCATTGCTTTGAAAATATTTATTAAATAAATAGTATGTACATCACTTAACTCCTGTTTATATACAGAAACACTTTCTCTTATCCTCTCAGAAACAATAGAAACAATGGGAAAAATATAACGAGATTAAAAGTGCTGGGTGTTGCTCTTGGATCTTCTCAGTTGTTTGATTGCCTCTGACAAATTACATGACTAACTGATTTCCTCACTTATACTATAAAGCTAAAGTGTATCTACTTTGCATCAACCATCCCAGCATGCTACTTTTCTATAAAAAACTAAACAGGTTGAATAAAATGAAATAGATCTTTTCACACTATTGATATCATAGTGTGATGCATTTCTCATGGTTATTTGGTTTGGTTTGATTATACTGTATATTGAGGAAGAGTTCTAATTGTTTTGACAGGCTTAACACCTTTCAAAGAAATTATATATGGAATGGGGAAATCTTAGTTTTGATGTTGTCTCTGAGATACTAAACAGCTTTGTCTTCCATTTCTTTAATATTTGTTTTAAGTACATTTTGTTCCATACTCAATTTTCCCTTTCCACTCCCAGCAACCACTGCTTTCAAGGTAACTTTCTAAAACAGAATGCGAGAGGAAATCTGGACCAAGGATTTCATTATAAATAAAATGTGAAAATAAAATGATCTTTCTAATTTCAAAAAAAAATATTTTTATTTATGTATCTAGCCTTAAATACAAATACAGGCTATACATACTAAGCCCCTGAAATCTATCCAAATCAACCTAATGAGAATCAGTTTTGGTAAATCTACTGCTAGCCATTTCAATTAGCGATTTTGGTATCACAAAATTTTAAGGAAGCCATGATAAAAGACCTAAGTTAGTTAATATGGCTAGTGTAATATGATGTGGGTATTAAAAGGCCAATTTCTGTGACAGGTATCACCAAGAGCCATGACATTTACCATGAAGTTGCAATCAGAGTGTTTAGGCATGACATGAGAGTTTTACATTCACCTATAGTTTTGCAGTCAAATGCTCTACCACTGAGCTATACCCCCTCACCTATAGTTTTGGAAAGCACCAGAACTGGGTTAATGGAAAGAGCACTTCTATTTTTACTTCTTGGCCAAAATCAACAGGCATTCCCTCATCAAGGAAATGAGCCCAGAATGAAAGCCAAGACTGTTAATAAGCAAGGAGTCTTACTGACCTGGTACTATGTGATGAGGCAAGAGGAAAGGTATTACCAAGGGTAAACATAGTTGTTTTTATTACATATAGAATTTGAGAGAATTAACTAGAAGGAAATTTAGTTATATTAATGTCATCTATGATAAAATATAAACAAAGATAGGCGCAAAATGACATAATTGAACCATGGTCTTTGAGGACAGCTATATATTAACCCAATTTCTCATTCTACAGGCTAACGTCTTGGCCAGTTACTTAAAATGTCTGTGGTTCAGATTTCTAATCTATAAACTCAGTCATGATAACAGTGACTAACAGAGCCCCCCTAAGGAGCACTGGGATAATCCATGTGGAAAAGTATCTTGCAATTGAGTAGGCAATTTGAGTTTTGCTCTTGTCAAAATAAGCATTTCTTTTTGCTAATTTGGACTTATACAAATTAAATAGAGTTACTTCTTAATTTTCAGGAATTGTAACATAATAGGATGTTCTGGATAAGTTTCCTTTTTTTCTTGGTTTGGCTTGTCCATATTTTTTTCCTCTTTTCCACACCATACAGTCTTCCTGCTTTCTTCTTACCCCTCTTTCTTCTTTTTCTCTTTTTCCTACTGGTCCATCTTACACCAATCATACCATAACCCTTCTTCCCCTCTTTTATGTTATCTTCCTCCTGCTGCCTTTCCTCTTGCCTTCTCATCACTGTTCTCATTCTTCTCTTCGGCTCAGCTTCAACTCTCATTTGCACTGTGACCATACCAGCCAGAGTGTGCTAAGTTGCATGCTTGTCTTTCCAACCCATCCCAGAACTCTTTGATCTTGCAGAGACCTGACCAACCATGGCATTTCTTTGAACTCAATGCCTTTGGCTTTTCTCAATAGCTTTTCCTAACTTCTGCCTGTAATTTTGCTTTAGCTGGAATTCCATTTGTTGGAAGGTGCCAAATGTATAGGTGCCAAATATTTGAGGTTTTGTTATGTGATCAGAAATTTTGATATTTTAAATCAGGGAATTTTAGCAGTGCTCTAGTGCTTAAATGAGTCTTAAACAAATACATATTTAAGACTTAAAACAAGACAATACAACTTTTCTGTGAATAAAATTAAGAAGAAACAATGGCAAATATACAATGGCTGTTTGTACTATGTTGTTTCTTATCAAGGCAATATTAACAGTTTTCTTAGCTCTGCAAAAATTCCACTAAAATCTCCTCCCTCAAACTGTAAAGTAAAGCAGCTTAATAATTTAATAAAACCCATCTTTATAAGTCTCATGTGTTTATTTAAACTGGATTATAATTATGATGGAGAAGTGGTGGTATAAAGAGATTAGAAGATTATAACATGCAAAAACATAGAAAAACTATAGTCCTAAAAAGGAATATTGAAGTAATTAGTCACATTGACTTGGAAAAGTTAATAATAGATTTGCATGTTACATTAGTCAAGATTCTTTTTTTATTTGAAAACTAGAAACAATGTAACTCAGTTGTTTTTCTCTCTCCCTTGATTATACTTAAAGAATTGATAATTTATTTGGAGAAGGATAAAAAAATCTGAATTCTCTAGACAACTGCATTACAAAATGATTTGTGACTGCATTGTTCCCATATTGATTGTAAATGTGAAAGCCATTGGGTTGGTCCTTTATGAAATGTAGCTGGAGGCTCTCTGGCTCAGCTTTATTTATAAATAAAAGGGGGAAAGGAAGCAAATTACAATTTCAGAGTGAGTGAATATTTTCCAAAACATTCACAAAGGAAGAAGGAAGGAAGGAAGGAAAGATGAAAGGAAGGAAGGCAGACAAACAGGCAAGGAAATAAAAGACTTTATTCTTCCTTTTATTGAAAGTTAAACCTAAAGATACTCTAACAAGATTTGGTCTTCAGAATGTACTTGTTAAAACTGTACCAATTTGACATGTCTGAGACCTGGAGTCTGCTGCTCCTAGAGGAAGACTGAATATGTGTGGTGTTTGTGAGTCAGGCCACAAATTGCTCTATCTTTGGCATTGACTAGAACTTGAAATTCTGTGTGTTACGTTTATCCTTTCACTTGAAGCTGTTGTTCCTTTGTAAAACATACCTTTCCCTAAGATGGGAATCACTTATGCTATTTTAATCACTTATCATGTGAGAGAAGAACCTACAAGCTTATTTTAACAAAAAAAGAAAAGGATGGCTCCAGAAGAGATGGTGATACCAAAAGAATAAATGTTGGAAAAGTAAAAAAGCAAAACATCATTTTTCTTAATGGGCTAAACCTACTAAATCTATATCTTATCAAGATCTATAGTCCTGTTTTTATTTTTGTTTTTATTTTTTTTACTGAATAAATATCTATTGAATTTTTCCTATGTGCAAGTCATTGTTCTAGGCTCTGGTGAAATCAAACACACGTACATACACACACACACACACACACACACACACACAGTTATGATATTCATTCATCCAACCTTCTTTCAGTACATAGTTATTGTATTTCTAATATGTGCCTAGTAATGGTCTGGGTGCTAAGAATATTGACTTGAATACTACAGAAAATTTCCCATTTTTTCACTGTGTTTATTTTCTTTGGAGAGTGATAGAAATAGACAAAAAAAATTGTCAAAGTGTTGTCATATTAAAAAATGGTATTTGAGATCAGGGAATAACTTGAGGGAGAGTGGGCATTTCAGATGTAAACTGAATGAAGAAGGAGCCAACCATACAAAAATTTTGAGAAAGAGCATTCCAGTGAGAAGTAAAAAAAAAAAAACAAACTCTGAAACAGGAGGAAGTCTAGTAAAGTAAAATAAGAGCTACCTGTATTATAGGCTTCATCAGAGGGAGCTAGAGGCATAATGTTATGAGCTAAGAGTGCTGAGGTAGGCAGCAGGCAGATTATGAAAAGAATTATGGGTTGTGGTATGATGTTTGTGTTTTAAGTGTGCTGAGAAACCACTGTAGAGGTTTTAAGCAGAAAAGGGACAAGATAAAACGTATGCTTTAAATTTTTTATTCTGCCTGAAAGATAAACTATGTACATATTCTGTGTTTGAGGCTACTGCTTACCAAATGCTTTTTAAAAAACCACTGCCAGTTTCACTTCTGCTTAAGATATAGAAAGTCACAACAGAACATCACTCCCATCTTAACAGCAAGAAAGTGGTGGATAATCTACAAAATCCTAATTTCTTGAATTGATCAGAGCTCTGAGGTGGCAAGACAACAAAACAAACTGAGTTCCAAGCAGTGACAAGCATCCCTGATAAGAGATGGGACCCATGGGCTATTCCACTTTTGGCAGACTACTGGAGGAAGAGATGACTGCCATGGAAGTGAGTAATATATAATCAGCCAAAACTATAATAAAATCTAAAAGGCTGAATGTGGGCTAGCACATCAGTTTGGAATAACTGAGAGCCCCCCACATACAGCCCCTCTCACAATGCTGTGAGGAGGTACTTCTCACTCACTCATAAAATCTTCTTAATGGGCTTCTACCAGGTAATGATAAGAAAAATGGGTGCAAAGCAGGAGGACAGAGTGAGCTCCCTGCAATGGCACATATACAAAAGAGGTGACTGGCTGCCAATGAGGGACAAGCACACAACACTTATTCCCCAGATCCCATTTTCATGAGAAGCAAAACCCTAAGACATTGAGAAAGAGGCAGCAAATCTTTCTTCTCCTCCACCTGCTGGGAGGGATACAAGCAAAACCACTAGAGGAAGGGTAGGAAACCCTCCTTTCTGCCTCAGCAGCCAGGAAAAGATTCACTGCCTCTGGAGAAAGGGTAAAAATGAAAGCTGTCTGCCCCTTGCAGAGAGGGTAGAAAATCCCCCCATTAATCCCCCAAATTGATATCAAATTGATTGATATCAATCAGGGGTCTACTACTTTTGAGAGAAGGGCAGAAAACTCTTTCCTTTCTCAAGACCTGTCAAAGATAGATAATAGAGTTTGGCTGTTATGGAAAAAAGAGGCAGGAATGATGAAGAGACCTAAAGCTCAGACACAAAGACTGCTTGAGACTAAATCTGGACCAGGAGAATAGAGATTCACTGCTCCAATCACAAGCTTAGCATAGGCTACCAAGCAGTAACAATCCACCACAGTGTGTGTTTTAAATGAGTGTGGCCAGTAACTGGGAATGTAGAGAAAGATGCTCAGTGTGATATAGATATCTAGGATCTACTGAAAACCATAGGTGAGGCAGGAAAAAAGTAAATCCCTTGGCCATCCCAGACTTCACACTAAGCACAAAATGACAAAAATTTACCATTGGAAAAGTTTGAAACTTGTGGTACATTGAAGGTAACAACAGCAACCACAAAATCTATAGTTTGCTCAACTACTGAATGGATTGACTCAATCTTCCACATTAGCAGCCTGACAGCAGAAGAAACATGCCCACTTCTAGGTATAAATACTATTTATTTCAATTTCAACTGATGTGTGTGAAACATGATGTTTAGTATTCAATTGCAGTTAGGAAACATGAAAGAAAATCAAGGGTGAAAAAAGATCCATTCTCAAAAGATAAAGCAACTAACAGAAGCAGATTCAGAAATGACTTAGATGTTAAAACAATCAGTGACTTTAAAGTAACTCTGAGTAATATGTCAAAGAATCAAATGGAAAAAATGGACATTATGCAGGAACAAATGGGGAATTTCAGCAGAGATGTAAATTATAAAAAATGTCAAATACAAATGTGTACAATTTAAAAAACACTCTTGGGTATCAAGAATTCTTTTGATAGCCTCATAAATAGACTGAACACAGCTGAGAAAAGAAACAGTTGACTTGGATCTAAAGAGAGGTAAAGAGAAATTATTCAAAATGACACAAAAAAGAAAAGAATAAAAATACATAGTATGCTAGAATTATGGGACAAGTACAAATACTTTAACATATAGGTACATGAGGTTCCAGAATAAAATTAGGAGGTAGAAGAAATATTTGAAGAGATACAGGCTAAGAATTTTCCAAAACTAATCAAATACAACAAACCACAGATCTGAAAAGGTAAGAGAACACTAAGGAGGATAAATACAAACTATATATGTATTTATATATTATATATAGGTAAACAAAACAAAAATGTAGACAAAAATGTAGGCACATCCTAGCTAAACTTTGGAAAGCCAAATATAAAGTGAAAATCTTGAAGAACAAAAAAATATAAACAAAGGAACAAAGATACTACCCACAGAAGACTTCTCATCATTAGTTATACCAGCCAGAAAACAATGGAGTGACATCTTTAAAGTACTGACAAGATTACTTAGAACAAAACTATCAACACAGAATTTTATGCCCAGCAAAAATGTTTTATAGAAGTGAAGGCAAAGTAAAGACATTTTTAGACAGAGGAAAGCTAAAAATGTTCATTGGCAGTAGATTTGCATTACAAGAAATATTAAAGGAATTTCTTCAGGCACAAAGAGTATAACACAAATATGAATTTGGATCTATATAAAGAAGAGTACCAGAAATAGTAAAAAATGCAGGTAAATATAAAAGGTATTATTCTCCCCACTTTTAAATAGGCAAACATAAAAAGATAAATGAGTGCTTAATACAAAATAGTAACAGTATATTGTGAGGTTTATAACATAGGGAGAAGTGAAATGCACAATAAGAGAAGCAAAAAGAATGGGAAGGAGGAAACGGATTTAAAATTTATACTGTTGCAAAGTTCTTATACCATGAAGTGGTATCATACTATTTGAAGATAGACTTTCATAAATAATTTATATTAAAAACTTTAGAGCAACAATATACCTTATATGGCAAAATGGATTTTGAAGATGTGATTATGTTAAAAATCTGGAGATGGGGAGGTTATTCTGAATTATCCAAGAAGGCCTGATGTAAACCTATAAGTCGTTAAAAGAAAAACGCAGATCAGAGTCAGTAGTAAGTATGTAGCCACAAGACAAGAAATGCAGGTGGTCTCTAAAGCTGAAAAAATAAGGAAGCAAAGGTCTTCTGAAGGAATGTAGCCCTGCCAAAACCTTGATTTTAGACTTCAGAACTCCAGATACATCGGAAAATAAATTTATGATGTGTTAAGCCACTAAACTTGAGGTAGTTTGTTGTAATGGGAATTAAGAAACCAATACAACTAATTAAGTAATAGCATGGGTAAAATGTAACCATAGAAATACTCAAATAATTTTTAAAAGATCAGAAGAAGCAGAAAAAAAAACAAAACAGATGGGAAAATACAAAGGCAAAAATATAAAAGTACAAAATAAAAATACCAAGACAGTAGATTTAAATCTAGTAATTATGTTAAATATAAAAGCTCTAAACAGAAAATTATAAAGGGCAAAAATTGTACCATTGGGTAAGAAGGCAAATCCCAGCTATACGTTGTCTACTAGAAAACCACATTAAAGGAAAACATACAAAAAAATAAAAGGATGGAAGAAAATATACCATGAACAGCAGAAATATGGAAGGGCTATAGTAATGTTAAACAAAATAGTCTTAAAAACAAAGAATCTTAGCAGGGGTTCTTAACAAACTCTCATAAAACACGAAACAAGATAGCATTTCCCAATACAAAATGCTGGCAAGAATGTAGAAGAACGACTCGCATTCATCACTAGTAGGAATGGTAAAGCCATTTTGTAAAATAGTTTAGCACTTGTACATAAAGTTACACTTACACTTACCATATGATTCATCAATTCTATTGCTAGGTATTCATTCAAGAGAAATGAAAACATGCTCTCTTCTCTACCTGCATGTGAATGCTTCATGGTAGGTTTCGTAGGTACTGCCTTGTAGAATTCCTTATTTGTGTTAGTTTTCTATTCTTGCAGGAAGGAATTACAAATTCAGTGGCTTAAAACAACACCCACTTATTATCTCACAGTTCTGTAAGTCAGATGTCTGGGTGCTCTGTTCAGGGTCTGTAATGTTGAAATCAAGGTACTGACTGGGCTGGGCAGTTATCAGAAGGCTTGGGGGAGAATCTGCTTCCAAGTTAACCCAATCTGTTGGCAGAATCCAGTTCCTTGTGATTGTAGGTTTGAATTCCCCATTCTCTTGATAGAGGTCAGATGTCTGCTGTCTGCTGACAAAGACCTCCCACATTTCTTCTCAGATGAACCCCTACACATTCAAAGCCATCAACGGTGCATGAAGTTTTCTTCATGTTTAGATTTTCTGCACTGCATGTCCATGACCAGCATGACAAAACTTTCTGCCTTTAAAGGGCTCATATGATCAGATTAAGCCAACCTGGACTCTTCTGCCTATAATCCTCTTATCCTTATGGTCAACTGTGCCATATAACAATCTAATGACAAGCCTGATCTTTTATCATATGCACTGGTTCTATTCACACCCAAATGGGAAGGAATTAAGGGCAAAGGTCACTCAGGTCATTCTTAGAATTCTGCCTACATATTATTCAAGAAGCAACAGATATTGTTCGAATATTTGTGAAAGAGCATTAATCTGACCTGGATAATTATATATATATATATATACGTATATATATATTTGCAATATATATAATATACATATAAATATTTGCTTCTCTTTGCGATGTTTTGATATTATACAGACATAGCTACTGGGCAAAGTAGAATGATCTGGTGATAGTTTTTAATTGTGGATGTTCAGGATCATATCAATGGCAAGATTTTGCTTTCCAGGTTTATTCCAAAGCAATTTCTTTGGCTGGATTTACAGCAAGTACTAATTTCTACGTAAGCAGGACTGACCATATTTTTCTCTAGGAATGAAAGGAAAGATACAAAGCCATGAACCCAAATACTCAAGTAGTGATTTAAGAGGAAAATAAGTCTTGAGTTCAATCGCCAGAAATACATCTGACTCAAAAATGTGATGAAGGGGCGCCTGGGTGGCTCAGATGGTTAAACATCTGCTTTCCGCTCAGGTCATGATCCCAGGGTCCTGGGATCGAGCCCCACATCGGGCTCCTGGCTCAGCAGGGAGCCTGCTTCTCCTTCTCCCCCTGCCTCTCTCCCTGCTCATGCTCTCTCTCTCTCTCTATCTCTGTGTCTCAAATGAATTTAAAAAAAAAAAAAAAATGTGATGAAGAGGGGGAAGCAGATGAGCTAAAATGGGACTCTGCAGGAATGTGATGTGGTCAGTAAGTCCCGAAAGTATCATCAGCTCCCCTTTACACCACCTCTTTTAAAAATACCATTAAGGGATTAGTAAGCCTGTCTCTTCTGAAACCTTTAAATTTTGGCCATGGAAGTGTGGATTCTGACCCTTGTTTAAGGATTTAATGATCCAATACTAGTTGACTTGTCCTTGTTCTTGTTTTTCACTCCAATATGGTCTCACTGAAGGGTCAAATGAGACACTATCTTTTTTCCCCCCCAATTTCATTTGGATATATCTATATCTACATCTATATCTATATCTATCTATATCTATATTTGACATACATTGCCTTAAATACTCCTAACACATTTGAAATCTAAGTAGTATTGTTCCCATTTGAAAGAGGAAGAAACTGAGGGTTGGAATTAAAATCATCTTCCTTAAATGACACAAACAGAAAGATCCAGAATCAGAAAAAAGGGGCATCTGAATTCAAAGCTTGTGCTCTTACCATTTTCCTCCGTTACTTCTCATACAACACATATCATTAGGCCTCCTTGGAGTTTGCCCCTTTCCCAAATTCATATGGCCTTGACCTAATGAATGCTTGCATCATTAGGTGTAATCTTATGTATTTTACTTTGACCATGTGTGTAGCTTATGCTACAATTTGGTTTTCTGCTTTAGTCTTAGCAATATGAATTTTTATTCTTGGTTTCCTATGATAAATATTGTGATCCAGGTTATTGTGATCATTAAATAATATTTTTTTTTGGCTATTTGTTTATTGTGTTTATTTGTTCTTTTGTTAGGGGACCCCAAATCCAAAAAGTTGAGATCATCATACTGCTTTCTTCATGGCATGATAACATCATACCTCTGCATAGTTCCTAAACTGTTTGATATCTTTTGAAGATTCCTTTATTTTATCTCTATTCCCTCCTCTCATTTCACCCCCTCCCTCCCCATTAGGCAACTCTTCCAAGTGTTTGATGTCTTTTAAAAATTCATATTATGTCTTTTACGTGTGGGTTTTTTTTGTGTATTTTAAAATACCTAAAAAGTTGTATAATATTCATCCAATTCTCTTTTACTCTTTTTCACTCAGTACTGTGTTTTTAAGATCTACTGATATTGTGTGAATCTCTTGACCATTGCCTCTAACTTCTGAAAAGTATTCTATAGTGTGCATTTTCCTTTGAGAAATACTTAGATTGCCATCAATTTCCCACTCCTGGAAGTAATGCTGCAGTGAACATTCTCACACATTTACCTGCAGAGATGTGGGGTGGAGGTGAGGGGTGAGCAAACTTTTCTGGACCATATGCTCGGGAGTGAGATTATTGGGTCATAGGTTACACATAACTCAGTCTGACAACAAACTTCAACCAGCAGTGGCCAACGGTTCTTGTATCTCTGTACTCCCTCCAGCTCTTGGCATCAATCAGTTTTATATGATTTTGTAGTTTTATGGATTTTAAAATTCTTTTTGTTTTTTTCTCTCTCCTTTTTCTTTTCTTTGAGTTAAAGTTATTAGTAATATAGATTTCTCCCTCTGGGATTTACCACATTGTAATCTTTGTCAATTTGTCTATTCATTTACTTGCTGATTTTCAAGAGTTCATTATGTATTCCAGATATTAATTCCTTATTTTTAGACATTGTAAATATTTTCTTCCAATATGTTATCTGCCTGTTAACTTTGTCAGTGACATTCTTTATTGAATAAAAATCTTTAATATTAATAAAAACAAACAGACCTTCTTTTTCCCCTACTGTTATGTGCTGTGGGGGATTGGTTACGAAGTCCTTTTCCAACCATAGATCACAAAGAAATTCTAATATATAAACTACTATTTATAATTTACCTTTCATATTTAGGCCCTTAATACTTCTAAAGCTTATGTTTGTAGATATTGCTAAATGAAAAAACTGTTTTATAATTTTTCTACTTGGTGAGAAAGATTCCTTCTAATTCCTTTCTCATTTCTTTCTTCATCACTTTCTATCATATATCAAGTTCTTATATATGAATGAGTCTGTCTCCAATTTCTATTTACTTAAATATTAATATTTATATGTCCAAGCACCTTGAACAATCTCTATCACAGAGAATTATTTTAAAAGATTAGAATAAATAAATTACGTTCATAGGATAGTGCTATTAAGAGTTTCTACTAAAATATTTTTTACATGTATATATCTCTGAAATTTAAATTTTAGGGAGATTTTTTAAAAACTTAGTGTATTTGAGGACATGTCTTGGATCTGTCACTGATAAGAAAAGGCAATGTTATTCAACATCCTAAAAGAGATGATCTGTAAAATTCCTTATTACTCCAAAACTCAGTTTCTATGGTGGAAAGCTAAGGGAATTTGAATGAATGGGATAGAATGTGGGTATAGTGAAGGTTGAAAGTGTCCCACTCATGCCTTTAGAAGTGCTAGCATGAAATTCCATTTTTACTTTTAGACCCTACTCTTTGCTCTGGATTCTCACTAAAGCATTTTGCAATCCACAACTTTTCCTAGAATTTCATGGAATCCAGATTTCCTGCCTGATTGCCAAGACCTTCAATGTTACAACAATGGGAGATATTAGGTACAGTGGATTGCACAGATTCTCAATTTGTAAAACCAGACAGCACATTTCTCTTTTTTTTTTTAAGATTTTATTTATTTATTTGTCAGAGAGATAGAGAGAGAGAGAGAGAGAGCACAAGCAGGGGGAATGGCAGGCAGAGGGAGAGGGAGAGGGAGAAGCAGGCTCCCCACTGAGCAGGGAGCCCGATGAGGGACTCATCCCAGGACACTGAGATCATGACCTGGACTGAAGGCAGACGCTTAACCATCTGAGCCACCCAGGCGCCCCTGGACAGCACATTTCTTAATCACATTCTTCATTGGAAGGTAATTTTGTTGCTTGCTGATAGCTATGTCATTATGTCAAACTGGACTGCAATATGGCCAAATAAGCACTAGCCATTTGTTTAGTGTGGGACTAGGGCGAAGAATCTATTTATATATCAAAATACACTTTGGGACAGCCTGGATATATCCTGGAAAGGAATAACATGTATAAATTTCTGGGTAGTATGCTCTTAATTTGGATAATCTGATCTGCTCTGTATTCTCCTTGTCACCATAATATAAAGTTTGGGATTGTGTTTATCTGATAGTAACAGAAAATATTACTGCAGAGGCTTAATAAAGTAGGATGCTCAATTAATCAGGCAAAAAGAGATCAGGAGGCTATTCAGCTATATTGATTTAAATAAAGCCATCAATGACTCACACTCTTTTTCCTTCTTCTCTGTGGCTTTTGTCATAGGGGCAACATAGTGGATCCTGGACTTTTTTTTAATGAGTCTAATTATTGCAGATGAATTACCCTTATTAATATTTGAAGGTATGTTAACCTTTCAATCTGCCTTCTTAATATTGTAGACTCTTTAGAAATTCCTTTTAAAACATTATTTACCCATTTTTAATTACCTAGCCCTTTTTCTTATGAAAATTATGCAGTTGCTAAAATGTCCTTTTGAAATGTGTTGTGTAGTAATGATATGGATATATCTTGATCAATTTATTATTGCCCTAGATTTAAATGCTATGATTAAAATAAGACACTATAATTACATAATAATATATTTAGATAATGCATAATACCAAATAATGTATACTATATAAAAATATAATATTTGGTGAGGACTTATGATGGGGCTGGTAGCTTTCATCAAGCAAATGCTTGGCACAGAATAATCCAGTTAACCTCACTTAAATTTCAGATATAAATACTAGTAATATCCCCATTTCCAAATGAGGAAATTGAATCTCAGAGAGAATAAGCACTTGCCTAATGTGACACAGCCAGTGAGTGGTTCTTCCGGAATTTGAATCTAGGCAATCCGGCTCTAGACTCATGCTCTTCAAGCACCACATTACACAGCTATGCTTCTATAAATACAATTTGTTTCCATATGGCAATTTTTGCCAAGTTATATTATATGATTGTTTAATACTCAACTACTCAACTTGTAGTCACCAAGTCTCCAGATATTTTCTCTTACAACATTTAAAAAATACATACGTGCTTGTGGTGGAGACATTGTGACCTTTATCTGTGTGTGTGTGTGTTATTAAATCAATTTTATAACATACTAAGTGGTTCAGTTAAGGACCTTGAAATGCACGTAGGTTCTAGGTTTTTTGCCGAGTTTTACAATTACATTTTTTTCTCTTAATTAATCTAACCTCATCCATCTGAGTTTTGGTTCACTTTTTGCAGGATAAGTAAAGGCCTTGCAACAAAGAACACACACGTCAGATGAAGCCTTTGATTATTATTCATTCCCATAAAATGTACAGCTGTGGCCTTAATAATGTGTACTAAAAATTCTGATTTTTGTAAACCAAGAAATTTGGGACAGCCCAGTAAACTTGTTAGGAAGAATATCAACATCACAATACCACTTAGGCAACAGCTCCCAAATCTACACTATTCAGCTTTAGAAAGTTCAAATTCACGTATGTACTGTCATTTTAAAAAGCTATTGATATGTGAGCCACTCTTTTCAGTGTTGTTGGAGAGAAGATAAAAAATAAAGTTTTAATTCACATAACAGATGCAAAATATTTTATTTATAATTATCATGAATGTGCTTACCAGCCCATGGGTTAAGGACAATTTGATTGAAGAAGAAAAATAAAACCCATATAAGTTAATCATTGCTGAAAGCCTGAAAAATGATGAATTTTAGCAGTAGCTTTATTTGTAGTCAACAAGGAAATTAGATTATCCTTTTGCAGCAGAAGAGGTTACAATTTGTTATATCCCATTGACAGCCTTTAAAATATACAAACCTTTTACCTAACAAAGATAACACATCTTTTTTTTTTTTATTTAAAAGATTTTATTTATTTATTATTAGAGAGAGAGAATGAGAGAAAGAGAGAGCATGGGGGGGGAGGGTCAGAGGGAGAAGCAGACTCCCCGCCGAGCAGGGAGCCCGATGTGGGACTCGATCCCGGGACTCCAGGATCATGACCTGAGCCGAAGGCAGTCGCTTAAGCAACTGAGCCACCCAGGCGCCCCACAAAGATAACACATCTTTAAGAGAAATAAAATTACTTGATTTGTTTTATGAAACAATGGGTGTCATATCAGTATTAAACAACATAAAATATTGTTCTTTTGCTCTTGATTGGTGTTGTATCTATATTTTAGAAGAGTTGAAGAGTAATAAAAGATGTTTGCTTATAGTCATGCAACCAGAATCAAAGCCCTTCTCTTGGAGGCAATTGCTTAGGGAAGCATACTGTGTTCAAAAATATTAGATAGTCAATAAATACATAGAAACAAAAATTACAAGTAAAGAGGGTCTTAGAAACTGTCTACCACAGTGATTTTCTTTTTTCAAGAAAAAAAATATCTTTTTATATATTTTACCATATGTAAAACATAGTCATGAAACACTGCTCTCAAGGGATTCCTCAAAGAGGGTGCCCTAAGGCCTACCTGATGAGACCTCCACTTTCCCATTTGATAGCTCCTACCTTATTAGGTAACACTGGAACATAGTCTTAAATAATTAGTAATTCCACTATTTGACAGAACTAAGGAAGATGTTAGTTAGTGTAAGAATTCAAATTTACTTTTCCTGATTCCTGGATGAGTATTCCATCATCTGAAATGTTGCACTGAAGGTTAATGCTCAAGGATAGATGTTAGCAGAATGTAATTCTAGGCCAAATGGAAAAGATCTTTATATTACCTGTATTTTGGAATTATTGATGCTACTGTTCTGCTCCATTAGTAGGGATAATTGCTATATGACTGCACTGAGTCATTTTGAAAGCTATTGGATTCAATTGAATGCTAAATGCATTTTGCTACAAGTAATAGGTTTGTTTGGCACTGAAATAGCTATCAACAGCAAGTTCTGGTATCTTCAGAAATCATGAAACCAAACATGCATCTTCTTCAAACGCCTAGGATAGTTTAAGAAAAGTATAACTGGAGAACCTGGATTCAGAGTAGATGGTCTTTTTAGGGGTAGTGAGATTAAGATTTTAGTTAAATTTTATTCCCAGTTATAAGTGAGAATCCATCTGATTGGCAAGTGTCATGGGCAAATGGCTACTCTCATCACACATTACTCTCACTCCCTTTTTATTCAATAAAAGTATGAAAGAAAACAATTTTATCTAAGATGGTACAATCCTATAATAATTTATGTAAATTTGAAATTCACATACAACAACAACAACAACAAAAAAAAAGAAATTCACATACAACATTAAACCCAGGCCTAAAACAATGTAACTGTGTTAACATTTAAAAACTCAGTGACACACACTTCTTCCAGGTTTTATTAATTTTCCTTTTAGCAATAATTCTATGGAATCAAATCTGGAAATGTTATTATACTTGAATGGTAGTCCAGATGAAAGGAGCTCTCGTGTCTATAGTTGACTATATCTTTTCTCTTTTGCTTGGGTTACCATCTTTTTTCTGTCCCTCTTCAATTGGTCTAAATTGGACTTTCTCCAGATTTGGAATCTCAGCCTCAAAGCCATCTCCCTACTTTCCAGAAGTGACCTGAGGCCCCATCAATATTACCAAAAGCATGGAAAACTCTTTACTAAGTTCAGCCAAAGAGAATGAATTTAAATTCAAGGTGAGGTAAAAAATACTTGCAAATGTAGAGAAATAAACTAGTACATTAGGGGAAGGTCTCTGATTCTATTTTAATCTAAGTCTGACCTGAGTGTAGATTGACAGGCACAGTTTAGGGGACACCTGGCTCTATTTCTTTCCTTTTTCCTATTTTCCTCTTTGATGTTTTTCCCATTTCTTTCCTTCTTTTCTTTTGTAAACATGTTGTTATTGGCCATAAGGTCAAAGGGCCTTCATGATGGTATAACTTCCTTCTAAGACCTTTTGTTCTATTGTAAGGTCTCTGATCCTGTTTTAATGTCTCAGATTCCTGGTGGGCTACTCATTCAGTTTCAATTTCTTAGATGATGATCTGCTTCAAACTGTCAGAAAATTTACATAGGAGAAATGATTGATATGCTCTGACCCTACTGAATGATCAGACTGGCTCAGGTGGCCTATCTCCATTCACTTCTTAAAGTTCTTTTTGATTACTTTTTCCCTCAATACTCCAGAGAAAGGATTTTCAAGAATAATATCATTAAGGATTTACATATCCCCCCAAATTAGTAAGATTTACCACTTATTCATGTCAATGTCCCTGGATTTGGGGGCCAGCACAAAAAGAGTTTAGATGAGACTTTTCGATGACAAAAAACCATTCCCACTAAGAGGAAAAAAAAATTCATCTTTTCCCCAAAGACATTGTTTTTCTATTAGTTCTTCTATTAGTTAAAATGATAATATTACTTTCAACTAAAGAGAGAGATCAATTCCCTGGAAATATCTATAAATGGAAAACACTGGAAAGAGAAGCATGTGCCATTGAGTTTTTTCCTATTGATGAAGTATGTTGCTTTAAGGCTAGAAATGCCATGGATGCAAGTTTCAAATTTGTAAAGATTATAAAAAAACTAGAGTTCCTATACAGATTGAAACAAGTCTTTATTTTAATTTGAATTCCCTCAATAGTAGTCACATGTTATTTTCTTTTATTCAATTTATTTAAACGAAAAAAAAAAATCAAAAACATTTCACCCATCTTCCCCTACCCTGCCCCAACCACCAATCTGTTCTCTGTATCTATGAGCTTCTAAAAAACAATACACACACACACACACCCACACACACACACGTATTTGATTCTATGTATAAGAGAGATCATACAGGGGCACCTGGGTGGCTCAGTCAGGTAAGTGTCTGCCTTCTGCTCAGGTCATGATCCCAAGGGTCCTGGGATGGAGCCCCACATCATTGGACTCCCTGCTCAGCAAGGAGCCTGCTTATCCCTCTCTCTCTGCCCGCCCCCCACTCATTCTCTGGGTCTCTCTCTTAAATAAATAAATAAATAAATAAATAAATAAATAAATAAATAAAATCTTTAAAAAGAGAGAGAGATCATACGGCATTTGTATTTCTGTCTCACATATTATCTTTTAATAGAATTAGTGGAGCCGACTCCCAAGTGCTGTGCTAGCCCCTAGTTTCTCCCTCCTCCAAACCATTCTGTATATAGTAATCAGAGTGATCTTGCTAAAACAACAATGTTCTACTTAAGCCATTCAATGACTCTGAGATGATTCTTAACTGGGGGGCATACCTGGCCTCACTGCCACCTTCCCTCTGCTTTGCATTCCAGTGACAAGTCTTCTACTTCCTCAATTACACCATGTTACTCATCCCCAAACCTTTACATGGGTACTTCTCTCTCCCTAGAATGATTGTACCCATCCACCTCCTCCAAATAACCTCCCTATCCCTACATAATTAAGTTCCCATCATGCTTGTAAGTAAACACTTCTCTCCTCTTCATGTCTACCTATCTGGCCCAAGTGCACAGTCCTGTCCAGTTCACTGAACCTACTGGACCTCATTGGACCTACTGGGAACAACTTTGTCCCTGGAACTGCACTGGGGGAGGGAGGGGACAGGGCACTGTGCATGCAGAGCTCCAAACTCAAACGACCATTTCCAGAGGCTGAGGGGGGAAAAAAAAGAAATCCTTAAAGATTAACATATGCCTACAAATTCCTGAGAAATACCTGTGGTAGGAATCTATGAATAGAGCCAAACATGAGAAATAGATGCATTTGCTAACCTTGCCTCAGAAACAAATCTTCATCCTAAGACAAGAAATTAGATATAACATTTATTGAAAATGAGCACATTTTCTATGCAATTTTCCTTAAAAAACTCCAGATGGATTTGGAATTGGAATTACAGTTAATGCCACATAAGCATTCCTAATGTTGTCAGCTCCACTGGGATGAAGTGTCTCACCCCAACCCCTCCGATGGTCAATTATGACTTCAATCCTCTTGAAAGCTCCCTTAAGACTCCATCGTTACCTAATGTCAATTGTTCAATTACAAATCAGGTTTCAAATGTCTCCAAATTCTGCACATTGACGAGGTAAGTGGAAAAAAATTTGAAAGATGGAGAAGGACCAGATCAATTTGGACTTTCATTAAGCTACATATAATTAACACAGAACAGATGCTTCCCAATTAATTGTGCTGGCTTCAGACACAGGAAAATCTTTACTGATTTGTCTTGGACAGAACTTAGCAGGGGAAAAAGCTAGTAGAATCAACATATATTTTAAATAATATGTAATAATATTACCATTATCTTAAAATACTTACTTGCCTCTATGCATTTCATGGAATTAAGTGCTACATAAAGTTATTTAAACAGAGGCAGGCACTTCATTCTAATAGTTTAAGATCTAAAACACAGGATATTGATAAGGTCATATGAATAATAAAAAAATACTAAGTTAGGGGCGCCTGAGTGGCTCAGTTGTTAAGCATCTGCCTTCGGCTCAGGTCATGATCCCAGGGTCCTGGGATAGAGCCCCGCATCGGGCTCCCTGCTGGGCGGGGAGCCTGTTTCTCCCTCTCCCACTCCCCCTGCTTGTGTTCCCTCTCTTGCTGTGTCTCTCTCTGTCAAATAAATAAATAAAATCTTAAAAAAAAAAACTCAGTTAAATATGAAGCAAAATCTATCCATCTAAACAAAGAGCACCTTATCTATCTACCTATCTATCTATCTATCTATCTATCTATCTATCTATCTATCATCTCTCAACTACTTTATGTATAAATCTTTATTATTTATCCCTAAGTCTAAGTGCAAAATACTATAGGGCATTCACAAAATACTAGTACAGAAATAAAATTTGAACACCATAGAAAATATCACACACACATTTTCTCATAGTAAATAGAAAGGGTCCCACATAGTCCCTGAAAAAACACCATCTACTAGAAAATTAGACCAAGGCTTTGTCTAAACAATTCCAAAGGTAATATAAATTTTAAAAGAGCAATATGGTTATGAGTATGGGGTCATTATGATGCCCAATATATTAAGTTTCTAGTTTAAAAAAATTAAAAAGATTTGTCCTTTCCAGCCTTTAAAAAACCATGATGTTTTAGAATTTTTATCTGTATATTTATAAATGCCAAATGTGATATTAATTACTTTTGTAATAAGGACATAAACATATTTCATTTTTAAAAACAATGATACTTTCATTTCCTGGGTTAGTATGTGTTCATTAGAGATGATGCAAATATTTTTCATGTGAAGAAAACAGAAAAAAACGGTAAGAATGGAAATTTAATTGGAAAGTTGGACAAAAGATGTACAATTTATCCATCTCTACAAGCACATACACACACAAAGTAGTCTAATGTGTGCCAAAATATTAATAGTAGATACATCAATATGGTAGGAATTAAGGTTTATTTTGATGATCGGTATTTTCAGAATTTTCTATAATTCAGTTCTGGCCTAGCACACAAGATCTACAGAGTTAGATTCTTTGTGATTTGATTTTAAGTTTTATCATTTACTAGATGCCTGACATTAAGTTACATAAACTAGCAAAGCCTCAGTGTCACTATTTATAAAATACTGACAATGGTCCCTACTATTTATAAAATACTGACAATGGTCCCCCCAACAGTACTGTTGCAGGCATCTAACTGTATGAGAAAATCCAAGAAAAAAAATACTTACCGAAGTGTTTAGTGCTTAGCACAAACTATTTTAGTTATGGTGATGATGACAATATAGATTACAAAGAAGATATAATTAACTTTATAATGACAATAGGTATGATTATAAAGAGGATTTGACTATCATAAGGACCAACAAAATTGACTTTCAAAAATACTAGAATTAGGGCGCCTGGGTGGCTCAGTTCGTTAAGCGACTGCCTTCAGCTCAGGTCATGATCCTGGAGTCTCTGGATCGAGTCCCGCGTCGGGCTCCCTGCTCAGCAGGGAGTCTGCTTCTCTCTCTGACCCTAACCCCTCTCATGTGCTCTCTCTCATTCTCTCTCTCTCAAATAAATAAATAAAATCTTAAAAAAAAATTTAAAAAAATACTAGAATTAGGGATGCCTGGGTGGCTCAGTCAGTTGGGCGTCTGCCTTCAGCTGAGGTCATGATCCCAGGGTCCTGGGATCGAGCCCCATATCGGGCTCCCTGCTCAGCGAGGAGCCTGCTTCTCTCTCTGCCTGCCACTCCCCCTGCTTGTCCACGTGCTCGCTCTCTCTCTGTCGCTGACAAATAAATAAACAAAATCTTTTTAAAAAAATACTAGAATTAGATGATTTCTGCTTGATCAATTAGTCTATTGGAAATATTTAGTAGCCAATATATGTTCATCAAATAATCAATCAATAATTCCAACCACCGGGGCGCCTGGGTGGCTCAGTCATTAAGCATCTGCCTTCAGCTCAGGTCATGATCCCAGGGTCCTGGGATGGAGCCCTGCATCAGGCTCCCTGCTCCGCGGGAAGCCTGCTTCTCCCTCTCCCACTCCCCCAGCTTGTGTTCCCTCTCTCACTGTGTCTCTCTCTGTCAAATAAATAAATAAAATCTTTAAAAATAATAATAATAATTCCAATCACCAACAGAATGCCATTAAAAGACATTTAGCAAAATGCCAACGTAAAACAAGCACCTCTAAAGTAGTAACACACATAGAACTTGATTCTTGGTATATTGCTAAGTTTTAAGAGCTCTTACTATCCCACTCTAGGCTCGGCTCTTCTATTCCTTAGCACCTATAAGGCTGAACCACAGGCTTATTTACATTAAGCATACAAAAATGTTGAATCCTGGACATAAAAATTTCTTCTTAGAAACTTTTATATTAAAGTTGGAGACTGATTTTTTTTTTTTTTACCAGTCTTACCTATCATTAAGGTAAGATAATGCAAAACAGCGTTCGTTCATTATTTAATAATTCCTTATTAAGCATTCACTATATGCCACCTATTATGCTGGGCAGAGTAGGGAAGGAAAACATAGACCTCATTCTCACAGATACCAGACTTTAATGTGAAATACATAGCAGAAAAGAGAAAAATCATAGCACAGTATGCTATATTATGGAAAGGGAGGTACAGACTGCCCTATGAGGAGTCCCTGGATCTGGGAAGGGGACATAGAAGACTTTCCTGGAGGAACTGATGTTTAAGTTCAGACCTGAAGAATTAGTTGAAATTAACTAAGTGAAGAAAGAGAAAGATAAAATAATATGTGCATATGCCCTGAAAAGACAGAGCATAGTATGTTCTGGAAACTGAAATATAGCATAGCTAAAGAAGAGTGTGGTAAAAATCAGCTGAAGAAGTTAGCAAGGGGCAGACACAACAGCAAACCTCCATTATAAGGGATAGCTCCATAATATTGTACATATATCATGTGATGTCCTCTGAAAATACCCACTGAAGATGAGCTCAAAGTCAAAATCCCAAATCACGGAAAGAATGAAGTATAAAAAGTTTTAGAGACAATGAAGTTTATGGTTTATCATTGCATACATATATACATATGTCACTTAGGGCTCTAGTAAGAAAAAGAATTCACCCCAGATACTTCAAATGGCTAGGGTTAAGTGAACCAACAAGTTATGATAAAGCACCCAGTTGCTTAGCAACAATAGGATGGCATTGCATCCTAATAGCTAAGGAGACAGAAGGAGGAAATAGAGTATCAGTAGCTTAGTAGGAATTGTAACTCAGGAGAAGAGGCCATGTAGCAGATATTGTTGTTATGGACTAAACAGATAAGTTCATCTGGAGATATGTCAAAACTAGGGAGAGAGTAGGGAGTAGAGAGTAGGGAGGAAATACCCTGACCTCTGTCTTTTCCTACCTGCTTGATTTCCTGCCAGGACATCTCATTGTCTAAAACCAAGTAGAAGCCAGTTGACAAGGGAGCCTGGGGGATACAATCTACAGAGGACAGCATCCTGGGGCACGGGTCAAGCAGGAATGGAGGAACATGGACATGGTGTGAAGGTGGGGACAATAAGAGAATAACCATCACTCACATATAGTAAATTCCTTTTTCAAAAAGGATGTTAAGTTTGCAAACCAGTTTTAGAAAGACATTACCACTTTTGGAGAACTAAGAAAAGAGACTGGCTTATTGAGCAAGGAAAAGAGATCCAGCACACATGCAGGGATGAAAGAAGAAATGTTTATATTTTTGTTCACTGAAATGAAATCGGATGAGAATGTGTTATGGTGCAGCTTTCGATGGCTAACTCTAATGTCTCCTTCTTAAGAAAATTTGGGAAAAATATAGCAAAATGGTAGCATTTGTTAAATCTGGGTGTGAAAAATTGGTGCTTGGTTTTTGTACTTTTTATACTTCCCTGTATGAAAAAAGTAGCTTGTAATTTTTTTTTTTTTTTTTTAAGAAAGCATTCTGCTAGTTTATCTTGCTTAACTCCCTCACACTAGTGGATTCCAAATTTTGATGGATCACAGATCCCTTTGAGAAACTGAATAAAGGTACTTTTTTCTTCTCTACAACACCTTGCCTAACCCAACAGAGACACACACTGAATACAAAAGTTCACAAATATTTATATAATTTCAGAGAATCCATTGACCAGCCCATTTCTGAGCAGCCTTTGGGTCCATATAGCCCAGAAACATTAGATAAGCCCCTAGTATCCCAGTGGACACCTTTAAAACAAGGCAAAATAAAGACCTTCAGTGTGTCATATAACACTGTGATGAAAGAAGGTTGATTGTTGAACTGACTAAAATACCTAAAAATACCTGGTAATATAAAAAAGCATGATTTACTATGTCCATTCATACATTAAGGATACAGATATATTGTGAAACTTTCTAAGATCTAATGTAAGTAAAGAAATCTCAAAAGAAAGTATGTTTTTGTAGATAGGAAATATGTGAGAAAGATTTGTTCTAGTATTTCTTCCTCTGTCTCAGACCAGGGAAACAATATCACCACTTTTCTACCTCAGCACTGAGGTAAACAAAGGAAAGGATATGGATGTTTCTGCCCATTGTGGGCAAAAACCCAGAATGAGCCTGTGTCTGAACAAGATTTGGAAATAAGAGGTGTGTGGCAGAGGAAGATAATGGATACAAATATAGTAATTAGACAAATAATAGAAAGTAGAATGTCTGATCATGGTGAAAAGGTCATGGATTTAGTTGTTTTAAAAGGGCATACATAAGAATGAATGCCTGAAGACAGATCTCATACCTGTCAATAGAGTGCATAGAAGGTAGAAAGCATGTAGGATACAAACATCATGAAAAAAAATCCAGAACAATGCTAAGATTCATGTGTATATAATAGACAGTAACATTCTTCAACCCCATCTTGCTGAATTTCGAACTTCTGAGCCCATGGAAGGATGACTGACACATCACTTACTTTGGTAAATGAAATTTCTTTTGGTGTTGTATTATTTAATTCAAAGTAAAAAATTGTAGATTTTCTTTTTTTCTTCTAAAAAGTTTATAGTTTATTTTTACATTTGGGTCATTTTGAGCTAATTTTGTATAATGTGTGAGGTATAGGGCAATAATCCTTTTTTTTGCATATTAACGTACAACTGTTCCAGCATCATTTGTTGGATTGTCTTCTCTCTATTAAATTGCCTTTGAATCGTTTTCAAATCTGTTGAATATTCTCCTGGGCTTTCTATTCTGTTCTATTGATTGACGTATCTCTCTTTTCACCAACACCAGTGTCTTGATTACTATAGTTTTATAGTAGTTCTTGAAATCAGTCAGTGTGGCCCCTTCATTTTTTTTTCAAAATATTCTGACTTTTCTAATTCTTTTACCTGTCCATATGCATTTTAGAATCAGCTTGTTAATATCCACAAAAAGATCATCTAAAATTTTGGTTGAGATTATGCTGAATCTGTAGATCAAATTGGGAGAATTGATATCTTGATGGTTTTGAGTCTTCCAATCCATGAACACAGTATATCTCTCCATTTATTTAGGTCATCTTTGATTACTTTTATCAATTTTTTGTAGTTTCCAGCATACATATACTGCACATATTTTTTATAATTATACCTATTTAATTTTACTTGATACTATCATAAATTACATGATATATATAGGATACATATGTCACAATATAATATATAATAGTGTATATATTATATACAATGTGTATAATGTATAAACATATATAGTTAAAATTCTCTAATCCACTTATTTCTCACTAATGCATAGAAATATAATTGATCTTTGTATGTTGATTTTGCATTCAAAGTAATGCCGAAGTAATTTGTTAGTTCTAGGAACAATTTTGTAGATATATAGGGATTCTCTATGTAGTTAATTAAGTCCTCTATGAATAAAATGTTTTCTTATTTTCCAATCTATGTACTTTTTTTCTTATCTTATTACATAGGCTAGAACTTCCAGTATAATGTTAAATAGGAGTAGTGAGAGAGGACATTTGCCCTCTTCACAACATTAAGGAGAAAACATTGTCTTTCCATTAAGTATGTTACCTACATATGCATTTGTAAATGCCTTTATCAGGTTAAAGAAGTTCTCTTCTATTCCTCATTTGCTGAAAGTTTTCATCAGGAATGGATGTAGAATATTGACAAATGTATTCTTTTGCATCTACTTAGATGATTGAATGGTTTTCTTTCCTTAGTTAATATGGTGAATTACATTGATTTTTGGATGTTGAACCTCTCTTGCATTCCTTGAATGAACCTCATTTGATCATGATGTATTATTCTTTTATAGGATGATATCTTTATTTATAGAATAATAATATTTATGCTGGAAATAGATTTTATAATTTTTTTAAGAACATCTCTCTCAGGAGAGAGATTAATCTATAGTTTTATTCCTTGTAATGTTTTTATCTTGTTTTGGTATTAGGGCAATGGTCTCATAAAATAAATTTGGAAGCACTCTCTTCTCTCCTATTTTCTGGATGAGATTATGAGATTCTTCCTTAAATGTTTGGTACAATTCACAAGTAAAACTATTGGGGCCAGGAGTTTTATTTTTTTGTGAGGTTTTCAAATACAACTACAAATTGAATTCCTGTGGTAGATATAGGGCTACTCAGCTTATATATTTTATCTTGAGTGGGTTTTAATAATTTGTCTTTCAAGAAATCGTTTCATTTCATCTAACTTGTCAAATTTATGGGCATAATATTATTAATTGCATTCTTTATCTTTTTAGTGTTAGAGTCTGCAGTGATAACCTCTCTTTCATTTCTAACATTGGTAATCTGTGTCTTCTGTTTTTGTTTTGCTCTTCATGGTCAGTCTTACCAGATAATCCATTTAATGGTTTTTTTGGTGGTTTTTTGTTTTGTTTTTGTTTTTTTTTAGAATCAGCTTTTGTTTCACTAGTTTCCTGTTTTTAACTTCATTGAGTTTTTTAGTATTTTCTTTTTCTTTGCTTTAGATTCCTCATTTTTCCCTGGTTACAGTCAAACTGATACAGCATGGTCCAAGGCTCCTGCAATAAATCACACTGCTCCAGAAAGTATATGGCATGACCAAAGACCCCAGGTATACACAGAAATCTTTATCAAGCAGGATAGCCCAAGGATTTAGATTTTATCTCTCAGGATCTGATCAAGGGCCAGTTTCTTTTCAGGGTTTTTTTGTTCAGGATTTGAACACCCAAACTGGCCAAGTTAACCCTTTATGTAAAACAACATTTCTTTTTTCTCCGGATACCATCAAGATTTTTTTCTCCTTTATATTCATCACTTTATATAAAATATGCTTAGATTTGTGTTGTTTTATTTTATGTATTTATCCCGCTTGGTGCTCTTTAACCTTCTTGGATCTACACTCTGTGGTTTGTCTTAAATTTGTAAAATTCTTGGTCATTATTTTTTCAAATATTTCTTCTGTATGTCTGTCTCTTTTTTTCTGGGATACCTATTATGAATGTTCTAGAATGTGTGAGTTTGCTTACTGGATACCAATTATGAATGTTCTAGGATGTGTGAGTTTGTTTACACACACATGCAGTTTGAGTGATATTTATTGGACTATCTTCATATTCACTGATTCTTTCTTCACCTGTCTTTTTTTTTTTTTAAAGATTGTATTTATTTATTTGAGAGAGAGAGAGTACAAGCAGGGGGAGTGGCAGACGGAGAGGGAGAAGCAGGCTCTCCACCAAGCAGGGAGCTCAACATGGGGCTTGATGCAAGACCCTGGGATCATGACCTGAGCTGAAGGCAGACAGTTAACCAACTGAGCCACCCAGGAGCCCCTATTTCTTCACCTGTCTTGAATTTTCTTTTGAGGCTATTTAAAGCATTCTTTATCCCTGTTACTATGTTATTTATTTCATTTCACTTTCATTTGATTCTTAGAGTTCTCATCTCTCTCCTGAAATTACTAATCAAATCTTACATTTTATCTACCTTTTCAATAAGAGTTTTTGACATATTAATCATACTAATTTATGTTCCCAGTCATGTAGTTTCAATATCTGTGCCATATCCAGGTCTGGTCCTGATGATCATTTAGTTTCCTCTAATTGTCTTTTTTCCCTTGCCTATTTATACGCTTTTCATATTTTTGTTGTTGTTGTTGAAAGTCAGACATCTTATGAAGGATAGTCGACCTGCAATAAATATATTCTATGCCTGAGCAAATTTTTCCTTCTGCTAGGTCTTTCTTCAAGGAGATTGAATTAATGTAGCTAGGAATTGGGCTGGATTTGAGAATAGTTGTAGCTGTGGTTCCCCTGAGTGCAACATGGGCTTTAGATTCCTAAATAAATATCTTGTGTTTATGATGGGCTTGTTTTACCAGCACAGTAAGTGTTTGATTATGGTTTTTAGGTCTTCTTTTCACATTCTGGTTCAGAGTTCTCTTCACATGGCGTTGGTCCTCTCTTTACCTTCTTCCAGCAATACTCTGCTTTTACTTGTTATTCAAATGTGTTAAATTGGTGATGAGAATTATAGAGGATGAGTAGTCTTATTATTTTGAATAAACCTCAATTTTAGGGTGTGGACTTCTTCGTTCTACTGTCTATGCTCTGTCTTTATTTATGGGATCCACTCATAATCCTGCCCTTCCCAAAAGCAGGGAAGCGTTTTTATTTTTTAGTTTTAATTTAGTTTTTATTTTTAGTTTTAATTTTAATTCCAGTTAGTTAACATACAGGGTTATATTAGTTTCAGGTGTACAATATAGTGATTCAACACTTCTATACATAACCCTGTTATCATCATAACAAGTAAACTCCATAATTCCCATCACCTACTTAATCCATTTTACCAACACCTCCCTTCTGGTAACCATCAATTTGTTCACTACAATTAATAGTTTGTTTCTTGATTTGTCTCCCTCTCTCTCTTTTTTCCCCTTTGCTTGTTTGTTTTGTTTCTTAAATTCCACATATAAGTGAAACCATAGGTACTTGTCTTTTTCTGACTGACTCATTTTGCTTAGCATTATACTCTCTATCTCCATGCATGTTGTTGTATATGAAAAGATTTCATTCTTTTTTATGACTGAATAATATTTCATTGTATATATATACCACATCTTCTTTATCCATTCACCAATCAGTGGACACATGGACTGCTTCCATATCTTGGCTATTGTAAATAATCCTGCTTTAAACATGAGGGTGCATGTATCCCTTTGAATTAGTGTTTCTGTATTCTTTGGGTAAATACCCAGTAGTACAATTGATAGGTCATAAGGTAGTTCTATTTTTAACTTTTTGAGTAACCTCCACTGTTTTCCACAGTGGCTGCACCAGTTTGCATTCCCACCAACAGTGCGTGAGTGTTCCTTTTTCTCCACATCCTTGCCAACACCTGTTGTTTCTTGTGTTGTTGATTTTAGCCATCTGACAGGTGTGAGGTGCTATCTCATTGTAGTTTTGATTTGCATTTCCCTGATGATAAGTGATGATGAGCATCTTTTCATGTGTCTGTTGGCCATCTGTATGTCTTCTTTGGAGAAATGTCTGTTCATGTCTTCTGCCCATTTTTTAATTGGATTGTTGGGTTTTTGAGTGTTGAGTTGTATCAGTTCTTTACATATTTTGGTTACTAACCCTTTATTGAATATATTATTTGCAAATATCTTCTCCCATTCCATAGTTGTCTTTTAGTTTTATTGATTGCTTCCTTCATTGTGCAGAGGCATCCTATTTTGATGTAGTCCCAATAGTTTATTTTTTGCTTTTATTTCCCTTGCCTCAGGAGATACATCTAGAAAGAAGATGCTATAGGCAAATGTCAAAAAACTTACTACCTGTGTTCTTTTCCAGGATTTTTATGGATTCAGGTCTCACATTTAGGTCTTTATTCCATTTTTAATTTATTTTTATGTATGGTGTAAGTTTCATTCTTTTGAATGTCACTGTCCAGTTTTCCTAGTCCCATTTGTTGAAGAGACAGTCTTTTTCCCATTGGATATTCTTTCCTGCTTTGTCAAATATTAATTGTGGGTTTATTTCTGGATTTTCTAATCTGTTCCATTAACTTATATGTTCATTTTTGTGTCAGTACCATACTGTTTTGGTTATTACAGCTTTGTAATAAAACTTGAAGTCAGAATTGTGATGCCTCTGTCTTTGCTTTTGCTTTTCAAGATCAGTTTCGCTATTCAGGATCTTTTGTGGTTCCATATAAATTTTCGGACTGTTTGTTCTAGTTTTGTGAATAATGCTGCTGGTATTTTGATAGGAATTGCATTAAATGTGTAGACTGCCTTGGGTAGTATAGACATTTTAGCAGTATTTGTTTTTCCAATCCATGAGCATGGAATGTATTTCCATTTTTGTGTGTCACCTTCAGCTTCTTTTATCAATGTTTTATAATTTTCAGAGTACAGGTCTTTCACCTCTTTGGTTAAGTTTATTCCTGAGTATCTTATTATTTTGGGTGCAATTGTAAATAGGATTGTTTTCTTAATTTCTCTTTCTGCTACTTCATTTTGGTGTATAGAAATGCAACATATTTACATTGATTTTGTATCCTGTGACTTGACCGAATTTGTTTATCAGTTCTAGCAGTTTTTTTGGTGGGGTCTTTCAGGTTTTATATATGTAGTATGTCATCTGCAAGTAGCGAAAATTTTACTTGTTCCTTACCAATTTGGATGCCTTTTATTTCTTTTTGTTGTCTGATTGCTGTGGCTAAGACTTCCAGTACTATGCTGGATAAAAGTGGTGAGGGTGTTTATCTTTGTCTTATTCCTGACCTTAGGGGGGAAAACTCTTTTTCTCCATTAAGGATCATGTTAGCTGTGTTTTTTTCACATATAGTTTTTATTATGTTGAGGATTGTTCCCTCTAAACCTACTTTGTTGAGGGTTTTTATTAGGAATGGATGCTGTACTTCATCAAATGCTTTTTCTGCATCTATTGAAATAATCATATGGTTCTTATCCTTTCTCTTATTGATGTGATGTATCATGTTGATTTATTTGCAAATATTTAACCACCCATGCCACCCAAGAATAAATCCCACTTGATTGTGGTGAATGATTTTTTTGATATATTGTTGGATTTGGTTTGCTAGTATTTTGTTGAGAACTTTTGCATCTGTGTCCATGAGGGATATTAGCTTGTAGTTCTCCTTTTTAGTGGTGTCTTTATCTGCTTTTGGTATCAGGATAATGCTGGCCTCATAGAATGACTTTGGAAGTTTTCCTACCTTTTCTATTTTTTGGGATCATTTGAGAAGAACAGGTGTTAACTCTTTAAATGTTTGGTAGAATTCACCTGTGAAGCCATCTGGTCCTGGACTTTTGTTTGGAGTTTTTTTTGATTACTGATTCAGTTTCTTTGCTGGTTATCAGTCTGTTCGTATTTTATGTTTCTTCCTGTTTCAGTTTTGGTAATTTATATGTTTCTAGGAATTTATTCATTTCTTCTAGGTTGTCCAGTTTGTTGGCATACAGTTTTTCATAATCACTTATGATTGTATCTCTTTGGTATTAGTTGCTATTTCTCCTCTCTAGTTGTGATTTTGAGTCCTCTTTCTTTTTTTCTTGATAAATCTGGCTAGAGGTTTAACAATTTTATTGATTTTTTTTCAAAGAACAAGTGCCTGGTTTCATTGATCTATTCTATTGGGGTTTGTTTCTGCTCTAATCTTTTTTCTTCCTTCTGCGGGTTTTAAGTTTTATTTGTTGTTCTTTCTCTAGCTCTTTTAGGTGTAAGGTTAGCTTGTTTATTTGAGTTTGTTTTTTTTTTTTGCTTCTTGAGATAGATCTGTATTGCTATAAACTTTCCTCTTAGAACTGCTTTTGTTGCATCCCAGAGGTTTTGGACTGTTATGCTTTCATTTCAATTTGTTTCCATGTACTTTTTCATTTCTTCTTTTATTTCCTGATTGTTTGGTAGCATATTGTTTAGCCTCCCTGTATTTGTAGTCTTTCCAGATTTTTTTTTCTTGTAGTTGACTTCTATCCTAGCTGTAAGTTTTGACCAATGTCTGAACTGCAGCAGTGCTTGTTGCCATTACCTGACATATTAAGGCTTTTGTTCTGTAGTAGAAATATGACAAAAGGTTCCAGTCGAAGTTTGTTTTCTTTTTTCACAGCTGCTGTTACCTTTCCCTAGTCTGTGACACAACAGATGATTCTTATGTCTCACTCCAGTCTTTACTGTAAGTGCTTTGTGTGTTTTATGAAGGAAGACCCCACAGGAAGATGCAGACTCCCCTGGTGTCTATGGATCCCAGGGTTTGACACTGCCTCGTCAGCTGGACTTTTACTTTTATCTATTTGTCAGTTATTGTAGCTGAACTCTTAGCAGGTTTTGACTGTTTCTACCCTAGCTTAGTGTGTACTTGCACGATTTCTCCTCAGACTTGGGATCAGTTAGTTGCTGTGCAACATCAGTTGTCTAATGGCTTAAAAAAAGTTATGATTTTGACATTAGTCTGACTAGTTTTTATTGTAATCCTGAGAGAAAACCTCCTTCCAGCTTTCTGTGTCTTGGCAATGAGCCATAAATGAGGCCAGTGAAATATTAGCTGAAGCGAAATATTAGCAAGTGGTAATATTAGTTGCTGGTACTTGACCTTCCAGCCTACTCTGATTCTGCTGTAGTGATCTTGGAAGCATGCATTTGTATAAATGAGCCATTAATATGAAGGAAAGACAGCTGCCCTGGAGAATTTTCTGTATTCATAATAGGCACTGTGAGTAAGAAAACTTTGTTTAAACCCACAGATATTGTGAAGTTATTTATCACAGCAGCAACATTTAGCATGCCCTGACTAATACAGCATTTAAACTAGGATGTCTGAGGTGATGACAGAGGCACAAATAGAACAGAGGCAGAGACAAAGATACATGTGTAAGATACAGGAGGAAAGAAAACACATAGGCCTTGGGAACTTTTTTTAGGAACATGGGAATCTAGGGAAGAAGCAGGAATCCAATTATTAGAAATCAATGTGTCAGGCAAAGACTAATAGAGTTAATGAAATAATTATAGAGGTTTAGTTACAGTAAAACTGCAGGCAAGGTCAAAACACATTGCCTAGAAAATAGAAACAAGGTAAGAACAAGCCACTCAGCAAAACTGACTCAGTGTGAGTAGTGAGTTATTGAGTTCCTCCTGATTCTCAGCATCTTGGACAGATCTCTTTCTAGAGTGGTTTAATTGGACCCAGCATCTAGGACCACAAGGATATATCATAAGATGCCAAATAATTGTTATAACCTAAAACATGACTAAGAGCCTCTGTTGGAGGAAAAGTCCCTTCAATGACAGAATATATCATCTTGATCAAAATGCCATCATGAACTTCTCCTTCTGTGGCAAACAGCTTGAATGCTAAGACACTACCACCCACATCCATATGTCTCAGTGTATGCTCTGCCAAGATATCTGCTTGCCATTTGCTCTGTCTCTACAATGCCAAACACCCAGGTGAAAAGTGAAAGATTCAGTCAGAGTTTCTAAACATCCAGATGTTTGGCACCAACTAAGTAAAATATCTGGATGCATGACAGAGTTTCTCACTTTTTCATCTGGCTGTTTGGTGTCACATAACACAAACCATTGATTGTGTAAATGCTTAGGACTAAGAAAATATAGAACATTGTCACAAATTAGCACTTTTTTTTTTTCTAAAGTATTAGAGAATGTTAGCCTTGAAATGGGGTTTAGAGGACTTCTAATGTAACTTTCCTCAAAATGTATTTGTGGTGTCTCTGTAAGCAAACCAAGGGAACTCCAGAAAAACCTCTTTGGTATCTGGAAAGATTAACCTCTGCTCTCAAGTTTTAGGTTATAAGCATGCACACAATTTCATTCAAAAAATGCTTGTTGGGTGATTCCTCTGATCCAGGCCCTGAGGTAAAAAAAAAATGACTAATAAGATATGTTCTCAAGGAGCTTACCTCAGTCTAGTAGAGGGGAGAAGTAAGACAGTGACAAGGAAAATGGAGAGAAAGGGACTGTTTAGAGTGATCTTTGCAAATCAGAAGTAACCTTGTCAACAATGAAATCTTGTTTAAAAAAAAAAAAAAGACACTGAGTCAAGAGGACTTGATGACAGAGAAAATAATCTACCAGTGCTCGAACATCTCTTAGTACTAGGCATATGGTAAGTACAATACCAATTTCCCCCCCATTTAATCTGCATAAAACTCAATATATAGGCATCGTTATTCCTATCTTATGGCCTTTGTAGAGGGATTAGGTGACTCCTCCAGCATCATACCATTAGACAATGCAGAGGATGGTTTGCAAAACAATCTTTTGCTCCTGCATTTCTTTCACTGAATTGCTTTGCTTCCCTTCAAATTTCTTTAACAAAGCTTAAGTCCTCAGTAGCTTAATCTTGTCATCCCAGGGGATGATCAGAACCTGAAGAAGCCTTGGATCCTGATACACTTAGATTATCCAAATGGAATATAGATGACAAGAAAGACAAACCAGCCAAAAGAAAGTAATAATACATAAAAAGAATGACTGACACTAAAAGGTGAGAGAAAACTCAGCCTTCAACATTAGAAAACCAGAGAAAATGGAATAGGCAAGAGACAGAGCTACTCAGCTAGAACTGGTTGTTTCCTAACCAAAAGAACCCGTTGCCCATCTTTAGGGTGTCAGATAAAAACAGCTCTGTACTTAGATAAGGAAAGATTTTATTCAAAGAGACTACTGCAATAGGGAAAATGTTCCAATCTTGAGGTCTGCAAGGGTCTCAAAAATCAGCATATGTTAGCCATACCTCAACAAAGTGATTTAAAAAGAAACCAAAAAGAAAATAAAAAGCTTTTCTTTTATAGGGAGGGACTAGCAGGAACTCTTAAAGGGACTAGCAGGAATTGAGCAAGTGATAACATGATAGAGGAGGTCTGATGGGAAACATTTCTGGCTGTGGTCATCTGATTCTCAAGATGAGCTGTTAAAGGGAGATGTTCTGCATTTTAGTGCTTGCTCAGACTTGGGGGCCAACCAGAGTTTTGGGGTCTTGGGGAGAAGAGAAGTCAAGTTTGGTCAAGTCAAGGCAGAGGGTAAGAAATGGGCAAGTGTAAATATATGGTCAGGAGCCATCTGTAGTATTGACCTCTGAAGGAATCATTATTTTATCTGCCATATTTTACTGTATGTGCCTTTCTTCCCACCTTGCAGGTTCATTCATGCCTCTTTTTAAATGCTGCTATGATTACAAAACCCTATTATTAATTATAACATGTAGGATCCTAGTTGCCCAAACCTGACCTCACTCTACTGCTGAACCAAATTTCCTTGGATAGAGACATAACAGATCCACCCAACTCTGAGCCCTTCTCTGCCCCATTACAAAAGGTGGGCCAAGGCTGGCCGTTGGATTCCCATGAAGTTGATTTTTTTGGTGACTAAGCCTTTGGCACAGGAAACCTTGCTGGATTGCATTTCCTGGATTTCAGTTTGAGCTGGAACATTCCTCAGATTTACTCATTTTGGTCCTGCTGGAGCAACTTTTTGAAGTGGAAATTCTGAATCCTTACCTGGCCCCTTATGAGACTCAATGACCCACTCCTCAATTCCTTGGAAAGCTTTATTTAGAATGCAAATGATTTCAGAGTATACAGTGGTTTATTGTCTCTTCATGTTTCTGGTAAGAGATATGTGGGTTTTTTGACCACGTGGAATCTTGCTTTAAGCACCCCCAGTTTGATGTAATCTAGGGCCTTTACAGCTGATAAAAACAAATCTCATCCGCACTAGCAGTTTTTAAAACCAAGACTGTAGACATTAAGTAAAAGTTCAGTTATTAAAACGCACATTTTATTCTGCAATATGAGTGAAGTGAAAGATGAAACAAAGCTTGTAGATTTCCTTTTATTTTGCTGTTTCTTTTTTGTTGTATTTTAGAGGAGTTACAAAAAGACAATAAACTACATGAAGAATAGTTTATGATCTCTTTAATGTACCTCCTCCTTTTCCATCCTGAGGATATTTCTTTACATTTTCTCCTCATTTCTAGCTTTTACCATGATAATTATTAATTGTAATCCAAAATTTCTCTTATACAGATTGAATTACATCCCCAAAGAAGGCAAGATGGTTTCGAGGGACTGCATCAGTCAAATCATTTTGGATTAATGCTGTTCTTACAAGTGCAATATGCAAGTTATAATGAAACACAGGGGGGTCTGGATAATTTACTGCAGTATACCAAAGGCCCTCATATATATCCCAGAGGTGAAGGCTTGGAATGTTCAAAGCTCAAAAAGGCAAACTGAAGAAACACTTTTTATATCTAAAAAACTATGATTACAATGTGTGTCTGGATTACTGGCAACAATTTTAATTTCCTGGGTTTGTCAAAAAATAAAAAAAAGAGAAGAAAGTAATACATGAAATGAACACCATAATGTCAGAATGTGGTCATGGATAAAGCTATTGGCTGTGATTCAGGCCTGATTAAAGTTAAGGAGAGAAAAAATAAATAACTTATATAAATGGTATGGGCTTTTCTTCTGTAAATGAATAATTAGAAAACTATTGAAAAGTTCATTTCCCACCTCTCACCATATATTCTTCCTGAGACTGTGATGCCAAAGTGCATGTTATTTACTGTTCTGCCTATTAAAACCTATCATTTTATAAAGGAAACCCATGTCTGAAGTTGATCAAGAGTGAATAGTTGTTACCTAGGAAACAAATATAATTCCTACCACTATTGTGTACTTTATTTTAAATGAGGAATTGTATCCTTTTCAATTACTCAGTGAGATGGGAAGGTGGTAAACAATACTATAAATCTCTAGAATTCACTCGATGGTAATAGCGCATTAAACACTTGGGCAACTAGAATTCACACAGCCAAATAGAACTTAGAGGATTCACTACTATATAATTCTCCAAGGACCATGAACACAACAGGGGAAGGAAATTGGCTACTCAGCACCAGTACTGCTCTGCATCTTATCTAATTGTACATAGCTTAGGTTAGCTGAGCTAAGGACATCTCCTGCTGTGTCAAAAATAGATAACAGTGCCTAAAGTTGACAATAATAGACAAAGAAAAAAAATTGTGCTGTAAATGACAGAACTGCCTCAGAGGATTATTAAACGTATTATCTTGAAAAGATTGGATTTTCACAAGACTATCAAATGGGAGGAGGGGACTAAGGAGAGTAAGAAAACTAAGACAGTTAATTGAATTTGCAAGACACATTGACTGTGACAAGGAGAAAATCAAGGGAATTACATGGATAATTCAAGAGAAAAAAGACACCTTTTCTTAAAGTGTTGTGTTTTCAGTCTATAGTTTTATGTAAGTGTGTGTGGGAGAAAGAAAGAGAGAAAGAAAGAAAGAAAGAAAGAAAGAAAGAAAGAAAGAAAGAAAGAAAGAAAGAAAGAAAGAAAGAAAAGAGAGAGGGAAGAGAGAAAGAAAGAAAGAGGAAGAGAGAAAGAGAGGAGAGAGAGTGAGTTTTGGAACCATCTTAATATTAATGGTAATGGAGCCAATACTATTCTCACCACGGCTTTGTTCAAATGAGAAAATGCTCTCTATATTTGTGTAATGAAGTGGAAAGAATATTGTCTTAGGAGTTAGGGAACTGCACTTTGCTGCTCACTAATTGTGTAACTTGGCCAAATCACTGACATTTAAAATCATATTTTTCTGCTTTGAAGTGGTTCACATCATCTTTTTATTATTTATTTGACCTGGAAGCCAGATACTCACATGGATACCATCCAGTATTGAGTTAGAACCAAATCCAGCCAAATTGTTGATATTCAGTATCCTCAACTCTATAGTCTAAAACTGCCCTTCTTTCTAACAATTTGGATTTCCATTAAAAAAGAAAAGTTTAGAAGTGGGATTGCTTGATCATGTGGTAGTTCTATTTTTAATTTTTTGGAAAAACTCCATTCTGTTTCCCATAGTGCCTATACCAATTTACATTCCAATTACATACAATCACATATAATTCCAATTTACATACCAATTACACTATAGTGCACAAGGGTTCCCTTTTCTCCACATCCTTGCCAACACTTGTTATCTTTTGACTTTTTGATAATGGCCATTTTAACAGGTGTGAGGTGATATCTCATTGTGATTTTGATTTGCATTTTCAGATGATTAGTGATGTTGAGTGATCCTTTCATATACTTTTCATATACCTGTTGGTGATTTATAGGTCTTCTTGGGAAAAATGTCTATTCAGGTCCTTTGCCCATTTTTTAATCAGGTTGCCCTCCACTCATAGTCCCTAATAAAAAGCATGTGCCCGGGGCACCTGGGTGGCTCAGTCAGTTAAGCGACTGCCTTCAGCTCGGGTCACGATCCCAGGCTCCTGGGATCGAGCCCCACATCAGGCTCCCTGCTCCGCGGGAAGCCTGCTTCTCCCTCTCCCACTCCCCCTGCTTCTGTTCCCTCCCTTGCTGTCTCTCTCTCTCTCTGTCAAATAAATAAATAAATAAATCTTTAAAAAAAAAAAAAGCATGTGCCCTGGGTCCTGCCATGCTTTCTCAGCTTGCCTTGACCTACCCCTCCCCCCACCAAGGTGTGCTGGGTACCTGCCCCATGACCTGTGAGCAACAGACCCCTGTTTTGCTTCTAGTCCTTGTTGAACCATGGCTCATCACTGATACTCCAGAGCTCTACTTAAATGTTCACTTAACAAAGTCACAACAACATATAATAGAACTGTATTCAAATTTTAAAAAGAAAATCCTGCCATTTGTGACAACATGGATAAACTTTGAAGACATTATGCTAAATGAGTTAAGCCAGACAGAGAAATGTATGATCTCACTTATATGTGGAATCTAAAAAAAGAAAAGAAAAAAGAAAGAAAGACAATAACAACAAAAAAATGAACTCTTAGAAGTAGAGAGTAGAATGGTGGTTACAGGGTGGTGGGAAGAGATGCTGGTCAAAAGCTACAAAGCTGCAATTATGTAGGACGAGTAAGTCTAGAAGCCTGATGTACAACATGATGACTATAGCTAATAAGACAAAATTGAATACTGGGAATATGATGAGAGGTGCTCTCATCATATACACAAAAAGGTAACTATGAGAGATGATATGTTAATTAGCTTGAGTATAGTAATCATTTCACTATATGTATGTATATCAAGTCATCATGTTATATATTTAAAATATGTACTATTTTTATTAAAAAAAGAAACATAATAATTTTGGCAACAGTTGTCCACTGATGGTGTGAGTGATTACAACTGTTATATTAATTGGAATGAAGAAAATAATCTGTTTCTCTCTGTAGTATCAGCACATTATTATGTTTATATCCCAAATAATATTTTTTGGTGATAATTCTAGTAATAACCTAGCCTAAGAGTTTATCCTTCAGACTTAATGTGACACATCACAGAACTCAGCCTTAATTTTCTCGAGCTGTATATGGATCTAATAAAATATAATCAACTCCAGTATCTTACATTTGCCTCCTTTGTATTAAGCTGGCCCTCATGGGAATTACAAAGACATCGTGGAAATGGTCCTGAACCAGTTAACAATAAAAATCTTTTTCCCTGAAGAAATTAATATACCATTTTGGGTACAATTTATTATTACATATTCATTTTAGATAGAACAGCAGGCAGCCTCAAGTAGAGATATTGTAATAGTGTCCTCAGAGTCCCTGCCTGTTACTGCTGATCAGAACCTACACACTTAATTCTTATTACACATCAATTATCTGCACACTTTGAAATAACCACCTAATGCATCAGTTAATTAAATTTAATATCAGAATATAAATGACTGAAAATGTCATTTAAAAATTTTACTTATAGATGTTTTCTTTATTTGATGACTCTTGAATTATCATAGATGAAAATAAAAGTACATAAAAGGTAAGCACATAATGTCCTATAAAATATTGACATTTAAGAAAATGTTCTTAAATACATAGACATACCAGTCCTTAGTTTCTGTAAAAAAAAACTCATTGCTTGGCATAGAAAAACTGAGAAAACATCAGCTAATAGAAGGAAAGAATTGGACTTAGGATCCTCACACCAATCTATAATTCCTGAGCTGTTCTACTAGTTATCAAAACTGAAATATTACTCATCTGTAGCCTGGTTAAAAGATCGATTTATCTCTACTTGTCCTATGTAAACAAGAATGCAGTGAGCTCCTAGTGAGAATTTTTGAAACCCGTCGTGAAATGCTGGTCTAGTTTTGAGCAAAGAGGGTATCGAGAGACGCTACCACGTTCAGCAGAGGAACGCTTCTGGGAGTGTGCAGGCTCTGTGCCCCTGGTGGAGCAACATCAGGCACCTGACTGGAATCTGGGGATGATTCCAGTCGTGGGACCCAATGCTTTTGGCTCTAACAATGGGTGAGACCACTAGAATATTCTCTGACATAGTCCGAAAGACTCTTTCCTCAAGATCCAAGAGAAAAGTCACATAATCAAAGAAAACAGATCATGACTCTCCATTTGGGAATCCAGTAAGCCTGAGGCAGTACCCGTGGCTGTGAAAAGCTAGACTGATGTCAATGAAGACAAGTTTCAGGTGCTGAAAGAATACTAACTAAACGTGTTACTGACCACACAACAGAATGGCCAGTAACCCATGCAAAGAAAGTTAAAAATTGCCAAGGAAGAAGATATAAGCCTCCAAAAACTCTAACAGGAGAGGAAGAAGGTTTGGGGATTTGGGATTCTGCTGGCTTTTCATATCCAGTGATATGAATTGGAGTCAAAGACATTTTAGTTATATACACTTTCTTAGAATATTTACTTCTTTATTATATTTTCTTATCTTGCTCCATTGGATTAAGACACTGGAAAGGCAAGACTGATTTTTAAGGATTATCTAAAATATTTGTCAAGTCAGGAGGCCCTCAAAACGATCTTCCTCAAAAAATTTAGTACGGCAACACTAACTAACATGGAGGTACATATCTTGGATGAAATATTCAGCTTCTGGCTACCACTTCTAATTTCCTAGTTACATACCGTTAAGTGAAATGAAACTTCGAATAAGTCACACCAAGAAGCAACAGCTTTATAAACTGCTTCTACCGACTGTCCTAGCAGTAAAAAGCTGCCCAGGGGGGCCCTGTCGCCAGTGAGATGCTTCTTCTTCAGACATACCCAAGCAAGCCAAGAACCTATGCACTGGTTTTAACTCCTTTCTCTTGGGTTCCAGGAGGGTTAATATCAATTTACACTTTGTTGAAGAAACCAGGGGCCTATGCCTTTGTTCTCTGTAGGTTCCCAAATAGCCTTAGGGTAAAATAACACTGTCACTGAGGAAAGTTAAGAAATCCTAAATTAGTTTATTGTTTGTTTTTACAATTTCAAGTCTTACGTACAATTCTTCTGAGCTTTGTGACCTGGAACAATTTGACATTTCCATGGATGGGTGCAGTAATCCCCGCCCCCTTATCTGCTGGTTTCAGTTACCCACGGTCAACCATGGTCTAGAAGAAGATGGTCCTCCTGGGGCACTTGGGTGGCTCAGTCAGTTAAGCCTCTGCCTTCGGCTCAGGTCATGGTCCCAGGGTCCTGGGATCGAGTCCCACATCAGGCTCCCTGCTCAGTGGGGAGTCTGCTTCTCCCTCTCCCTCTGCCCACCCCCTCCTCATGTTCTCTCTCTCTCTCAAATAAATAAATAAAAATCTTTAAAAAAAAAAAGATGATCTTCCTTCTGATATATCATCAGAAGGTAATAATAGCCTAACATTATGTCACAACACGCACGTCATTAATCTCACTTCTTCTCATCACATAGGCATTTTATCATCTCACATAATCACAAGAAAAAGGTGAGTACATACAATCAGATATTTAGAGAGAGAGAGAGAGAGAGACAACATTCACATAACTTTTACTACAGCAGATTGTTATAATTATCCAATTTTATTACTAGTTATTGTTGTTAATTTCTACTGTGCCTAATTTATAAATTAAACTTTGTCACAGGTATGCATATATAAGGAGAACATAGTATACGTCGTGTTAGGACTATCTGCGGTTTCAGGTATCTTCTGGGGGGTCTTGGAACATATCCCCTGCACATAAACAGGGACTACTGTATCTCATTTTCCCAGACCCAGTGCCAGGTCCTCTCCTTTGAAGAGAAATTAAAGGAAAAATGCGTTGTCATTCACGACCCAGACCTACTCTTCTGTCAGCGGTCATCCTTGATTATGTTCCTCCTTCCGGGTCACACTGGGATGAAAGTGCACGTGGCAGCCCCAGTGCCTGAGTCTTAATGGTGATGTGGGAAATAGTCATCTATGCATTTAAATATCTATCCATTGGGGACCCAAATACATGGGAAACAGAACCCACTCAGGAAATGTTATTTGGCGAATAATTGTTTGTTCTCAAGTTTAAGGTACATATCCTAAATTCCTGTCATTTATTTGGCTGAATTTTTATTTTTAATTTGTCTTTAATGTTGGAATTATTTCATCTTTGTGTATATAAATTATGACTGAAATGAAAATAATATTTGAACTGTGTAGGTTGACTGGGTAGAGATTCCCAATTTAGGAAAACACATAAGATGTCTGTGATCAATAATTCTTTGTCAGCTATCAAACTCATGCATAAAACATCTTACATATGCATAATTTGTGGCATGTTCAAATAGCCTTTAAAAATAATTTTCTTTTTTCTTTTTCTATTCCAATCTTTTTTTTTTTTTTCAAATAAACTGGGCCCCCAATTTGTTTTCCATGAAATTACTCTCCAGACTCTTCAAATGTATTCCTCTCAGAGTTGTCCTCTTGGAGCATTCATTTAGTTCTGAAAGCAGCATCCATCTGATTTGTCTGCAATCATTGTTTCAGATGAGCACATTCCCAAGGACAAATTTAAAAGCACTAATGCAGCTTGATCTCTTTGAAGTGGCCTACTCAGCTACCAGCACTCAGCATTCACAGAGCTCTCTGGTCCAGCTCTAGCGTTCTCAGTAAGTACCTCCAAGTTTTTATTCTGCTTTCACAAGAACACTGCACGCTTTGCTCTCAGTATGTTCTGGAAGGTTCTTCTCCAAGGAAGGGTGAACAGGGAATCCCAGAGAGAAAGGAAATGGTGCCCGCTGGAGGAAATGAAAAAGCTTTGCCAATTTTTTGGTCCTGGTAAAATCATTCTTTCACAGAAGTCACTGTGAATCTTGCTGCTTACAAGGCTGAAAACAAACATTTAATTAGGGCTATATGAAGTTAAACTGACAGGCTCGCTCTATCTCTGTGCCTGTGTGTGTGTGGGGGGGGTCTATACGTGTAAACATGTGACTTTTATTTCAAAATCAAGTGATTCCTAGTTGAAAGTGATTCAATTGTGTAGTACAATATACCCCATTAGATATAAGACTTGTTAAGTCTGCATTTGCTAAGAAGTGCTTCTTAACAACTCTAAGAAATGTATCTTGACTATAATTTTCAGGCAGCCCCATCCTGTTCACATTGCCTTTCTTAACAGTACCTGAAAAGGGTTTTTTAACTCAAGGTTTTATAACAACAAAAAAAGATTAGCTGAGAATGACTGAGCCCACTCTATGGCATGAAATCTAGTGCTTAATAAACATTTAACTTAACATCAAGCAACAACTAGAATTTATACAGAGAGGATTTTATCCTGATCCCTAAAAAATAGAAGGCACTCTTAGGCACCTGAGGTTTCGAAATGTGTGCGTGTCTTTTTTTTCCCACAAAACTTCTCTTTTGACGGTGTTGTTTACTGGAACTTGTTTCCTATTTCCTGTGTCCCCAGATATAGAACCGTGACTTGGAGAAGAGAACACAGTGTTAAAAAGTGTGACATTTGGAATCAACCACTTGCTCTCTCTTACTACTTGTTAGAATCGGGCAAGCTACTTAACCTTTCTGACTTTCAGTTTATTCCTCTATAAAACAGAGATAGCAACATGGCAGTTATTTAAAACTTACCATATTTTAGGCCATCAGGGTAACTGTCTTACTAAACAGTATGTGTCTACCACTACACAGGCCAGTGGAACACTGGAACAGAAGACATTCACTCCTCTGTAGCACGTGATTGCAGACTGTTCTGAATCCATGTGAGCCATTGGTTCTATGCAGCTCAGAGGTTCCTTTCGTAGAAAAAGCTAAAAACTTTGATGTGGATGAATGTTCGCTGCTCCTTCATAACTTTGCTACCAGTTGTTATAAAAGTAAGTCTCGGACCAAATTCTGCATTCATACAGACGTACATTAATGAAACGTGTGTTAGCAGGCAGACAAGAGTTCCAATGTTGTTGAAGTTTGGTAGTGACCCAGCTCACTGTCTTTTTAAAACAAATAATAGCTCACACAGGAGTAAGTCACTAGAAACAGACCTAACAGTATTTCAGAGGCTTATTTTGTTACCTTTACAAATTAGCCTTAAGCAAAAAAGAATTCTGTCACCAAAAGATCAGACTCAAATCCATTTAGCAATCCAGCCTTAGGTGACATCCTGTTACGCTCAACGTTTGTGCCCCTCCCCACCAATTCATATGTTGAAGCCCTAATCCCCAAAGAGATACTCTTTGTAGGTGGGACCTTTGGGAGGTGATTAGGTTTAGATTAGGTCATGAGGGTGGGGCCCTCATGATGAGGTTAGTGTCTCATAGAAGAGGAATACAGAGAGCTCTCTCTACATGCACAACCACTGAGAAAAGGCCATGTGAGGACACAGCCAGAAGGCAACCGTGTATAAGCTGGGAAGACAGCCTTCATCAAGAACTCAATCTGTCAGCACCTTGGTCTTGGACTTCCCAGCTTCTAGAACTGTGCGAAACGTCTGTTGCTTAAGCCACCTGGTATGTGGTATCTTGTTATAGCGGGTCATGCTGACTAAGACATATCCCAAGGGTACAGGTGACAAATTTCATAGATTCTAATTCCTCGTTTAATCCAATTGTTAAGTGTTTCCATACTTTAACCAATATACATATCTTGAACTCTACTCATTTCACAATTGAGAACCCATTTCTACCATCCATTATGCTGGTTAACAAGCAACTAACTTCACCAATGAAAATCCGTTTCTGATATTAATTATGCTAATTAGCCACTCATCTGTATTTCATTAAATATAAGATAGATGAAGCTCATGTTATAAAGGCTTTTCTGCTATAATACTGGCTGACCACCCATGGAGTGTGGATTTTTTTTTTTATTATTGGAACAAATAACTGTCCAACAGTCCTAAAGTGAGGTGAAAACCACTAATGCATACCTTCATATCCCATTTTATGCTGAAGAATTTTAAAAGTAAGTTACTAACATCATGACACCAGATACCTCATCTTTTCTCTCTGTCTCTTTGTCTTTCTCTGACTTATGGTTTCTATTCCTTTTTTTCTACTGAAGGTAGAAACCAGGGTAGTTTTTTGGCAGGTTGATTCCTCCTTGAATCCACATCAGTAGCTTATACTTCTCCACACCGTCACACAACTTTTGCAGAAGCCATGACACCTTGTTACTTCCTTTTACCAAATATAACCCTCTGGGTTCAGTCTCCTGAGGTTTTTATAGTTTAATAATTCCATGATTATTATATGTGGCCTATAATGCCCTGGCACTGGTTCACATTGCCTTATCGTCTAGGACAATAAAGGCAATCATATGGAGGGAAAATTGGAGTAGAACTTTCTAGGCTAAGAAATATAGTACAGTTGTCTACCACACATAGGCTACATATGGGCCACACATATGCCAAATTCTATCAATTTCCTAAGTCTTCTTTGCTTTTTCCCCACATACTGGAGGCATACTCCTTTAGACCATTTGTAGAAACAGAATTACCCAAAAATCAACCAGTGGATTATACTTGTGGAAAGAGCTAAAATTTCAAAAAGCCAGGTGTAATATAATCTAAACACACATACTGTTCCTATTCTGTAGTTTCACATGGAAATGTGAATTTGGAACAGTTAGTAATGTGTGCAAACGGATTAGGTATCTTTGCTTTTGCCAACATGAAATGTGTAGGTCTTTTAATTTGTGTTGGTGAGTAGAGGTTTAAGGACATAAATATGGGTGATATATGCCTACCTTTTACCCTCCACACTTTGGCAAGACTCATAGATCTTGGCTGGAGAATTAGTCCTTTCTTGGCTTTTGTTTCTCTTTTCCTCACCTTATATTTTATATAGAAACTATTTCCTCTTGAGTTCCTTCTTACACCTTAATTCAGTGGCCCATTCTAGTTTATTCATTCCAGATGTTTCTTATGCAAAGCATAAAATACATAATGTATGACATACTTGTGGGTAGCCATGCTTTTTCATTCACCCTTATATTGGGTTTCTTGGCATCCTAAATTTTTATAGGTGATGAGATTTCATGTAACACAATAACAATGTTTCACATTATCTGGTATTATATGCATTTAAAAGAACTTCAATTATTTTACAAATACCACACTCATTCATTTTGTGTGGCTAGAGAGGGTAAGATTTCAGATGTCTACTTTTTAAGTGGGATTTAGAAAGTTTAGAAAGAGAAGTTTGTTTGTTTGTTTGTTTTTGCCCAGAAAATCTGACTGATTCTTTTAAACTACTGGGCTATGCATATATTGAAAGAAATGTGAAGAATTAATAAGAAGAGAAATCTGTTATACTAGAGGTTGGAAATACATTTGATGAAACTATATATATATATAGTTATATATATATATATAGTTATATATATAGTTATATATGTTTAGAAAGGTTGTAAAGGTAAAATCACATGGGTAAATATACTTAGAAATATTCTGAATATTGTATTTGCATGATAAATGTTTAAATTGCTATATTTAAAAGAATTTGTCTCAATCAGAAAATTTATATAAAGAAATAGATGACATAAATAAGAGAATGCTGCAATGTTTATATTTTGTGATCACAATAGTGAGGTGGTGCTAGAATATTATTGGAATTTGGCTACACTGGGGATTTACACATAAAAATAATGAAGTCTGAAAGATTTATGATGAAAACTTTACACAAACTGGGTATAGAGGGAACATATTTCAACATAGTAAAGGCCACACATGACAAGTCCATAGCTAACATCATATTCAGTGGTGAAAGCTGGAAAACTTTTCCTATGATCAGGAACAAGACAAGGATGCCCACTTTCTCCACTTTTTTTCAACATAGTTTTGGAAGTCCAGCCAGAGAAATTAGGCAAGAAAAAGAAATAAAAGGCATCCATATTGGAAAGGAAGAACAAAAATTCCATTTACAATTGCATCAAAAAGAATAAAATAACTATAAATAAATTTAACCAAAGAGGTGAAAGACCTATATCCTGAAAAATAAACACATTAATGAAAGAAATTGAAGAAGACACAAATAAATGGAAAAGTATACCACTCATGGATTGGAAGAATTGGTATTATTAAAATGTCCATGCTACACAAAGCAATCTGCATATTCAAGTGTAATGCCTATCAATTCCAATGGTGTTCTTCACATAAATAAAACACATAATCCTGGGCACCTGGGTGGCTCAGTTGGTTAAGCAACTGCCTTCGGCTCAGGTCATGATCCCGGAGTCCTGGGATCGAGTCCCACATCGGGCTCCCGGCTCAGCGGGGAGCCTGCTTCTCCCTCTGACCCTCTCCCCTCTCATGCTGTTTCTCTGTCTCTCTCTCTTTCTCTCAAATAAATAAATAAATAAAATCTTTAAAAAAAAAAAAACACATAATCCTAAAACTTATATGGTACCATAAAAGATCCTGAATTGCCAAAGTAATCTTGAGAAAGAACAAAGCTGGAGGCATCACAGTCCCTGATTTCAAACTATATTATAGAGCTATATATATATAATATATAATATATAATATATAATATATATAATATACAATATATAATATATAATATATAATATATATATTATATATAATTATATATAATATAATGTATAATAATATAAAATATTATTCAGTTAAAACAATATGGTATTGCCATAAAAACAGACAGGTTGATCAATGAAACAAAATAGAAAGCCCAGAAATAAACTCATGCATATATATGGTCAATAACAGTGACAAAGGAGCCAAGAATACACAATGGGGAAAGGACAGTCTCTTCCATAAATGGTATTGGGAAAAACGGACAGCAACATGCAAAAAAATGCAATTATCTTACATCATACACAAACGTTAACTCAAAATGGATTAAAGACTTGAATGAAGACCTGAAACCATAAAAATCCTAGAAAAAAACATAAGTGATAAGCTTCTTGACATAGGTCTTGGCAATGATTCTTTTAAATCTGACACCAAAATCAAAAGAAACAAAAGCAAAAATAAGCAAGTGGCCTACATTAAACTGAAAAGCTTCTGCATAGCAAAGTAAACCATCAGCAAAATGAAAGGGTAACCTGCTGAATTAAGAGAAAGTAGTTGCAAATCACATACCTGATAAAAGGCTACTATGCAAAATATACAAAGAACTCATGCAACTCCATAGCAAAAAACCCAAATAATCCAATTAAAAAGTGGGCAGAAGATCTGAATAGACATTTTCCCAAAGAAGATATACAGTTGAACAACAGGTATAGGAAAAGATGTTTGATATCATTAATTATCAGGGAAATGTAAACCAAAGCCACAATAAGCTGTCACCTCACACCTGTTAGAATGACTATCATCAAAAAAACAAGACATATCAAGTGTTAGTGAGAATGTGGAGAGAAGGGAATCTTTTTGCACTGTTGGTGGGAATGTAAATTGGTACAGACAATACAGAAAACAGCATGGAGGTTCCTCAAAAAATTAAAAATGTAACTGCCATGTAATCCAGCTATTCCACTTTTGGGTATTTTTCCAAAGAAAACAAAAACGCTAATTTGAAAATGCACCCCTATATTCACTGCAGGTTTATTTATAATAGCCAAGATAGATAGATAGACAGATAGATAGACAGATAGATAGATAGATAGATAGATAGACAGATAGATGATGGATAGATAGATAGAGATAAAATATTATTCAGTCATAAATGAGAATAAAATCTTGCCATTTTGACAACATGGATCAACTTCAAGGACATTATGCTAAGTAAAATAAGACAGAGAAAGACAAATACCACATGATCTCTCTGATCTCTGGAATCTAAAAAACAGTTCACAGATAATGAAGAACAGATTGGTGGTTGCAAGAGGCAGAGGGTAAGAGAAATGGGTGAACTGGTTTTTTGTTTGTTTAAATAATTTAAATAAAATTTCTTTAGTCTTGAAGAAATTCTAGAATAAAAAAAATATTTTAACTTGTTTAACAAATGTTTCCCAAACATATTTAATCACAGAACCACAATATGATACCTGGGACTTCTAATTTAAGCTCCAATATGTAATCAGGTTGGAGGTCACCATTCTTATCCTTACAATAAATAAAAATGAAACAATTTGAAAATCAATTCCTTTTCATGGACCCATCAGAGAACTAAGGTTGCAAGGCAAACTGCCTCTCTGAAATCTGGAAAGATTGATGAATACCGTTGCAACTAAGATCTGTTTATCTGGAGCAGAAGCCACCAGAGCCGTAACTGGTAGGAACACTTAAATGGTAATTCTGATGAATCACTGGAGGCTAAGAGTGAAATTGCATTAGAATGAGAAACTCCAGGTGATTGCTGTCTAAATGGGGCCCCCACACTCTGAACGGTGTTACCTCTGGGAACTCCACCAGGTTCTTACATAAAAGAGCTGAGAAAGATCCCCTCACGACTCTGGCAGAGGCAGAAAAAGAGTAATCATCATAAAATATACACAGTGCATTTTCTGTAACAAAAACTTACTACCCTCCAGCAAAATAAACCTTTACTAGAGCTTTATCCCACTTAGGAAAAGGCATTTCTTCCGCTCCAGCCCCCTCTAACCTTCCTGTCTTACCTAAGGAGTGTGGCGAGAAGAGAAAACTAAGAAATATTTTGAAGGTCCCAGGCCAGGAAGACAAGCCAACTAAAAAAACCTGAGATTTAATTACAGTATTACAGAATTCTTCTCTTGCCCCACAGGTTACCATGATGCCAACAGGTGTCCAGTATAATGCAGTGGATTACAGTTGAAAGAGCTCCATGATGCCAACTTTGTCTTAGGGAGAGAACTTAGGGAAGCCCAAAGTCAAAAGAGGAGACAAAACAAGGAGAGTAGAGAAATTTGCAAGAAATGTTCAAAGGAGGCCTTCAGGGAGAAAAAAAATGATATGGATGAGAAACTCAGATATACCTTAAAAAACAAACAAAAAAGGAAGAGAACGAGCCTGAAACATTATAAATTGTAAGGAAGGGCTAAAAAAAAAAAAAAAATCCACAATAATGAGGAGATAGGTCAAAGGGAAACCATAGCTAACTAAAATAGTTACCAAAAGCCAAAGCTAGAACAATTTGAACAACAACAAGATCATATTGAATTATAACCCAAAGTATAAAATAAATGTTCACAAGTATAAATATTTATATTTAAATATATTTTTATATATAATAAATAAGAAAATATAGATCAGACTCCCATGCAAGAACATGCAAAAAATTGACATAGATATTCTGCCCAAAAAGAGGTGGAGCCTAACTCCAAACTCCTGAACTGCGGGCTGTGTATCGTGACTTCCTTCCAAAGAGTATGGTAATAAAAGAAGGTAAAAAAGAGTAACTTTACAGTGAAGAACCCTAACAAGCACTATTCTAGCCTGTTCATCAATATTAACATTAATAAAAATAAATCAATTTTGATAGTATGCAGCTTTGATATGATATAATGAGAATGGTACTTTACCTCTGTGGTTTTCCTCCCCCAAACCCATAATCCCAATCTAATCATGAGAAAAACATCAGACAAGCCTCAATTGAGAGACATCCTACAAAATACTTGGCCAGTAATCTTCAAAACCATAAAGGTCAGGGAAAACAAAGACAGTCTGGGAAACTGTCATAGCACAGAGGAGTTTAAGGAACATGACAATTAAAGATAATGTGGTTTCCTGGATAGGAGCCTGGAATAGAAAAAGAGCATTAGATAAAAACTAAGGATGTCTGAAAAAAGTATTGATTTTAGTAAATAATAGTGTATCAGTTGGTTAATTAACTGTGACAAGTGTATTATACTATATATAGGTTATTGCTATACTAATGTAAGATGTTAATAATAGGGAAAACTGGGGCAGGCTACATGGGAAATTTTTGTACTATCGCTACTTTTCTGTAAATCTAAAACTATTTTAAAATTTAAAAAAATTATTTTTTAATTTAAAAAAATATTAAAAACAAAACAAGCACGGTATCATTCCTGACAAATCTTAGATTATAGTTATAGATCGAAAGCACTATCCTTTACAGTACAGATTTCTGCTGCTCAAAGAACAAAACAAAACAAAAGCCTGCTAAATTTGTCTTTGTTTCTCTATAGCGTTCCAAGATATCCCTAGATAAAGTATCATTAGGGTGATAAAGGTAGAAATCACTTAGGCTGGAGTTTCTATGAGTAAATGTAGCAATAGTGAGTCTCAAATGGCAAAGAGGTTGAAGTTTTTAAACTAAGAAGAAATTTAAAAATCAAGCCCCCTGAGAATGGATCAATGGCATTATTTGCATTAGTCACAGAAAACAAACGAACTTGACAACTCTTCGTTTTCACTTAGGAAATTATTAGTAATTCCTTTCTAAGATAGTGGTTCTTGACTTTTCCAGCTATATATACCTTAGAGAATCCAATGAAAGCTTTGAATGATTTTCTTTGGAAAAAAAAAACACGTAATTTTCCATACCGTTTCAGAAATTTATTAACACTCCTTGAAGCCCCTTCATTAATCCTAGATTTTACACTCCTGTCCTAAGGCAATTTACTATGCTATAAATCTATGTAAGATCAAATAATGGGGTTTAGTGGACTTTTCAGTCTGCTGGATGTCATTTCCAATTTTTGTTCCCATTGTGCTGAATTGCACTTCCTAAAATCTAAGAATCCCATTTTCAATTTACTTGGCATATACGAAATAACCAAATGCCTTTGTTCTGAGATTGACTATTTGAATTATATCATTACCTTTGCTCTTGTCTATTTGAAAGTAGACATGAAGACCAATACTATTTTAGTTAGTTAGAACACTACAATGTGGGAGACAAGTAAATAAATATCAAACAGGGGCACCTGGGTGGCTCAGTCAGTTGAGCGTCCAACTCTTGATCTCGGCTCAGGTCTTGATCTTATGATTGTGAGTTTGAACCCCGCTCTATGCTGGGTGTGGAGCCTATTTAAAAAAAAAAAAAAAATCAAACAGTAACTACACTTTCACTTTACTTTTGAATGATTCTACACAGTATGAACAAATGGAAAAATGGGATGAATTGTGCCAGATTTTTCCTAGAATAAAACTGTTTATTCTTTTTTGAGAGCAAATTAAGGGCCTCAAAAACTGTAATAACTCTTTGGATTGTTTGCCTACCATTTAGTAAATATTTCAGTAGTTTATTAAGAATTAGACAAATTTCACCCTTCTCTTTGTAATTTTTTCTGATACCATAATGAATCTTTTTGTTTCTAGTTTCTCTGGAAATATGCTAAGAGTTTCACTGAAATATACACATTAGTCATTTAATAATATCAAATGCTCTGTTGAATTTTGTTAAAAGCCAATATCCTCTCTACCAGGAAGAACAAATTTAAAGAGAAGTGTTAAAATACAATTGAGGGTAAAATAGCAAGAGATATTAGGACTTAATGAGTGAATAATATAACAACTTTAAAAACTAGTAAAACATATAAACCAGAAATATTCTTTGAAAGAGCTTCTGAAACAATTTCACCCAAAGCAGCTGTGTATGTGGGTTTCCTGAGGAATTGTACGTGAATTTTGTATTGTTTCAGAGTAATAGATTTAAGCCAGAATACTATTTTTCCATTGACATTATGAAATAACCTAGAGGCTACCAAGTGATGAGTCTCATCATTTAGTACAATGAGGAAATGAATAAGGAAATGATGTACTGAGCTAGATTCATCCTTCAATCTGAAATTCTCTACCATTCTAGGATACTGGCTTATGAATTAAATGTCCTTTTCTGTCTACAGAGACATTAATAACTTTTTCTGTTAAATATGATTTTGAGTAGTGATCGCAACAGTCATGTGCGAGCACTCATATTTCCAATCCCATTTGGTCTCTGTGTTTCTGGCTTATAAACTATAATAATACAGGCAGTAGAAGCAATTTTGTAGATAACAATAAAAAATTGGCTAATGCACGCATGGATGGTCAAAAGTTGACCTATTTGCCTTGGCTGTGTCACCTAAGTTCTATCATGTATAAAATGCAGATATTATTAATCCTAGAACTCATCAAATGCCCTCTAGGGGATGACAACAGCATTTGGAAGCAACTTAAAATATTGAGAAGGAAAGCCATGAATATAGATTAATTTTTCCCAAAATAAAGCTTATTTTTGGACAATAAATACATTTGGCCATATTAGCAACTCAAAATCTTTCGGTGGTTTTTACAGGTTTGGCTTAAGAATCACTCAAAAGAGGTAAACAGTCTTGTCAAATACAGAAAGGTCACACACATAGGCATACTCTTCTACATTCTACTGTGAGCCAATTTTCCTGGAAAGTTTAATTTTTCATCCAAAACAGTAATTACTTTGCAATTATTTATAATTATTTTGTAAGTTGGTTTCTTAGAATTTTAAAAACTTTTTTGAAATTTTAGCATTTTGTTCTTGGTTGTTAGAAATATTTTGTAAGTTATTTGACCATGTTGTTGAATTTTTAAAATATACCTTTAGCTCTCAAATTCATTACTAACTCATATTCCAAATTTTGTTTGTAGGTTGACTTTGAAACCCAGGATAAACTTCCCAACAAAAGGAGGAAATTAATTATAATACATTAATACAGGTATAAAAAATCATTCCCATACAAACACAAAGGAACTCTGTATGAAATGTTACATATGCAAACCAACAAAAACTCTAGAAATCTCAAAATTGACCTCCATATGTTCCAGAGAAGTAAGAGTGATGTCAAAGTTGGAGCAACGAGGAAAAGCTGAAACAGAATTATTCACTGTATAAATGAAACAGATTTAGGCCTTCAGTACAAGGGACTTGGAGGAGAATCAATCTCCATCCATATGGGGGCAGAAAGCTGAACACCAGTCTCTAAGGAAGAGCAAAGGTTCCATCAAGGCCTACCAACCATATGGAAGACCAGACTTTCTTTGATGGTTCAGAAGTAAAAAATATTCTTCCTCGCTAAATATAAAGGAGAAACACGTAGCCCAAGAGCTCCTCGTAGGCAGCATGGGATCATAGGAAGAGAAACTTGCCAAGAAAGAAGACAATACCCAAAAAAATCAGAAATAAAGTGTGTGTCCTGCTCACATATTTGAGCCACCAGATCAGTCAAGTGATAATGAATCCTTCTCCACCTCCTCTTCCTTCTAGTGATGTCAAATTTAGAGGACTGAGTTAAAAATACTCCCCAGTTCAGAGCACATTATCATCATCTGTTGTGTATGATATTTTTCCCCTGTCATGCTGATCCCCATTCTCTTTCCCTTCCCTACTGTCAGTTTCTACTCTAAAAATCTTTGCTATGTGTCTATTTATGCAGGTATCCTTCTAAAATTACATTTTTCTCCTGTGTGTATGTGTTTTTAACTTCCATTGATGGTATTTTTCTATGAATTATGTTCTATTTCTTTCCCTTATACTCAGTACAGTGCCCTCAAGGTCTATTTATGACATTGTCTATGTATCTAGTTGGTTCAAATAGCTTCAGTGGATACAGACATTCCTGCTTTTTACCCCCATGTTGTGTTTGTGGAAATAGTGATTTGAGGCAAAATACTGTTACTGTAGTAAACAAACTTATTCATGACCTCTTTTGGAACTATGTAACTATTTCTCATGATATACCCAAGAGTAGACTCTTTAGCTTAGAGAACATATACATCTTACACTTAGCTAAATACTGCCAGCTTGCTTTTCTGAATGACTTAACCAATTTACACTTCCACCAAATGTTAATAGACATTCTCCCACGTCCTAGCCAACATTTTGTATTACTTACCCTAAAAATTGTTGTGAGTCTTATATGTATGAATTGTCCCATTATTTTGGTTTGCATTTATTTAATTATCAGTTTCAGCCACCTCTTTTCAAATACTTGTTAGACTATTTGGCTCCCTTTCTTTGATTTGCCCAAATTCTGAATATATTTTTCTACTTAGTTTCCCAATTCTTTCTTGCTTTATTTACAGGAGTTTTTTGTACATACCATTTGGTTTTATTTTTCAACTATAAGATATTACAAATATTTTCTGCCTCTCTGCTATCTATTAATTTGGTCTATCTGTCCTTTGAGGAATAAAAATTATTAATTTTGATTAAATCAAATCTACCAATGTTTTGATCAATGATTGACAGTTTGTGGGGTCTTGTTTAGGAAGTTTTCCCACCCCAAGTTTATAAAGTTATTCAACATTTACATATTATCTCTTTTGTTTGGTCTTTCGCAATAGGTCATTAATCCCCCTTGAGTGTGTGTACATTTGAATATAGCATATAGGCTCCCAGCTTTATATTTAGGAAACCAATCCTTCTGACACCCTTACTAGACTCCCTTCTCTACTGTTTTCTGTTGCCTCCTTTATCATATAATATAAGTACATGTAGGTTCTATAGCTGAGTTATCATTGTGATTCATTAGTCTATCTACTCCTTTACCAGTCCCATACTCTTCTTATTATATTTTTGTTGTATGCCTTACTATCTGGTGGAATCAGTCACCCTTTTAATTTTCTTTATCAGTGCAGATTTTGCTACTATCAGCTACATTCTTTTATCTGAATTCTAGAATTTGTTTGTTGAATCCCCCAAATATCTTAACTGTAGTTTGATTGGTGTAGCACTGAATTTGTAGATCAATTTGGGAGATGTGTGTTTTTGCAAGTTAAGTTTCCCATTCTTTAAACATGCTATATCTGTCCAATTATTCAAAAAATATTTTATCTAATATGCTAGAGATTAAATTTTTCCCCATCAAATATTAATCTTCTTTAGATTAATTTGATTCCTTAATACTTTATAATATCCTCCTATCTTGCCCCTACCTTCTCCAGATTTTCCCGATCCCAATTCCTGTATACACATTGTTATATTCAGCATCACTCTCTTGGTGGCTTTTCATGAATTTTGTATTGTTTTTTCAATTCCTATACTTTCCTTGTTACTCTATGGCATCTCTGAAGTTGGGATGGCAAAGGTAATTTGTAGCCTGTGCTGGTTTTCCTTCATGGCCCTGTTGATTGTCTGTGATGGTTTGAGCTGGACTTTTTGTTGCTTGCAAGTGAACCTCCTAATTGAAATAGCACATCACTAGGTAGCAGACACAGCACATTGATAGGCTTAGTGCTGTCAGGGGGTGTCATTCCATATTTGTCATATGATTTCTCTCACATCATCCAGTTCTCAATCCTCCATCACCCAAGGACATCACATGGCTTGCTAAGTCCCTCTTATCTTTCTATTTCTTCCACCTGCCCTACGCAACAAAGCTCTTCAATGTCCAAAAGGACTGGCTCTTCCCCCTATAGTCAGATCATGATTCATGATTTCTTCTTTTTTTTTAGTGATCTGATTTTCCCCCCTTTTTTCCCAAGTTTTTCTTCAAATTCCAGTTAACATACAGTGTAATATTAGTTTCAGGTGTTGAATTTAGTGATTCAACAATTACATACAACACTCGGTGCTCATCACAAGTGCCCTCCTTAATACCCATAACCCATTTAACCCATTCCCCCACCCACCTAGTGATCAGATTTAAAAATTTAGAAGAGACCATCTAATTGTTTATACCAGGGGAATTTGCATCCTAATGGAGACAGTTGCAACCCAAATCAATTTATAATTGCAAAATTTCATTCAGAGTGTACCAATTCAACAAGTACACTGGAGAATATTTCTGGGCTATGCCGTTAGCAGGTAAGCAAACAAGTTCTTTCTAAGAGGCTATTCTATGGGTAGTTGATTCTTCGAAGTGTTTCCTCCTTTTCTATAGGTTCTTCCTTATTTTAATTTTAAGTACAATCTCACACAGGATTTACAAAAGTTCTGCATTTTTTTTTCTTTTTTCTTTTCTTCCCTATGTAATGTTGTGGCATTGCAGCGTGGGTCTGTAGCACTCTGAGAGAGACAGAGGTTCATTCATCAAGCTCCTTAAGTGCAGGTCAATCTTAAGGCTAAGCTACAAGGTACGTATATCGTCAAAGCTAGACCTACTCAGTCTAGACATTAACCCAGCAAACATCCAAATTCTAATTAGCTTTCTCTTTAACCTCATTTTACTTTCTCTTTCCATTTTCATTGTGTGAATTTTCAAGCTGTTAATAGCATAAAATTGCTTCTACCTTTGTTTGCAAGATATGTCATTTCAAAATTTAATATCTGAAAAATGTCCAAAGGGGAATTTCATTAGATACACTCCATTCATTAGTAGAAAGGTTATTGCGGTTCTCTATAGAGTATATGTACAATATAAGGATCTTTTTGTTTGTTTCTTGCTTGTTTTATTCTTTTTCATTCTTGTCTTCTAAACCTATACATATTTACAAATGTATAATTAGATATATTTGATACATGCAGAAGTCCACCAGTATAATACAAAAATTGTGCACTTAAACATTTTGAAATTTAAGTTAAAGTCTCTGGTACTAAATTACACTTGTGTTCATGTATTGTTCAGTATGATTTTAATAAATTATAGGAAAATTGATGGCTGGACTAAGTAACTTCTTCAGTAATTTTAAAATCCTCAGATGTATAAAATATAATCACTGTTGCAAATTATAGTGTTTCATATTTCTAAAACATGATATAGTTATTTATTTTATGATTATAAACTTTCAGGTTGTATTGGAAATATATTCATTAAAATGTTACTCCAGATTTTGGGTATTTTCTTTAGAGGTACCTGGATAATGTAGAGGGAATTATTATTTATTAATCAACACTGGTTATAAATAGTTACTATTCTACTTAGTAAGAAAGCATAGCACTAGTGCTATACTTAATATTCTACTTTTGAGTAGTCATAGAAAATGCTTTAGTATGTATTTTAGGCAGAGAAGAGACACTAGGATTTGAAAAGTGGTTTTAGTTTAAGGGAAAAAATTTTGGATTTGTTGTTTTTTGGTTCACTTTACTCAAAAGTCTTTTCTTAACTAGTGAGCCCAAAATGTCAGGTCTGTAATCCCAGAAACAGCTTTACCAGGTGTGTGTACTGCCAGGATCACATAGTTCAATAAGCTGTATTATCTGGCTCTTCTCAAGCCAGTTACTGCTGCTGTAATCATAACCCTTGAAATGTATGGATAAATAGAGTTCCTTTATCAGAAATGTGTAACTTCTCATTCACTTTCCTCAAGAGACTCTTAATGGTTAAATTATGGTAAAATGAGCAATTTCTTTTTCCCTCTTTATTTGAAAACAATAAATTGTACTCATGATTTCAAGATTTCTTTCCAGTCCCTCATTAAATTGGCTCCCATGTTATGGACAGTCCCTTGTGAAAGGTATGTTTCCAAAGGAGATTTGTTTCATTGAACTCTCAGTCAAGTCCTCTCCTTGAGCTTTGTTATTGCCTTTTGACCCAAGTAGAGCCACAGAGATGACCCATCTCTTCCTGAGATTATTTAATAAATAATTTTCTGTTTTCCCTACCCATGATAATTAATAACAATTCAGAATTAATCCCATTATTGCCTCCATACCCAATGGACTCATATGGAGGTCCTACTTTGGGTTGTCATGTGGAATAGATTAGACATTTTATAATACTTCTGAAGTGTTTCCATACAAAAAAGCCAAATTATTCACCTAACCAGAACTTTTGTTTTGTTTCATTTTCCAAAGACTGGGATATACTAGATAAAGCATTGTTCTTCTCTACCATGAACCATAAAATTAAAGGCAATAATGAGGTTTTTCAGGATTTACCAAGACTTGATTTTAGTTACTGTAATAAAATATAGGTTCTCAAGTAATTTAACTGAGTTTAAACTCAGGTTTTTTAAAATCATTCTGTAAGTTTTTTTCAGATTTTTTCTTTAAAAATCTCTCTCCAAATTTCCACATTCCAAATTTTTTTTTATTATGTTCAGTTAGCCACTGTATAGTACATCATTAGTTTTTGATGTAGTGTTCAGTGATTCATTAGTTATGTATGACACCCAGTGCACATCACAACCTGTGCCCTCCTTAATACCCATCACCCTGTTACCCCCTCCCTCCACTCCACTCCCCTCTGAGACCCTCAGTTCATTTCCCGGGGTCCATAGTCTCTCATGGTTCACCTCCATCTCTGATTTCTACCCCTCAGATTTCCCTCCCTTTCCCTATGGTCCTCCATGCTATTGCTTATGTTCCACATATAAGTAAAACCATATAATTGTCTTTCTCTGCTTGACTTACTTCACTTAGCATAATCCCCTCCAGTTCTATCCATGTCGATGCAAATGGTGAGTATTTATTCTTTCTGATGGCTGAGTAATATTCCATTGTATATATGTACCACACCTTCTTTATCCATTCATCTGTTGAAGGGCATCTCAGCTCCTTCCAGAGTTTGGCTGTTGTGGACACTACAGATAAAGGGCTGATATCCAAGATCTATAAAGAACTTCTCAAACTCAACACTCAAAAAGCAAATAACCCAGTCAAAAAATTGGCAGAAGACATGAACAGACACTTCTCCAAAGAAGACATACAAATGGCTAACAAACACATGAAAAAATGCTCAACATCATTAGCCATCAGGGAAATATAAATCAAAACCACAATGAGATACCACCATACACCAGTTAGAATGGCTAAAATCAATAAGACAGAGAACAGCAAATATTGGTGGGGATGTGGAGAAAGGGGAACCCTCTTACACTGTTGGTGGGAATGCAAGCTGGTACAGCCACTCTGGAAAACAGTATGAAGGTTCCTCAAGATGTTAAAAATAGAGCTACCCTACAACCCAGTAACTGCACTAGTAGGTATTTACTCCAAAGATATGGATGTAGTGAAAAGAAGGAGCACATGCACCCCAATGTTCATAGCAGCAATATCCACAATATCCACATTCCAAATTTTAAAACTCCCTTCATTTGGTTTTGACCAATTCTGTAAGAGGAACAAATAAAATATTTTTCGTCCTAGTCAGTCATGTTTTCTTTGGTCAAGTCCATTTTAATTTTCCTGTTTTATTCCTTTGGGATTTTTCTAGATCATGATCCTTCATACTAAAAGTGATAGGGAAAACATTAGCTAAACATTTTTTTCCAGACTACACTTGATGTTTATAGCAGCAATGTCCACAATAGCCAAACTGTGGAAAGAGCCAAGATGTCCATCAACAGATGAATGGATAAAGAAGATGTGGTATATATATATATACACATATACACAATGGAATATTATGCAGCCATCAAAAGGAATGAGATCTTGCCATTTGCAATGACATGGATGGAACTGGAGGTTGTTATGCTGAGTGAAATAAGTCAATCAGAGAAAGACATGTATCATATGACCTCACTGATATGAGGAATTCTTAATCTCAGGAAACAAACTGAGGGTTGCTGGAGTGGGGGTTGGGGTGGGAGGGATGGGGTGGCTGGGTGATAGACACTGGGAAGGGTATGTGCTCTGGTAAGAGCTGTGAATTGCGCAAGACTGTTGAATCACAGATCTGTACCTCTGAAACAAATAATGCAATATATGTTAAGAAAAAAAAAAGAAGAAGATAGGAGGGATAAAATGAAGGGGGGGAAATCGGAGGAGGAGACGAACCATGAGAGACGATGGACTCTGAAAAACAAACAGGGTTCTAGAGGGGAGGGGAGTGGGAGGATGGGTTAGCCTGTTGATGGCTATTAAAGAGGGCACATTCTGCACGGAGCACTGGGTGTTATGCACAAACAATGAATCATGGAACACTACATCAAAAACTAATGATGTAATGTAGTGATTAACATAACAATAAAAATTAAAAAAAAGAGTATAGGTGAAATGCCAAAATAGATGATACATAGATAGATAGATAAACAGATAGATAGACAGGTAGAAGAGAGTGAGAGAAAATTTGTACCTCCCCTAGTTTGTAACTCCATTAACACAGGGTACATTATACTTTTAGTAAATATGGAATTCAAGACATTAAGAATAAAAGGAAATAATTCATTAAGTGTTTGATAGGTTTTCATTCTAGATCTTTTTAAAAATATGCATTGCAAAATAGCTCACACAAAATGGAATTTTTAGGAAAGCATCTAACCTTATTTTTCTGTTCAATGTATCAGAAATTTTATGATTATTCCTCAGATTAGACCCATGATTTTCTTCTCTTCATTGTTTGTCTTACCTATATTGCTTTGCCCCAAGTTGCTGCTCTTTTTCTGAGAAGTACAGCTTATTACATAAGTTGAAAAATTATGTTAGTAACCAAGTAACACTGGCAACCACTAAGTGGATTTTATCCCATTTACTCTCTAAAAAAGTATTGTGAAATTGGCATACAAGTACAATTTAGGTAGAATTTGTAAAAGTGGGTCTTCAACTTTTCTCTAACCTAAATCTGAGTTTAGAGTGTAACTCTACTGTCTTCTTTCCACTGGATAGAAAGGTGGTATAGAGTTACATTTATGATTTGATCTGTGAATGATAATTGCTCATTCAAAACGATAGCACTTTCTCTTTCCCTCTTTTCAGAAATCCCACCATTATTCACCAATAGAAAATTATAGAAAAAATGGGAGAATACATGAAAGCGGTATCTTTAATGAAATGTTATTGTTTCCTCATTTTAGATTCTTGAATTAGGAAACAACTTAAAATTAATGTATATATTTGATTCGAAAGTATTGCTCATATTTCACCCTCACAAAATGTTATTAAATTAATGGTGCCTTAGAAGTGAGGAACTACAATATTTATTTATATTTACTGAGTCCTGGCTATCTAATTCCTACAAGAATAGTTTGAGATGAGAGTTTTTATTCTGATTTACAGATAAAAATGTTGAGGCTCAAAAAGTCTAGGTAACCTCCTCAAGATCATAATGGGGAGGGGTGCCTGGGTGGCTCAGTCATTAGGTGTCTGCCTTCGGCTCAGGCCATGATCCCAGGATGCTGGGATCGGGCCCCGCATTGGGCTCCCTGCTCTGCGGGAAGCCTGCTTCTCCCTCTCCCACTCCCCCTGCTTGTGTTTCCTCTCTCGCTGTGTCTCTCTGTCAAATAAATAAATAAAATCTTAAAAAAAAAAAGATCATAGTGGAGAGAGCTGAGATTCAAACACAAATCTGTTTTATTCTAGAGCCTAAGGTCATAACTGCAATACTTTACTAACTCCTAAAGGCTGTTTAGATATCCTAACAAACATCAGAAAGGTGTCAAAAAAGGTTAGAACTAGAAGGGATATTAAAGATTGTGTGATTTTAATATGGAGAAATAGAAGTCTATAAAGGCAATGTCCCTAATGTCATATTCTTATTTAGTGGCAGAGGTCACATATCTTCCCATTCAAGCACTCATTGAAGAAATAAATAATTATTTATAATTTTATTTGAAATCCTTTTGACATTATTACTTCTACAGTGTAGGAAATTCTTATGATCCTTATCTATTTACTCTCTTCCTACTGCTTATTCTTAAGCTACTCAATTTAAAAATAAACCCCCCATTTTTTTTTTCAAAGAAGAAATTCTTATCCTCAGAGAGTTGGTTGCAAGCATGGTTGTTTTAAAAATTTGGGGAAAATCTTGAAAGCCTGGTCTCTAACTCTTTGGTTATTCTCTAACCTAAGTCTGAGTTTACAGTCATTACTTATCATCTTTTCTTCCTAGCAATTGCTTCCTAAACAGCAGGTAAGAAAGAGGGAAATGTCTGCTTCCATAAATATGATCTCTCAAATTTCTCAGGACTATACTCATTTCCAATAATTTATCAGAGTTTAACTTCTGTTAGAATGCAGCAATTCATGAAAAACCATCACTTCCTTCATAACAAGAAAATAAATTTTTTTTGAGACATTCAAGAGTGTGGGGTAAAAAAAAAGTTTAAACAAACTTAAGTTCTAGAGAAGAATAAAGAATGAGATCTTGGGGGATGGGGGTGGGAGCTGGGTGGCTCGGTTAAACGTCTTCCTTTGGCTCAGATCATGATCCCAGGGTCCTCGGATCAAGCCCCGTGTCGGGCTCCCTGCTAAAAATGAGATCTTGGGTAAATGCACATTGTGAAGTCTTTCTTCTCTGGGGCATTTTCTGAATGTGGGCATAGAAGGAAGAATCGAATCCACTGGGGTACAAGAAATTAGGAGAGTTTTTAATAGCCATGTAAATGGAATGATTGGCTGGCATGTGGCAGAGCCTGTTCTTTCTACCTATAAGACCTCTCTCAGAAAATATTTACCAGAGTGTGGCATTGTAGGATCCTGGGGACTATACTGGAAAGGGAGAAAGGTCTTCATAGTCTTATACTTTGATCCCAAAGTCCTGCTAGAATGATGTGCCTATAATATACATAACATGGATCTCATTCATACAATATTCAAAACCAGAGGCACCTGGGTGGCTAGATCAGTTGAGCCTCTGACTCTTGATTTCAGCTAAGGTCATGATCGCAGGGTTGTGAGATCGAACCCCACACTCGGGGTAGAGTCCGTTTGAGATTCTCTCTCTCCCCCTCTACCTCTGCCCCTCCCCCAACTCATGCACACTAGCAGCCTCTCTCCCTCAAAAATAAATAAAATCTTAAAAGAAAACATTCAAAACAAGACATAATGAAAACAAACTGAAACAGCACACCCATTGCTGGAACAGCACAGCTTCTGGGTAGATCAATATGTATTCATCTCACCTTGCTGCCAGAGAAAGGAAAGGGTGTCTTCTCTCTGGGGAGAAATAATTCGGTCTCTTTGTTTTTTTAAAATATATAATATCTGACACACATCCACAAATTGCAAGACATGTGAAGAAGCAGGAAAATATAAACAAAAATTAACAGCAAAAATAAGAATTAGAAATAGATACATACTTGCCTCAGGGGTTAGAATTAGTAGACAAAGAATTTAAAACATCAACATATCAATAACATATCAAAATATGTTAAAGAAAACAGAGGCAATGATGAATGCAAGAGCTGAAGAAAAGAATCTTAACAAAGAAGTAAAAATAAAAAAAGAAAATTATTTAACTATAAAATAAAATGCCTAAAATTAAGAGTTTTTGGATAGATTTAACAATAGGTTGACAGCAGAATGAAATACCAGTAAATTTGAATCCAGGTCAATATAAGTTATAAAAACTGAAGCACAGAAATAAAAAGAATGAAAAAGAAAAGAGTAGAGCATCGAATAACTTGTCCTACATATATATAATTTGTAGTATCAGTAGAACACATATTTTTCCTTTCAAAAATGATGTCTCCAGATCTATGATGGTATGGGAGGGGAGAAGAACAGTCTATTTTTTTTTCTTTTGTTCTCAAGATGAGGGACATAACATTATTTTTTTTCTCCTAAATATAAATTCCTTGAGTATATTAATTGAACTATTTATGAAATCTTACTGTGTTCCAGGTTTTGGGAATATATAAGTGAATAACTGCTGCATTCTAGGGCCTGGAGCTAGGTTAGTGAACAAAATAGATAAACTCTCCATGTACATTTTTTTTTTTTTCAAGTGGAGGGAGACAGAAAAGAAAGTGTGTGTGTGTGTGTATGTGTGTGTGTGTGTGTGATATGTGCTTAAAAAAAAAGTCAAGCAGTAAAAGGAAATACAGTGTACACAAGGGATGGAAGACTGTGTAATGTTTTAAGTAGGATGGTCTGAAAATGCTTCTCTGGTGAGTTGACATTTGAATAGATACTTGAAGAAAGTGAGGTGATGTTCCATGAAGATAACTTGGAGAGTGTTTTCAGCAGAAAAGATGATAGATGCTCAGACAGTGAACCAGAGGCATGCACGCTGTGTTGAAGGAATAGCAGAGTTCAGCCTGGCTCCAGTGGAGAGATCAGAGAGAAAAGGCAAGAAAGTTAGCGAGAGCTAGGACTAACAGGGCAGTTTTGCCACAATAAGGACTTGCCTTTACTTTAAAAGAAGTAGAAAGCCACTTATCTGACATGTTTTAAAAGAATCTTTCTGCTCTTATGTAGAAAGGCATAATTGAGGGGGTAGAAACAAGAACAATTAAGAAGTGATAGTCCAGTTAAACATGATGGTGGTTGGGCAACAATGGTGGTAATGGAGGGGGAGAGATGTAATCAGAACTTAAATATAATTTTTAGGTAGCATTAACAGCATTTATCTCATTGATATAAGAGAGGAAAAGAGGAATTAATACATGAGTTACTTATAGCTGTTTAAAATATTAGTAGTTAATAATTTCCTTCTCAATGGTTTCCTAGAAATGTTTTTGAAAAAATAATTTTGCATCAAAGTAAACATAAAATGTGTTGAAACAAATATCGACCATGTGTGGTGAAGGAAATACCAGTGTCAGGTATTTGTAATCCTTAGTTGAGATTAAATAAACCAATTTTTTTAAATTCACTGATCCATCTGATTTTTCTGCACTCTTCTGTTCTAAAAGGTCATCAGTCACCCTATTTTGCTTTCATTTATCTACAAAACTCAAATACTTAGTTTGTTACCTCTTCCAGAGGTTCTTCATTGTTTTTGCTAAGATATATATACTGAAATGCACAGAACTTGACAAAGCTCTTCAAATATATATATATATATATATATATATATATATATATATATATACTCTCCAGCTCATCCCACTTAAGATAAAAACATTTTTAGGAAAGATCAAGGAAGTTTTCTCTTATCTCTCCAGTTAGTTCTAATTCCCTATTTGTAATCACTATTCTGATTTCTATCATTGTAGATTAGCTTTGCCTGATTTCAAACTTAGTTGATCTTGCTTCTTTTACCCAACATAATATTTTGAGACTGATCAATATCATTTTGTGTATCAGTTGTTGTTTTTAATTAATGCTGGGGAGTATTCCACTATAAAATGTATCCTAATATGTTTATATATTCTCTTGTGAATTGATATCTGGGTTGTTTTCAGCTTGGGGCTATTGAAAATAAAGCTGCAATATATATTCTTATACAAATGAGATTTCTCATTTTAATTTACTTCATTTTGTAATCTCTTCATAGGGAGCAGGAGACAAAATTAGGGTTTATATAAAGCAAGGTCAATCCAGAATCCTTGAAAGGAACCCCTTTCTTTTCTACTAAAATAAAAATTATCTTTAAAAAAGGAAACATTGAAGAAAATATATCTGTTTCAGGCTCTTCCCTGGTAAGGATTTAAAAATAAGAAAGAAAAAATTATCTCTGGATAAACTATATCTAGCTCTCACACAGGTTTTTACAGGCCATGCTATCTGGGTGTTCTGAAAATCCCTAAACTGGGATTTTAATTTTAAATTAGTCTAGATTGTTTGTTTATCCAGACACCTAACAGAAGCAAAACCAAATCCTTAATGGAAAAGTGATGTTTAAGAGCAGCTTTCAAAATTTACTACAACGTTCCAAGGAACACATCTCCCACCCCCCTCCCCCCCACATATATACACAAAGGACATAGTTGAAGAAACAAGATAGTATGAATGAGAGTTGTTGAAGCAACAAACTCAAGAATCAGTCTCACAAAGTTTGAATATATTGGAATTATCAGATAGAAATCATTAAACATTTGTTTACTATGATTGAAGAAATTCAAAAGGGTATTGAATACACTACGAAACACAAAGAAATGACCAGATTTGAAAAAGACCCAATATAACATCTAAAAATGAAAAATTATAATAATTAAACTCAAATGTCAATATGTAGGCTTAACAGAAAATCAGATACAGTTGAAAAGGAAAATTCATAAGCAAGTAAGTAGATTTAAAAAAACAACCTAAAATGAAGCAGAGATGGATAGGAAGTAGAAAGTGTGAAAGAAATGTTAAAAGACCTGGATAATGCCATAAAGCTTTCTAATTACGGAGTTTCAGAGGGAGAGAATAAAGAGCACATAAAAATGTGCATCTCATATTTCAAAATTACAAGTTGTTTTGCTTTTCCTTCCTGATTTTTTTTTTAAAGATTTTATTTATTTATTTGAGAGAGAGAATGAGAAAGAGAGAGAGAGCACATGAGAGGGGGGAGGGTCAGAAGGAGAAGCAGACTCCCTGCTGAGCAGGAAGCCCGATGCGGGACTCGATCCTGAGACTCCAGGATCATGACCTGAGCCAAAGGCAGTCGCTTAACCAACTGAGCCACCCAGGCGCCCTTTTTTTTTTTTTTTAAGTAAGCTCCATGCCAGGCATGGAGGAAACTCATGACCCTGAGATCAAGATCTAAGCTGAGATCAAGAGTAGGACGCTTAACCAACTAAGACACCCAGGCACTCCCCTCACACAATTTTTAAAAATTGAGATATAATTCACATTGCATAAAATTTACTCTTTCAAAGTACCCAATTCAGTGGCCATTACTACATATACAAAATTGTGTAAGTATCATCATTATCTAGTTCCAGAACATTTTCATCACCCCTAAATAAATTCCATTCCCACTAAGAGTCACTCTCCATTTCACTTTATGTCTCTATGGAATTGCCTATTTTTTTAATTTCATATAAATAGAGCCCTCTAACATGTGGCCCTTTGTTTCTGGCTTCTTTCACTTAGCATAACCTTTACAAGGCTCATCCCATGTTGTAACAAGTATCAGTACTTCATCCTCTTTTACAGCTGAATAATATTCCACTATATGGATATACCACACTTTATTTCTCCCTTCATCAGTGGGATTATCATTTGAGTTGCTTCCATTTTTTGGCTACTATGAACAATACTGTTATTGTTTTGTTTGCTCCTATGGATATTCTACCAAGTCCTAACTATACCATATTTCTCCCAACACCAGTCTTTAGCAACTGTATCTGCCATTCCCAACTTCAAATGTATGTTGCTCTGATACCACGATCCTTGTCCTAGTTTATGCTCAGATGTAATAAAGTATAGAATACATAACTCCACTTTTATAAATGGATTTTGGGAGCATCTTTATGTTGGCATTTAGGCTGGATGTAAATATACTCAAAATATCCCATACCTTCACCAGCCCCATGATGTTTCAAAGCAGAAATAAAAAAGCTAAACTATTTTAACTCCTATTAAAACAATGTGTCCTGGAATAGATTCCTTATTGCTCTCTAAGGAAATTACCTTATTAATATTGTATTGTTTTTATTTTCTCCCTTAGAATTCCATGAAGAATTTTGGGCCAAAAATATAATTTTAAAAATCTCTAGTAAGCAAAACTATTTTTTAATGAATTCTGCTTATCCTTCATTAGAGATATCCACTCTCTCTGGTCTAAGTCGCATCTGATTGAGAGAAATTTTAAGTGACACTAGGGTACAATCAAATAGCTTAACTGAGCAAAGGGGAGCTTAACAGTATGAAAGACATGCTTCAGTTTTAACTGTAGTCTTATTTCTGTCCTACTTCACAAACCTTCAAGCATGCATTGGAGTATGCAGTCCTTTCTCCTTCGCTTAACATCTGATACGCACAACCAAAGCACTCACAGCTGGTACTGATCAGGCCAAACACTCAAAAACTTACATCAGTGAAGCAAGGCCGGGGGTCAGACATCCTTGGCAAAACTCACTAAACATTTTTGTAAAATTACTTGCAGATTCATCAAGTTACCAGTAATTTTTCTGCATGAATGAGATCCAAAATGCATTCGTGTGCCTGTGAATGTGCTTTTTAAACTCAAACAAAAAGTAAATAATTGCCCAATTTGCATTACTGAAAATATGGGATCTGAGGGGTGGGTGGGGAAGGGGTAAATTGCGTGGAAGGAAAAAAATGAGCATTCCCAGAGAGAACAGCTATACTAGAAGTTAACAGGATAACTTCTAAAAAGAAAATGACCTTGAGAGTTGGAAGTACATTTGAGGGGGTGGGGGGGAGCCAGGGCTGTGATCCAGAATAAAAAAGGAAATAAAAATGCTTTAATTTTGCCCCTAAAGCAATGGAAATTTATGGCATGCATTTGGATATAGATTTTATATATTTTTTACTACCCTAGTGGGTAAGCTGAAAAAATCCATTTCATCCATTTTATGACATTATGGCCCTTTGGATTGAGATTCAGGCCATTGGCAAGAAACATTAGTTTGGCTGGGCAAAAGGTTAGTCCAAAGTTAAGGCATCATTCTCACTTAGCTGGATTGCCAAAGGGCTCTTCAACCACATGCACTCTGAAACAATGGGAAGGTAATGATTTGATTCATAGGTAGCTTAAACTTGTGATAACTATGTCAGATCATTTATTGGCACAGAGTAAACAAATCTTATCTGCTTACCTAAGAAATAAGCAGGAAATATAGGAAGTGTTTGAAAATTAAAGTTTTAAACTCAGGCTACCTTTTGTTTGTATTGCTTTGACAGAGCTCTTGGGTCTCTCTCCTGGGAATGCATTCCCTTTTTTGCTGTGAGTTGCTCCCCTTACACTTTTGTTGCTTACTTTGCCCTTGAATTAATGTAATTGTTTACTATTTGCATCCATTTCTCATTCGGAGGAGGGCCCATTTCTTATTTATTTTTGTATTCCCAGTGTCTGGCATATAGTAGCTACTCAATAAATATACACAGACTAAATCACTCAGTTGCAGCAATCAAGATTATGAAAAGGATCTCCTGCAAACTATATTAACTAAGATTAAGGTAATTATTCCTTGTTTAGAATCCTTCCTCTGAAACCATATAAATCCCTTGGGTTTGGAAATTTTTCTGGAAGAGTTCAGTGGATTGCCTTTCCTTGAGACACAGCCAACATTTTTTCTCTTGATCCATAATTGGAATAAAGTGGGGACAGCCATTTAGATGTTCTTTCAGCAGTTGCTAAATTAATCCAGACTCACAAAAGAAGAGAGAGGAAGAGACAGGGAGGGAAATGAAGAAGATAGAAGCAGAAAGAAAGGGAGGCAGAGAGGGAGAGGGGGAGATTGCCTAAGAAATTTACTGCTGTGTTTGTCTTAAGACATTAGCACCTTTTATATAATTATAATTTTGGCCCCAAATTTTATTTTTACCACATGTGCCTTATTTTAAATGAACTTCCAGAACTGTGCCATGAAATATTCCTAGTCTGGCATCACACCTGGGTCTAGTTCAAGAACCTAACTACTTGTAGGTCTCATGCTAAAGCCTCACGCTCATATGCCAGGAAAAACAGTCATTGCCATTTACCATCTGGATCCAATGTACTCTTTTAATTAATTTTTTATATTTTTAAATTGTACAAAAAATCACAACCATAAGAGAGGGATAGTGAAAATCATTTAGAAATTTAAATGAGAATTTGAACACAGTTAACTCAAGTTTTTATTTCATAATTTCCTGATTTTAACACTCTATATGCCCACAATGGGCAACATTCTCTGAATGCAACCAATTGCTCATCAGAAGTCAGGCATGAATCTGGGGATGTGTCCATCTTGTGATACATATTCTGTATCTCAAATGCATATCTAGTAGGATCTAGCTTATCATTAATTCTTGTCCTTATTGCATTTGCACCACCAAAATGCAATATTTAAAAATAATTTTGGGATGCCTCGGTGGCTCAGTCGGTTAAGCATCTGCCTTCAGCTCAGGTCTACCTTAGGCTCAGGTCATGATCTCAGGGTCCTGGGATGGAGCCCTGCATGGAGCTTCCTGCTCAGCGGGGAATCTGTTTCTCCCTCTCCCTTTGCTCTTCCCCCTTATTGTGCTTGCACTTGTGCTCTCTCTGTCTCTCTCTCAAATAAATAAATAAAATCTTTAAAAAATAATAATAACTTTGGAACTTTTGGATGATATAACTTTGGTTGTATCTTCTTTGCTCTCTACAAACCATTTGTAGTTACATTTATAAACACTATTTAGAATGATCAATGATTTTTTTTTTTATTTCTACATCACTTTGTTCTTTTTCTAATCACCTTTTTATGCATACCTGTGTTCAGCATTTGCCTGCTTACAAGCTATATGAAGTTAAGCTTGGTGCATCAACATAATAGGTAAAAAATACTGATGCACATCTTTTTAACAAAATGGGATGGTCCAGTTTTTAATCACAAATATTATGTGGTAATGTGCCTTCTGTTGGATTACTAACTGTATGAGAAAACCATATTTCTTTTTCATCCTTAGAAATCTATTGATCACTTACTGATTTTTGAATCTGAGAAAATTCATTTAAGGTACTGTTGTCTGAGTGTTTACAATCTGAAATTTTGTTTATGTGATGAATTTCACTATCATTATTAGACTACGGAATGCTTCTATCTGTCTGTTTGCATTTGATTTCTGAGTCATTCTACTGTTGTGAAATATCTTCCTTCTTCAGTTTTCTTCTGTTTTACATTATGGGAAGAACATGATAAATTCTGATTTCAAACCTGTGTTCAATGAAAACTTAAGCTACAAAGATGATGTCCCTAGTCTCCTTTTATACCTTCTCAAAAGATGATGCAATACAGCACAATAAGAAAACTGAAGGATGACATAATTCAACATTTTACCATGCTTTTAGGTGACTTAATTATTCTTTTGCTTGTTTATTATTTAAGTTTTTAAGTATACCTGGAAATAATTGATAAGTAATGAGAGAATAATTTCTAGAATGATTAGATGGCAAAATGTTTCAAGATATAGGAAAAAATGAAATCACTAAGAACTTGTAATGATCTTAGGGATATAAAGTTTCCAATGCATCCACATGATAATTACAAAACATGGTGAGTTTTATTCTAGCTTAATAAAAAATGTAGATCTTTATTCTCTGAAAGATCCCTAAGAAATAATAAAAGTCATGAAATATCAATACTTACAAATAGAACTATTCTTTTTTTTAAAGATTTTATTTATTTATTTATTTATTTATTTATTTATTTATCAGAGAGAGAGAGAGCACGCAAATGAGGGGGGGCAGCAGGCAGAGGGAAAAGCAGGGTCTCCGCTGAGCAAGGAGCCAGATTCAGAGCTTAATCCCAGGACCCTGGGATCATGACTTGAGTGGAAGGCAGACGCTTAACCGACTGAGCCACTAAGGCACCTCAAAAAAGAAATTCAGAAACTAATACTGGGTCAGATGAACCCTGATGGTGTGTTGAGTTAATCAGATACATAACAAATACTTTTGACAGCAGAAATTAGCAGTGTATATCCGGAAGTGTGTTGTTGAAATATACTATCTATTCTACATTCTGTACAATATTGGGGCTAGCACTGTGGTGTTCTGCTTTCATTTTACTGATTGCAACTTTCCTTAAAAATCCAATTCAGCATCAGTTTTGCCCTGGATCAGTCCTGAGGACTTTGATCCAGTTCAGTGCCCCCACAGGTGGAAGAGTGTGAAAATCTTGATTGGGTAAACAACTTGAGCTTTTGATCTGAAAATAAATAGCTTCCAGGGAAATAGGACCAAAATATATTTTATTTTCCTGGCTCTGTCTGTCTCTCTTTTTCACTCAGAAACTCCAAATGCATACAAATCGCCTCCCTCCCACATTATATGTGGGAGCACCTAGTGGGTACCTCACACATGTCAAAGAAAATATTCTCTCTTTGGCAGGCACAGGGACTCTTGGTGTTCCTCTATCAGGAGTAGCAGTGTTCTTACCACTGGCTGCTGGCCTAAGTGAAAAGTTTCTCTCATTGATAAACCAAGTCCATAATTTCTACATCGATAGATTCTATAAGTCTTCAGCGTATCAGTGCTATTAGGAAGGAAGAATGCCTATTTTTCCTTTTCATATAATGATCTGTTGGAGGGATCCCAAAGAAGTATCATTTGGGTCTACATAAGTTATAGAGTTTAGGGGAGCATCATGTCCATGTTTTACCTACAATTCTCTCTCATCCTTTTGCCCCAGACAGGATTCCACAGGGGTGAGCAAGGCCACTGAGTTGAGGCCACCTACAAACACTGTTTTTCTCTGAGGGTGACTAAAAGTATCTAGCTCCTTCTTTTTCATTTAATTATACCTCGGTAGGTTTTCTACAATCTCCTTGTAAAGAAACTTCTACGGAGTCCCCTTAACTAGTTGGTCAGGTATGTTTACAAAAATTTCATCACAATATGCTTTTCTCCCTTGGAAAATTCAGATGGAAGTACCAATCTAACTCATTTGGGCCCATCCCAAAATTTGCCAAACATGCTCCAGATTCCTTGAATGTAGTAGGGCAAAGTAAAAGGCAATATCTTAGAATACAATTTCTCTGTAGTAAAATCTAATCAAAAGTTGTTAGTTGTTTCTGTCAATAAATGTTATATATCCTTATGTCAGAATTTGGAGAACAAGAAAACATGTGAAGAAGAAAATATGAACTCTATCATACTATGATCATGATTATTAATCTGAGCTTGAGACAGACATAGAAAAAAGAGGAAGAACAGTATTTTACTCTTAAACTTGAAATTCATTTGTCTTAACTTTTCATGCTTTGATAATATTTTGGTTGGCTACTTAAAACATGCTGAATAAAAATAATTATGTGAAATGCTCAGTTTTACAAAAATGGCATCCCATTATAAATTTAGTTTTTATGTCCTCTTTTTTCATTTAAATTTATATTTGAGCATTTACCAGGTCATTAAACATTATCTAAAAATACAGTTTTAATGGCTTCATAATAGACTATTGTAAGGAAATACATAATATATTTAACTAATCCCCTATTGCTAGACATTTAAATTGTATCCAATTTTTCACTATTATAAAAATGTTAGAAACAGTCTTGTATGTAAGCTTTTGACCGCATATCTCAGATTGTTATTTCTCTGGGATGGATTCCTTGCAACAGAATTACTACCTCAAAGTTCATGAATCTTTCTAAGGCTCTTGAACATATTGCCAACCTGCCCTCCCAGATGGGTATATGCATTTACACTTTGTTAAGTGCTTTGCAAAACATTGATTCTAAATCCAACAAACTTTAGAAATAGTCTGTTTTCTTCTGCTCTTGGGCTGAGATGTTCAAGAGGTTTCAAATCAAATGTTCATTTAATTATTTACTTAGGTGACTTTTCTTCCCAGGGGGACCAAAATGTGTTTGCGGCCAAGAAATTCTAGTCTTTTAGCATTTCCACTGGGTTATTCAGATAATTTGACCTAATCAAAAGATTTCGTTTAAAAGTAAGAGATTATGCCTCTGCCTGGGTGACCCTATTATCCAGATAGATTTTCTTCCATTTTCAAGTGTCTGTTTTGAGCAAAGCAAAGTTACCTGTCATCCACATACTTTTGGAAGGGAAGGATTAGTAATCTTCCTGCTTGTATAAATGCTGAAGGTAAGGCTTAGAGAGCTCGGCACCACGTGACCCATAAAATATATGGCAGAGCCATAATTCAAACCCAGGTCCACCTGTGTATAGAGCCCCTGTGAAGTCCTCTGTACTATTTTGATATCTAATTATTAGATGTGTGGATTTTTCTGATATAATGTGGTAGCTGAATCCTAAGCCTTTGGCATTAAACCAGATTGGAATGAGGGATTTATTACTTTCTCTCTGCATTCAATCACTCATGTATTCAGCCCAGTTTATTCAGCATCGTCTATGTGCCAGATCTTATGTGAAACTCTGTCCTTCAAGATACCTGGCTTTGTAATTCAGGAAGCCCAAATTTACTTTGGTCAAGGAATATTAAATTCCCTACATCTACTGTGTCAAAAAGTACAGCACACTGGCAAAGATGAGCAGGCCCAAATAAGTCCCAGGATTTGCTGATGTCAAACTTGACACTTTATATGCTCCAATTTCTCTAAATTAACACAGTGAATACTCTGAAGAGCCTTTACTGTTGTTATTTGTCAGGCCTCAGATTTTTTTCCATTTATTTTCTCCAAAGATATTTTTGCCTACAACTATATTGTTCAGTGTGTTTAGGAAAAGGAAATAGCAAAGTGATGTGGTGTATCAAAAAAATAATACTAAGAGCAAATGGAGAAAAATGGGGCTGAATGCATAAGGAAACTACACTTCAGGTGACATTGATTTGTATCCAGGAATGCCTAAAAGGCTCTCTAGTGATTCTAAATACTTAAGAGCATATTCATTTCCTTCTAGAAGAAACCAAAATTACCCAGTAATTTAATTCTTATTGAACAAGAAAGGCAGCCAGTTACAGACACACACACACACACAGAAACTCACTGGTTTTGCTTTGCCTGATTCCATGTGCTTGAGACTGAAGGGTTAGTAATATATTTACACAATGTGAAATGAGTAGGCAAACTTCAACTATTTTAGCGTGGCCTTTGGGCTTCTTGGAATGTCAACTGATCCATCAAGGAGTTGTAGCCAAATTGCCTATGACAGAATATTTTCTCTTAGAGAAGCAGACACATGCCTATCACGCAAAATTGCTGTTCTCAACAATAGTAATGAAGGTACTGGCAGTATAATGAATTAATAAATAAAAGAAGGGGTCAGGAAACTTTTCAGAACACACTTGTATTCCTTCTCTTCACTCTTCCTTTTATCTGCATTCATTCCTATCCCTGACAGAGTTGTTTATTGTCTCCTGAAGTGTTGTAGGTATTTTTTTTTTTAAATTATATCCTTGTTTTACCTAGAAAGGGAACTACTGTTTGATTACTGACAGATCCGTTTTGGCAGGAGAATGTCATCTGAAAAAGTTTACTGTAAGATATAAAAGAGAGTTTACATGCTCTATTTTTAAATGGCCAACACCTTTCCCATATAAAAAAAAGAGAGAGAGTATTAGAAATACACCTAAGAAAATAAGAGTGACCTTTGCTGGAAAATACTGTCTTTATCTTTAATTCAGAACGCATAGCTTTATAGCAAGGGAGAGAGGCCTTTCTGCTGCTACGAAAACTTCTCCTTTGTAGAAGATTTTCTTCCCAGGTTCTTTGCAGAAAACAACCTACCTGATTTGTACAAAAGAACACTGCTCTCTAGTGGAATGAGGGGAAAGAAATCCATTACCTCATTCGCTCGCTTTTCTTGCCTTCTTGGCAGCCGCTTACGAAAGGCGGCTGAGCTTTGTCCTGGACTTATGACATGTTATGATATATGGCTACAATTATTGTGATATTATATTGTGAAGTGGTTTTGCTCTTGTAATCAAGCAAAAATCTTTTCCCCCCAAACCTTCTTTTGTAAATTGAAACCAGTAGGCCTCCCCATCCCTTACTTCTCAGCGGCTGCCTGTACCAAACAGAAAAAAAGCCTGCAACTAATAATGATGTAATTTACACAGGAACTTGCAATAATTTAACTCACATCAGGTTAATTTGAAAGTGATTAATGGTAGCATTTATGAGGCTGGAAATTTTTAATAATGCTTTACTTGTGAATTTATGGCATTCATGTTCCAGACTGTGGGCTGCCTTTTTTGTTGTGCTCATCGTCTATCTCCCCCATCCCCACACGTGGTGTTCATCCCTCCCTTTTCTAGGGATAGAAAGAAATAGATTTGCAATGCCACATTTCCTGTCTCAATGGGAGGGGCTACAAAATCAGTACAAATTTGCTCAGATGGGGCATTCTTGGCCCCGGAATTGTGCCATACACATCATTTTTAAATAATTCTTGCAGGGATTATGGGCTCCTTTGATAACCTTGATTCCCATACTCATACATTCTCAGCTGGCCGGCATAAAATGGACTTTCTGGATTTGCCCTAATGGTTTCATACCACTGAGCTAACACAAATGTGGTTAGGAATATATAGTAACAATGCATTCCAAACAGATACACACATTTTCAGAAATTAAACCTGTGGCCAACAGCCCTCCAAAGATTTATGGTCAACATGCCTTATTCCTAAGGCCCTAAAAGTATCTTTAAGTTGGTTCTTCTCTGCAACCTCCCCATCCTAGGGGATAAGGGGAAGCCCTGGTTGGCTCAGAATCATCATATGCAAATGCATACACAAGTATGACACCAAGTAAAGATGCACCATTGCCCCCTCTCACCACCACCACTTATAAATTCTATCCTTCATCTGATTGTCATTGCAGAGAATTTCAGTATAAAACCATAAATAACAATTTGAGGAAGCAACATTTTGTTTCAGAGTTTGTTGGGAGCAAGGTGAGCTAGAGGCCTCCACACCCTTAGACTCCTAGTCAGTGGTATACACTAAGCTCATCCTAAGCTCAGCCCACTCAGGTTCTGTGGATCATTGTATAGGGTGGGGAAGAGCAGGAGTCACCTGCAAAAGCAAAAAAGGTTTTTTGTGGGAGTGAAAAGCATACTTTCCTTTTGTCATTTAATTTTAAGTTCTCTCCACCCCTCACATCTGGGCAAAATGAGCAACCTCTAAATTAAAACTCCCTCCAAAAAGCCTTAGTAAAATTGAGCTATGTCTGTGATAGAGAAGGTAGTAAAATGATGCTTCTTTAAAAAATTATCTCCTCCAAACCAGAAAAGGAAGCTTCAGCTTCAAAATTCTGGTCAATGGGACATGTTGGTTACCATTTTCATGTGTGTGTGAACAAGGGGACACCATTGCTCAGGTGGTGAAGGCTGCCACTGAAAGTAGGCCTTGTGAAGGGGTAGAAAGCACAGTGATGAGAGGCACATTCAAGCTTCAGCACTTCCACCACAACAGATTGAGGCTTGAGTCTTGAACTTCTATGCAACTCATTTTTTCATCTTCAGAATTACCTGCATTAAGAATTCTTATGAGGATCAAATAATGCAATATATGAGAAAGATTTCTGAAAAAATATGTACTGCACATATTGAGGAGTTTGAATACTATCTTGGCTCTATGCCAAAAAGCCACGAGGAACTCTATTTCAGAGTGTGTGAACTCTGGTTTCTTAATCTCTCTGAACCTGTTTCTGCTTCGGGAAAAAAGGAATAATAACTACTTCACTCAGAGGGTTGTTGTGAAGCCTGGAAAAAATGTATGCCAAGCATCTGGAATGGTACTTGGCACATAATAGGAGCTCAGTAGATGATAAGTAGGGCAAAAATGTGCTTGATAAAGGGTTAGAGATAGTGCATGGCAAGTACCTAGTTCAGTTCTGGTCATACAATAGGTGCACTATAAATGCTAAGTGGGATGATAATGATAGTGATGATAATCAGCTGATGATGATAACAATGATGATAACAATGATAAAGATGATGACAATTATTAGAGAAGAAATACTGTATATGATGGCTGAAAGTTTTTAGCTGGAAGCAGTATGGTGTTGTCAAAAGAATCCAATGTATCCGAGTTTGAAAACTGAGTCCACTTCTTTTTTTTTTTTTTTTTAGATTTTATTTATTTATTCATGAGAGACAGAGAGAGAGAGAAGCAGAGGAAGAAGCAGGCTCCCAAGGAGCAGGGAGCCCAATGCAGGACTCGATCCCAGGACCGTGGGATCATGACCTGAGCCAAAGGCAGACGCTCAACCATCTGAGCCACCCAGGTACCCTGAGTCCACTTCTTATTTCTAATCTTGACCTTGAGCAAGTTATTAGCTTCTCTGAGCCTAAACTTACTCATCTGTATAAGTTTTGGTACTGCTTAAAGGAGATGTTACTAAAGCATATGATCCAACTACTGACATCTAGTATATTCTGGATATATATTAGCCCCTTTCCCCTCCTTCTGCCTTTAGCATACATATCCAAAGCAGCTTGTTTGATTTCATTTGCTTTCAAGTTTTGGATATTGGGATGCTCACCTTCTAATTTTTGGAAAGGAAATTTTTGCATTGTTTTATATACATAGATTCATATTCCATTGGTCAGAGCTAGTCATTTCAGACCAGTTATATGCAAAGGGAGTAGTGGGAACAAGAATCTCCAGCTGAGAAGTCACTTTAGAGCAACAAACAAACTCTACTGAAGAGCCTACAGTTGGAAGCTAGTCATATTTGCCATAGTCAGCTTCTCTTCTCAACTAACCATGCCCTTCCTCCCAAGCACAGTACATACTCCCCATTTCCCCAAGGGTGGCAACCCACTCCTCTCCCTCCATCCAACTCAAAGTCCAGTATCTCCAGGAGTTGCATAGTCCTCACCATAATGTCTAGACCTGCCTTCTCCAGGTCCAGCAACCTAAGATCTAAAAGTACAAGCTATCTGCAACTTTCCATGGATTTATCATTAAATAAGAATACAGCTGATGCAGGACACTCACAATGAAAACTTTAAAAACAAAAAAGGGGGAAGATTTTATTGACAGCAACTGTAAAGCCCCCTTACCTTGAGGGTAGTTCCTTAAATAGCCCAGAATTCTTGGACCTTGTTCATGATTCTCCATGAACTCAGGCTCAGAACAATCTGAGGTTCTTCTTCATCCATTATCCTCCATGGCCACATTTGAAATGGAAATTAGGACCAATGTACAACTTGGAAACTGTACAATTTCTGCAGGCTGTTTCTTACCCATGCAAATATGGGGTATCAAGGGTTATTTTAGAGTTTCATGAGTCAAAGGGGATTTTTAAAAGGTCAGACTCAAGGTCTTTTGGCAATACAGTTTCTTCCACAATTACTAGAACTCTGATCCACTTCTTTGTAGAGAATTTCATATTCCAATAACCCCTGACAATATTGAATTTCACCTGAGACTGGTGCTCCTGAAAAAGAATGATAGTTAAGAAGTCCTCCACACTTTTGTGTTCTGGGAAACAATTAACTGCAAAGAACCACCCTTCTGCATATGACTTAGATAAGACTCACAGATGCCTCCCCTGTTTGCCTATAACAAGACCTCACATAGACCTTTCAAATTTCCATTCTCATCTCATAAATGATTAGCTGAACTGTTTGTCCCCATTGACCAAACTGAATACCTGATTATTTGACTTGACTAAGCTTTAGTCAGGCTTCTTTCCTTCTTTTTAGGTCCCTGAAGTTTGTCTTGCCCCTAAGTTTAAGCAAGCACTAACATGCAGAATGGCTCTTGTTAATGGCCCCTTCTTAGAATCAGCTAACTGGAGAGAAAAATGTTTTCAATGCAACTTTACAATCATGCCACCCACTCATCTCACTCCCACTTCTTTCTAGCCTTGTTTACTCCTCTTATAAAAGGAAAGCGTCATGAATATGGACCACATCTCTCCCAAGATTTGGGGAAATTTCAGCTTTTATTTCTTTAAGTAATCTTTCTGCCCCTTTCTCCATCTCTTCTCCTTCTGGAACTCTCACAATGTGTAAATTCCTTCACTTGATGATATCCCATAAATCACATAGGCTTTCTTTACACTTTTTCATTCTTTTTCCTTTGTTATCTGACTAGATCATTTCAAATAACTTGTCTTTGAATTCACAAATGCTTTCTGCTGCTTAACCAAGTCTGATATTGATGCTCTCTATTTCATTTTTCAATTCATTCATTGTATTCTGCTCCAGAATTTGTTTGGTTCTTTCTTATTATTTCTATTTTTCTGTTAAACTTCTCATTTTGTCCTTGTGTTATCTTCCTGATTTTGTTGAGATATCTTTTTGTGTTTTCTTGTAGTTCACTGGGCTTCCTTAACACAACTATTTCAAATTCCACATCTGATATATTGTAGATATTCATTGCTTTGGGGTCCGTTGCTGAAAAATTATTGTACTCCTTTGGTGGTGTTTCCTTGATTTTCCACATTCCTTGAAGTCTTACATTACTGTCTTCACATTTAAAGAGGCAGTCCCACTCCCCCTGCTTGTGTTCCTGCTCTCGCTATCTTTCTGTCAAATAAATAAATAAAATCTTTAAAAAAATAAAAATAAAAAAAATAAAGGGGCAGTCACTTCCTCCAATCTTTACCGACTGGCTTCAGGAGAGGAATACTTTCACCTGTTTGCCCTGCTGGAGATTCTGAGGCTTTCTAAGACCTTTTCTATGGATATTCCTGCTTCATACTTCTTGTTCCCTCCTGGGTGGGGATAGGGGTGACTCTTAAGATTGTATTTCTTCTCTTGATCCTGCAAAGCCCCAGGGTGGATGCTGACAGCGTCCATTTGCTTTATCTAGGGTGGTGCTGAGTGCTGAAGTTTGTGTGCTTTCTCCCAATCCCATTGAGTTGGGCCAGCCTTCTGGGCACACTCACTAGCTGTCTGCAAAGGTTCATATTCATTGCCCTCTGAGGCCCGCACAGAGAGCCAGCCATGAGATGGGGGGGAGGAGTGGAGTGAGGCATGCAGAACATTGGAAAATGCCTGTGGGCCATTTGATAGGGGGCATTCTGTAAGTGAGGTACCCCAGCAGCTCATGGGCAGGCTTCCTCATGGACAGCATGAAAGAGTTTATATGGCCAATGTGTCTGATGAATTCTCAGCCTTGCCTGCTGTACTCCCAGCCTTTCCATGTCCTTCAGTCATGTGGATCACCTCAGTATTCTGAATCAAGTAAGAAAGAATTAGGCCTCTTTGGCAGCACCCCACACACTGGGAAGCCAGGCACTCACACACTCTCACTTTCCCCTATGGGAGGAATCATGGATCAAGGCATCTCTCTTGGCACTGAGCTGTGCCACTTTGGGGTAGGGGTGATGGTAATAAAGCGAAACTGTCCCTCTTACTCTACTTAATGTCCAATCTCAGATTTTTTTGCTCCAGTGGTATACTAGAACTTTTCTGATGGATTCTTTCATTCCCACAAAAGAACTCTTATGTGTGGGTGATTCTCAAAATCAATTTTTTTTTTTTTTTTTTTTTGTGGGGAAGAGGGTAGAAAACTCCTATTCTACTATCTTGCTGGTGTCTCTCCAGAAGGCTACTTTCTTAATCTGATCTTGGCCATGAGCATTTTATCCAAATAAGAAGTGTAGTGGGCCTTGAAAGCTCCAGTTCAAATGGAAAATCTCATATATGTTAATCCCAGTTGTTTTATGAATCTGAGTTAACCTATCCACCAGGTGTCACATTGAGCTCCTAAATACTTTTTACAAACTACCCCCAAAATGAAAACTGAAATAGCACAAGAGGATTCACAGTGAGGAGGTAGCCTGAAATAGCATTTTAACCTATATGAGAGAGTTTGGAAAAAAAGTTCCTCTCTCTCTCTCTCTCTCTCTCTCTATATATATATATATAGCAACATATACACATATACATATACATACACATATGCTTATACATGAAAACATTGAGTATGTATATGTATATATATACAAAAACATGAGAACATTATTAATAACCCATTACTTTTTAAAAAAGTATTTGAGCCACTTAAAAATAAAAAATAAAGCAATTTAGGGGAGTCTGGGTGGCTCAGTCAGTTAAGCAGCCGATTCTTGATTTTGGCTCAGGTCGTGATCTCGGGGTCATGGGATTGAGCCCCATGTCTGGCTCTGTGCTCAGTGTGGAGTCTGCTTGTCCCTTCTTCTGTCCTTCCCCACCCCCACTCATGCTCTATCTCTAAAATAAATAAATAAAATCTTTAAAAATAATAAAAAATTAAAGCAATTTATATGAGACTAAAACCATAGGCATCTGTAATAAAGCAGGATGAAGATGAAAATACAAGCATGGATTAAGAAATTTACTTATTTAGCTTTGAGTTTTCTGAAAAGCATCGACAAAAGGCAAATTGGTTTGATCACATAATTCTAAATATATAATAAAAGTAAGCATTATGAATCACAGGAAGAAAAAATAATTTAGGATCTGTAACTACAATTCCTTTTGAAAAAAGTGAAACTTTAATAATGGAAGGACTTCTGTTCTATAGAACATGTTGACAGTTTGCGGCATTCATGTTAGGGAATAAGAAATGCGCAAAGCTAAGTTTCTCCTCGTAACAAAAAAAATCTGGAGCTCTTGAAGCCACCTGGAGTGGAAGGGTAAGACAGTAAGATTACAAAAGGTTTTGCCAACATGATTGGAACCATCTCCATGACTTTTAAAATTTTGAATAAAAGTTACTAAATTAGGGGCACCTTGGTGGCTCAATCAGTTAAGTGTCTGCCTTCGGCTCAGGTCTTGATCCCAGGACCGAGTCAGGCTCCTTGCTCAGTGGGGAGCCTACTTCTCCCTCTCCCTGCCACTCCCCCTGCTTGTGCTCTCTCTCTCATGCTCTCGCTCTCTGTCAAATAAATAAATAAAATCTTTAAAAATAAATAAATAAATAAATAAATAAATAAAAGTTACTAAATTCAAGAAAAGCTTTTGTTTCTTGAAGGAAACAATAAAAATGTTTTTATTGTTTCTAAGTGGGCAGAGTATAAGAAAGATAATATTAGGAGTAGAAGAATTACAGATAGACGTACAATGAAAACAGATACTCCTAGAAATATCCAACATCATGTAGAGCACTTTTCAATATTCTATGACTTGGAATATTCTTATTAAGGAATTGTACAACTATATCTTAGGGGACCTTGGTCAAAAAGCTTAAGAGGAGAGACAACTTTTGTCTTAATTCTTTATATTTATGTATTCAAAAATGGAAACTGAAACTATATGATAAGTTGTGGCTTTGAAAATAAAGCCCCCAACAATTTGAAAATTTGTAATATTAAGTCATCCCTTAAAATTAGCTTTTTTTTTTTTTAAGATCTTATTTATTTATTTGACAGAGAGAGAGATAGCGATAGCAGGAACACAAGCAGGGGGAGTGGGAGAGGGAGAAGCAGGCTTCCCACGGAGCAGGGACCCCCATGCGGGGCTCGATCCCAGAACCCTGGGATCATGACCTGAGCCGAAGGCAGACGCTTAACGACTGAGCCACCCAGGTGCCCCTAAAATTAGCTTTGATAAAAGACAATTACATTAACCTTTAATTATAACTTGGAAACTTCAGTACTATGATGGATCTGAGGAGTTTTACTTAGACATACATAATTTGGGGGTTCATATTTGATAAAGAAAGTGAGTACATTCCTAAACCCAGTGTGATACATTTTACATTGATACATTTTTTATTTATGGGTGAGATTAGGAAGTTGAAAGACTGTGTAACTGAAATAGTTTTATTTGAAGATGTTCTAACCTTCCCCATAATTACAGACATCACTTTTCCAACAAACAAACAAACAAACAAACATGTCCATTGATGGAAATACTTGAAATCAATCACAAAAAAAGCAATATGGCAGGCAGCAATTAAGAATATATTTGATACAATGGGTGTTAGGGTAAAAAACAAAAACCTAAAGCCAAAAGGGAGAGAAAAATGGGCATAAAGAGCAATGATAGCCATAAACTGAAGAGGTTTACATGTAAACCATTCAGAAAGACTAATCAGTCAGCTCCAGAAAGACTAATCAGTCAGCTCCAGCTTCTGCCTCAGAAAGGCAATAACACATACCATCTGAAACACAGGAAATTAATGATTATGAGGTTCATGGTTTCTGCAGTTCCAGGTTAGTATCATTATTTCAGTTTTTAATATTCACATTCTTTGTAATGAGTTTTGCATTTTCTTCAATTTTCTTTGGGCAAATATAATTTCAATTCCACATAACTTAATAGGGAAATTGTGTCAGGATACTATAGGAATAAAAGGTGCCCCTTCATTTTCTTTCTCTTTTTTTCCTTCCCTAAGAGAAAAACAAAGTATAAGAAATACTAAAATGAAACTTCACTAAAAAATATGGTGCAAAGTTTTTATATTGCTATTACTGGGGGACCATGTAAACAAAGTTCTCTCTATCACACAAAAATGCTGCGATTTCAGGGTGTACACTAAAAAATCTCCTTAATTCTCTTATGGTATTTTACCTTTAACTAGGATGAGTTGCCAGATTTTTAGGTCAGCTCAGGGATGGCAGATAGATTTACTTTGGGTATGAACTTTGTCTCTCTGTCTCTGTCTCTCTCCATACATAAAAAGAGAGACTTTCTAATCTCAATCACTCTCATGCCTTGTTCCACAAACCAACAAAATGTCCAAAATATCCCCACATTTCATGCTTCTATACCATATCATGCAGAATTCTAAACAGTCTTTTAAACCTGAAGTTGACACAAACATCCATTAATACATCGCATGCCCCAACTATATGTCTCTGAAAATGTGGTCATTACATTGTCAGTATTCGGCAGCTATGAGAAGTTGTGCCTCTGTCTACCCTCTTCATGAGATTGCCCTCTGAGCACTGAAACAGCAAGATTAACAGAGATCAGATCAGACCCCATCGAATATGTACTGCCATCTTCGTGCAACAGAGCAGCTTTGTGGGTGAGAGCACAGGCACTAGTCCTAGGCTGCCTGGTGTGCGTTCCAGCCCCACCCCTTCCGGTTGTGTGCCCTTGGGCAACTTACTTAATCTACTGGTGCCTCTGTTTCCTCATCTCTAAAGTGAAGATGAAAATAATAGCACCTATATCATGTTGTTGTTTTGAGGTTACATTATTAATACATGCAAAGTGCTTTCAGAAGTGCCTGGTAGAAAGTAAGTGCTTAACTGTCTTTTCTCCTTGTTTATTGTTATCATCATCATCATCATCGTCATTATCATCCTCATCATCATGGTCATCGTCATCACTCCTGGCCCGCAAGACCAGCATATAACCAGAGCAGATGTAGCAATATGTCTAAGGATATAATGTACATGAGTGTTGGGGATGAAAGTGGTTGGTTAAAATGAGCAGCTTCCCAGCAGAAGGATCTATTCTAGGAGTAGGAACAAATCTAGGAAGTCTGCGAAGAAGGCCAGATTATGACAAATTTACTGACTTCCACGAGGTCTCTTGGGAAAGAACAAATAGACTTTCTCCTGTGACCCCCCACCCCCCAAAACTCCATTGAATGTTCTTTTATATCTTAGAACTGCTTTCTGCACCAGCAACTGAGAAAAACAGGTTGCCTCATTTATTATTATTCCTAGTTTGCTTTTATAAATGGAAAAATGTTTGTTTTTAGACAAAAAAAATATATGTTTCATTTTCTTTTTAGGAAATAGTATAGAGTACAAGGGTTTAAAGAGACAAAAATTCTTACAGTTGCATTTTTGAGTGCTGTCCTTTTAAAAACTGAGTCACTGTTCTCTCACTTACTAGACCCTTGTCATTGGTTTTAATAATCATTGTCTGGTTCAATTGATTCCAGCTATTAGAGCAGAGATGCTAAATACCTTATTAGTACCTTCTTGTTACTGTGTTGAAGAAACTTAGCACAGTGAAAATGGGTGGATGGAGATGTTGGGCAAAATCTTAAATGGGAATCTGCTCTTTTTTTTTAAGATTTTATTTATTTATTAGAGAGAGAGAAAACACAGGCAGATGGAGCGGCAGGCAGTGGGAGAGGGAGAAGCAGGCTCCCCGCTGAGCAGGGAGCCCAATGCTGGGCTCAACCCCAGGACCCTGGGACCATGACCTGAGCCCAAGGCAGACGCTTAACGACTGAGCCACCGGGCGCCCCCCCCCGCTTTTTTTTAAAGATTTATTTATTCATTCTAGAGTGAGAGAGTGAGCAATTGGTAGGGGAGGGGCATAGAGAGAGGGAGAGAGAGTCCCAAGCAGACTCTGTGCTGAGGGGGGAGCCCGATGCAGGGCTCCATCCCACGACCTTGATATCATGACCTGAACTGAAACCAAGAGTCCCACACTCAACCGACTGTGCCACTCAGGCGCCCCTAGCTTTTACTTTTGATTCTAAATCGACCCTTAAAGAAAAAAGTAATGCAAATTAAGGAAGCCAAACTAATATTCATGCAACACTTACCTCACATAAAGTATGGCATTTAATTATCAAGTCAATCTTATGAGGTTGGTATTATCTTATAGAATAGATGATAAGATCAAGGCATAAAATAACTCAGGACACATTTAATAAGTCTTTGAGTTTCATTTCAAATTCCTGTTCTATCTGACCCCAAAGTTGATGATTTTTGCTAGACTTTCTCCATGAGTTCTGAACTGTCTTTTGAAGGTAAATAGCATTTTCTCCTTCTCTCTCTATTCAAATGATGTTGACTGATGTTGTGCTTGCAGTGAAGAAGGTGTTGTTCTAAATTTCTGGGCAATAGCAGTGAACAAAGAGACAGAGGCCTTCCTAAATTGGGGCATACAAAGGTTGGGGGGAGAGGAAGATCAGACAGCAAAAAAATAAATGTGTAACATTTCTAGGGGTATTAAGTACCATGAAAAAAATAAAGCACAATAAAGGATTCAAGACTGATGGTGGGGAAAGTGCTGTATAGTCTGAAGACTCTCTAGTGAGGTGCTTTTCTAGCAGAGAGAAAATAAGAGATGACAACATCCATCTGGCAGAGAAGGTTTCCATGCAGAGCATGTGCAAAGGCCAGGCCGCAGAACTATGGCTATCATGTTTGAGGAACTGAAAGGAAGCCAGCATGGTTGAAGCAGATTGTCGAAAGTGAAGAGTGGTAGGTGATGAGGTCAAAATTAGTGTTGCCTGCGGTTATTTAGACTGTAGAGGTCATGTTAAGGATATTGGATTTACTTCAAATGAGTTGGGAAGTCAGTGGAGAATGTGATGAAAGGAGTTATATGATCTGGCTTAATTTTCATGGTTTTACTTTGGCTGATGAGAAGACAACAGATTGTGAAGGGGACAAGAACAAAAGCATAAAGACTAGTACATTATTGTAATACTTCAGGTGAGCTTATTTTCTTCAACTCATTTCCAGATCATCATTCTTCTTTTACCCCGTAATTCAACCAAACTACATACTTCTCATTTCCTCTGATACCTCCAACCTCTAAACACTGGGGTACCTTACCAAATATCAAGACTTATTATTAAGTCTGAAAATTCATGAAGTGTAGCATTGATGTAAACTTTTACATCTGGACCAATGCCATGTTAATTCCTCCAGCCACATTCATCTCCTTGCTGATCCAGAGGCAGATCCACATGTATATGACAGAGGCAGCATCACAAATTAGTGAAGAGAAGATTGACACTTCAATAAATAGTCCAAGACAATTGCTTATATGTGTGGAGGAAAAATGATCCCTACCTTACATCATTTATAGAAATAAATAACCAAGTAATTTTTTTTTTTTTTTTAAAGATTTTATTTATTTATTTGACAGAGAGAGAGCACAAGTAGGCAGAGCGGCAGGCAGAGGGAGAGGGAGAAGCAGGCTTCCCGCCGAGCAGGGAGCCCGATGCGGGGCTCGATCCCAGGACCCTGGGATCATGACCTGAGCTGAAGGCAGACGCTTAACGACTGAGCCACCCAGGCGCCCCAATAACCAAGTAATTTAAAGAACATAAATGAAAGAATAATTTCCAACAAAATTGGAAAATTCTCAAAAAAATATGTTAGCATATCTTTAAGATTTCAGGATTGGAAAAAAAAATCTGCTTAAATCAGATGCCCAAAGTTATAAACCACAAAGGAAAAAAAACCAATTTTTGTTCCTCCTCCTACTGGATTTCATTCTTTCAAAACTTATCTCCCAAGTTAGCAAAGAGAGGTGCTTGTCTTCATGCTGGAACATGGCAGATTTATCCACTGTACAGGAATATTGTAACAGTGAAATATCTAGTCCTGGGACCTTATGCTCATTCTCTCTCTCTCTCTCTCTCTCTGTGTGTGTGTGTATAAAACAATTCAGACTGCCTTTTATTAAGGAAAAGGAAATGTTTCCCAATGGCCTGGCAAATCGTTGAACCAAAGAACCAAACACAGGTTCCTACATCTGACATTTAAACACTTCCAATTTTATCTATAAAATGTAGATGATAATATATTTTCCACCTACTTTATAAAAATTAGAATCAAGTAAGGTTATGTAAGGTTAAATACTTTTGAATCTCTCAAGCATAATAAAAATATCAACTATTATTAACATTAAGTCAGATATAAACTAACAAAGTAAAGATCTAAGGCATGCATTAGGAAAACTGCAATTTTTAAAGCTCACTTCTACATAGATGTTCATAGATGTTTAGACAAAAATGGGAAGTCTTGATTTATCAAATAAATTGTTTTTCTGCTGCATTTCATTCTACTACAGTAGACTTGGGGAGTTTGTATCTTGACAGATATGTAATCTCTCTGGATAAAATGTAACCACAATGATTATTCACATTAAGCCTTAGATTTTGCAGAAAAATGGAAAACATAAGAGAGGTTTCTAAATCCTTAGACTCATGGGAACCACAATTTCTCTCAATTGTATTTTCTTTTTTTCTAAGGTACTCAAACTGCTTTGGAGGGGATATTGTTCTGTGCATTTGAGTGAGATAAATCACTCATGTAAGCAGATGATCCTAGAATGCAGTTAAGATGAATGGCCACAAAACATCAGGGGGGGAAATATATATATATGTGTGTGTGTGTGTGTGTGTGTGTGTGTATAATTAAGGAAAATATGTAGCTGTCCCTATATATGTGTATCAAATATATATGTATATCATAATATATATATGTATTTATATGTATCATATATGTATATATGTATATGTGTCTGGTGGCTATGTCTGAATAAACAAACCAACACTATAAAGAACTGAGACATTTACTAAGATGTACATTTAATAAGATTAACAAAACATATTTCACTTTTGCTGATATTACTGATACATTTTAGATAGAATTGTTGTGTGTGCTTATAATGATAATGCAGATATGGGAGAGAGTCAGAAAAGGAAGCAAACAGGGCTATGCAGAGAACAACTACTGACCTAATTGTGGTAGCGATAAACTAGGGTATAAGATATCCAGGACATATTAAACTCAGGTTTCTCGGTAGCTTACATTGCCTCTAGATGGATCCATCCTTGTGTGATGGCACCCGGCAACGGGAGTGTAGGGTATCGTCCTGTGACCCTGAGTAGTAACTGGTACAAATTTCTCTAAATAGTAAAGTATATCAAAGATAGTAATCTGCGAGTCCAAGGAGAGACGTCTGGTGTGGTCATTGCCAGATACTGCTTTGTCCCTTTATCTTTATTAGTAGGGCCACAGTTTTGTTCAGAGAGCAAATGTGCAGGAAAAAGCTTACCTGTGAAAGCCCTTGTATTCTGACCAATGAGATGGAAATCTACTGGAAGAAGAAGTTGCATATTTCTTCATGTTAAAAAGAAAGACTGGATGGCTGCTCTTTGTCTTTTGCCTTTTACTTGTCTTTCTCCGTGGAGGACAGTTGCAAGGCTAAGGGGGCAGAGCAGACAGCTGGAAGGAAGCTGGGTCATTGATGACTTTCTCAGGCACCTGTCCCATCCCTACACTCTACCTCCAGATTTTGATGGATGGGAGAACAAATGAAACACCTATATGATTAAGCCACCAGAGTTGAATTATTGTTACATGCAACTGAACACAATCCTATGTGACACAGCAGCCAAAGTGAGTGTTTCTCATTATCTTACAGTGTGGCACTCTTACCAGTGGAGATAATTTTGCCTAGTATCAAATTACATGTTAGACAAGTATTTTCCAGTTATCATTTAATCTTGATTACTCCAAGAAGGAAAGTCTCAGTTTAGTGCCAGTATGTCTTAAACAGCTCTTTAAAACTTGCTTTCTCCCTTGTAACAAACGGAGATGCACTCCAGGCTAAGAGACTTTGTTAAGCATCATTATCCAGCAAAAATTTAGTAACATTGTTCTGTTTCCATTAAGTTTGGTTTATAGTCACCTTCTCATTATGGCATAGGGTTACTGGTTTTCCATTCATGAAAATGACAAAGTTTCCTTACAAAACAAATTCAAATAAAAATGTGAATTAATTTAAAAATATCAAGTAAATACAAACAAAAGTGATACAGAGGGGGAAATTTTTGACAAAGAAGGGTAATAGTACATAAATGACTCAAGTTTGATAAATTGAGTCCTAGATATATTCAATTCTGGTACTAGGCCTTCAAGAATAATTGCAGACTCACTAACACTTTGGGGCCATGTTCTCTTGGTCAGTTTAAAACAGCCTTGACAGAATTTAGCCTGTTGGTCAAATATCCTCAGTACTGAAAGTTAATCAAGTTAGGAAAAACTATATGCAAAATTTCTTTGCCTCCTGCTTCACTCATTATAAATACAAAGAGGATGCTTTGGACCTATTATGCACTCATCTAGACGGAGTTACCAAAACCTCAGCCCAAATTTCACCCTTTGATTCCTAAAAATATTCCAGAATATTTTCTATACAGGTAATGAATCAATATTTGTACAGTTTCAGTTATTGCAGAGAAGGGTAGCTGTTAGAAATATTCTGTTGAGCTAAAATCGCAGCCCTTACCACCTAGGATCATTTATTCAATAATTTGAAATTTATTAAAACTTTATCATGAATGCTGAATGTCAGCACTCTTTTTTTTTTTTAAAGATTTTATTTATTTGACAGAGAGAGAGAGAGCACAGATAGTCAGAGTTGGCAGGCAGAGGGAGAGGAAGAAGCAGGCTCTCCGCTGAGCAGTGAGCCCGATGCGGGGATCGATCCCAGGGCCGTGGGATCATGACCTGAGCTGAAGGCAGACGCTTAACCAGAATGTCAACACTCTTGATGTCTCTTTATTCATTTGTTTGCAGCAGAAAGTTTGGCTGCTCATATAAATATTGTTTGCTGTTGCAAGTTCTCTTGTTCGAGAAATTTTAGGTTTCAGTGTTTGGGCATAATCTTATAAAAAGATAGATCAGAGCAAAGGTCAAATTGTGTAGCAAAAGTCAAAACCAAAGCTCTGCTATTGTGGAAAAGGAAAACTTAAAATTACAAATAACAGATTCTTTCATTTTATAGTTTTACCAAATGTCCTCTCTATTCATTGCAATGCCCAAATAATGATCACAGTGAATGTCATCATAGAGGCCTTGAGATCCTGGAAATTTGTTCAGTAATTTATATATGCTTTGGATGATTTTATTACAAAAGTAATTTGTTCATATATAAGCTATGTGCTTCTTCCTCTTGCTAATTCCAGTCAGTCCACCTTAAAAATAAATATATAGAAAACCATGCTCAAGTTACAGGCATGGAGTGATGATGGGTTACTCTATAAGGAAAGAGTATAAGAAAATAATTCAAAAGACAAGGGAACAATGTTGAAAATGTGGCTTGGGGGGCGCCTGGGTGGCTCAGTCACTTAAGTCTCTGCCTTTGGTTCAGGTCAGGATCCCAGGGTCCTGGGATCGAGTTCCGCAAGGAACTCCCTGTTTGGCGGCAGTCTGCTTCTCCCTCTGCCTCTGCCCCTCCCCATTGCTTGTGTGCTCTCTCTCTCTCAAATAAATAAGTAAAATCTTAAAAAAAAAAAAAAAAGGCGGGGGGGCACCTGGGTGGCTCAGTTGGTTAAGAGTCTGCCTTTGGCTCAGGTTATGATTACAGGGTCCTGGGATTGAGCCCCACATCAGGCTCTCTGCTTAGCTCCGGGAAGCCTGCTTCTCCCTCTGCCTGCCACTCCCCCTGCTTGTGCTCTCTCTCTTTCACTCTCTCTCAAATAAATAAAATCTTAAAAAAAAAAGAAGAAGAAGAAGAAGAAGAAGAAAATATGGCTTGGATCTGAGGCATGCAGGTCCCCCACAAGATGGGGCCAGTAGAGAGGATCTCTGGCAAACCAATGGGACTAATGCAGGAGCTGAGGGCAACTGCAGGGCTGGGGAACACTTCCATAGCTTCAAAGCTGTTGTGAAAAGCACAGTGAAAAACTAGATGTATTCTCCATGGGGCTGGCTCAGAGATTACATCTTACTTCTAAAATATTGGCCTTGAAATATCATTTGGTAAGGAGTGTGCAATAAGCAAGGGAGTGTGGGTTGAATGGAGGTTAGGAGATACTATGGCCTGCCCACCCTGGAGTGCCCCCCCCCCCCCAGTACAGGACATTAAATGTTAGGTCTCATGACTATCAGTAAGAAAGAACTCTCAAGCTGAGCTCCACCATTTCTGACTGGGCTAATATATTCCAGGCAAGAGAGTATTCCTGGGCTATTCTGGATTAGTCCAACAAGCCAAAGCACAAGCTCATCTTTGCTCCATTATCTTTAGTCATTAAGTGGCAGGATGTATAACAAAATTGGGATTTGGGCACATGTGTCTGAGAGATAAGTAGGTGGTACTGTGGTAAACAATAATCACTGTCTTGGGGAAAAAACACAGCTCAGGACAAAGCATCACTGAAAGCCAGTAAGGAAGTGAAGTAATTTGGCTGAACATGTGCAAAAGGGAGATCACAAGTAGCAATAATAATGCCAAGTAGGTTTCTGCAATTAGAGACAGCTTGCCACATTTCAGCTAAGCTCGGAGTGGCTCTTAATCTAGGGCACCTTAAAAAAAAAACAAGGGGCGCCTGGGTGGCTCAGTCGGTTAAGCATCTACCTTCCGCTCAGGTCATGATCTCAGGGTCCTGGGATCGAGCCCCTATCGGGCTCCCTGCTCAGTGGGAAGCCTGCTTCTCCCTCTGCCTCTGCTCCTCCCCCTGCTTGTGCTCTCTCTCTCTCTCAAATAAATAAATAAAATCTTTTAAAAAATAGAAAAATTAAAAATTAAAAAAAATAATACAGGTTAGAACACTACCTCTTTTGTACATAATGCTCATTATGTATTCAGAGATAATAGTGTCCTAATACACCTAACACTATTATAAAGTAACAATATAATTCAGACTTAGTTGGGTGTGCTCAAGTGAGCATGAATGTGAGGTTTTTTTTCTATCCCCTTCACTTATTAGGCCTGCCTCCCAGCCCCTCTCTCCCTGGAAACCAACTGTTTGCTTCCTGTATCTATAAGTCTGTTTTTGTTTGGTTTTGTTTGTTCATTTGTTTTGTTTTTTGGATTGCACATATAAGTGAAATCGTATGGTATGTATCTTTCTTTGACTTATTTCACTTAGTTTAATACCCTCTAGGTCCATCCATGTTGTTGCAAATGGCAAGAGTTCATTCTTCTTTATGGCTGCATAATATTCTACATTGTGTTTCTGTGTATGTATGTGTTGTGTGCTGTGTGTTGTGTGTGTGTGTGTGTGTGTGTGTGCGCGCCACATCTTCTTTATCCATTCATCTATGAATGGACACATAGGTTGAGATTGCTTCCGTATCTTGGCTATTATAAATAATGCTGCGATGAACATAGGTGTGCATGTATCTCTTCGGATTAGTGTTTTCACTTTTTTTGGATAAATACCCAGAAGTGGAATTGCTGGATCATATGGCAGTTCTTTTTGTAATTTTTTGAGGAACTTCCATACTGTTTTCCATAGTGGATGCGCCAATTTATATTGCCAACTACAGTGTCCCAGGGTTCCTTTTTCTCCACATTCCTCACCAACACTTGTTATATTTTGCCTTTCTGATACTAGTTATTCTGACAGGTGCGAGGTGATATCTCATTGTGGTTTTAATTTGTAGTTCCCTGATGCTTAGTGATCTTGAGCATCTTTTCATGTGGCTGTTGGCCATCTATATGCCTTCTTTGAAAAAATCTCTATTCAGGTCCTCTGCCCATTTTTTTAATTTGTAATGTGGTTTTTTTGATATTAAATTGTGTAAGTTCTTCATATCTTTTGGATATGAATGTGAGTTTTGAAAGAGATCTAATACATATGAATAGATGAGAACAGCAGGTTTTTTTTTTTTTTTAACCTTTACATTGCATAAAAGTATCATTGCTGAGTAAATGTGCTGTTGCTGACTGTTGGGATGTAGAGCCAGTTTTGAATATTTAAGCAATAATTGACACTGTCTTCAAAGTGACGAATGGCTCCCCTGTTGAGACCACATATTGCTATGTTTACTTAGAGGGTGAGTTGATGATAAGCTTTATATTACATGCAGGAAAGAAATGAGAGTATCTGAAAGATGTTTTATACGAATATTATTGTCAACACTGAGAGGGATGCTGGTTTCTGATGTGAGCTTTGCAGGTTTTGAGCTCTTCATGAGGAAGTAGAGTTGTAAGTTTTAATTGAATAGTAGATTAGCATTATTCAGGGAACTGATTCATAATATAGAACTGTGTTCAGATAAATGTTATAGGGAAAGAGGAAGTGAAAAAAATTTTTTTTTTATGTTCGGAAGGATAATGTTCTGACATTCAGTAGGTTCTCCTGCCATTCTTGAAACTGTAAAAGATAATCAGATTTTTATTTATTTATTTTTAAAGATTTTATTTATTTATTTGATAGAGAGAGACACAGCAAGAGAAGGAACACAAGCAGGTGGAGTGGGAGAGGGAGAAGCAGGCTCCCCGCGGAGCAGGGAGTCCAATGTGGGGCTTGATCCCAGGACTCTGGGATCATGACCTGAGCGGAAGGCAGATGCTTAATGACTGAGCCACCCAGGCGCCCCAAGATAATCAGATTTTTAAAATTTAAGTTTTAGGTAGTAAAAAATATGACTAGATCAGTTCTAAATGTTTTACTTTGGCCAGGAAGCCTGGTCCAAGAAGTTGGTCAAACATGGCTATCCAGGGGCGCCTGGGGGGCTCAGTCGGTTAAGCGGCTGCCTTCGGCTCAGGTCATGATCCCGGAGTCCCGGGATCGAGCCCCGCATCGGGCTCCCTGCTCGGCGGGGAGCCTGCTTCTCCCTCTCCCTCTGCCTGCCTCTCTGCCTACTTGTTCTCTCTCTCTGTCAAATAAATAAAATCTTAAAACAAACAAACAAACATGGCTATACAGAGGAGTCTAGGAGTTTTCACTGAGTGAAGTAGATAGGACTCCACATTTTAAAAGAAAAGACTGGATATACTTATCCAAGTTTTGGATAGCTTTCCAACTGCAGCTCAGCCTGTTCACTATATTTTGGTTTTATATCCACTCTGTGTAGTAGATTGGGTGCTATGATATACCAAATTCTTAAGTTCAAGAATGTTAGAATTAACATTTGGGCAATCTAATATGATCCCCCCCAAATGCATAATAACTAATCAGTAAATGAAAAATTAACAACATAAATTGAAAATGCTAAAGTCGGTCAGAGGAAAAGAGTGATCGGTAGACACTCAATATAAAAAGGTGACCCCAGGGGCTGACTGTTTTCTGCATTTCATAGACATGAATTATCATAAAATGGTGGAGCAAAACTTAAGTTTCAACTTTAGATGTATCTATGGTGAGAATATGAGTATGAAAATGTGTGCTTGGAATGTTCTTAGAGAGCTCATTGACCCTCTCTCTTCTCCTGAAGATGTAATTTATTGGGTGTCGTGAAATTAATCCATCTAAAGCTCCTGAATGTATCACCTATCTTTCTGTAACTCAATTTGGCCAGCTCACTCTCTCTGCTGAGACCATGAAGATCCTTTTAAGTCTCTTTATTCTCAGAACATGAAGGCATTTTATATCTTCTTTAAAATGGCTGTATCTATTTTAGGTGCAGCTCTATCTTGATACATAGAGCTTCTTGTAGGCAAATAGAAGTTAAGTGGGATTCTTTGGAGCTGATTCCTTTTTGAAAGTTTTTATACCCAGGACATTAACATGAAAATATAATCTCTATCTAAAATGCCCTACTATTCATTCTCAGAAAAGAGGAAAGAACATAGGGCTACTACACAAACTTGGATAATCTAATAAAAAGTATCTTGACTTGAGAGCTACCTAACCAAAATGTTTTAATAAGGCCCATAAGTTATAATATTAATCAAAAAGCTCCAGGAGGCAATGTTTTTGGTTCAGACTAGTTACCTCTCTCCATTCCTTTACTTTCTCTCATGTTCCATGTTGAGGAATCCTTACCAAGTAGCTGTTCCATATTCCTACTAACCTATAAATATTGCTCCATCCTTACACTTCCATTTTTATCAAGTATGTACTCCTGCTTCCTCTCTCCTGATTCTTATCAGTCTTCAAATTTCAAGCTGCCCTAACATGACAGAATAGTGTAGGTAAAGCCTTCCCCTAAATTTCCCCAAGAAGTTGGCAAATAGAAAGGTCTAATAAGGACCACATTGCTACCTGTGTAAGCATACTTTGCTACTCCTGTGAGGGGTGCACGTCTGTAGGACTGTCTTCCATCTACTATCCCACAGGCACAGAAGCACCTCACGAAGACTGCAGCATGCATATAACCAGCCCAAGGTTCTTGATCTGACAAAGCATTAACGTTTCCCCCTCTTCCAATCCATGAGCATGGAATGTTTTTCCATCTCTTTGTGTCTTCCTCAATTTCTTTCATAAGTGTTCTGCAGTTTCTATTTGTAGGCAAATAGAAGTTAAGTATAGATCCTTTACCTCTTTGGTTAGGTTTATTCCCAGGTATCTTATGGGTTTTGGTGCTATTGTAAATGGAATCGATTCCTTAATTGCTTTCTTCAGTTACATTGTTAGTGTATAGAAATGTAACTGATTTCTGTGCATTGATTTTGTATCCTGCCACATTGCTGAATTGCTGTATGAGTTCTAGTAATTTGGGGGTGGAGTCTTTTGGGTTTTCCACCATGTGGAAAGTCATGTCATCTGCAAAGAGAGAGAGTTTGACTTCTTCTTTGCCAATTTGAATGCCTTTTATTTCTTTTTGTTGTCTGATTGTTGAGGTTGGGGGGGCTGGAGTAGCCAGGTGATGGGTATTAAGGAGGGCACATGTTGTGAAGAGCACTGGGTGTTATACGCAAGTAATGAATCGTTGAACATTACATCAAAAACTAATGATGTTAGCTAACTGAACATAATAAAACATTAAAAAAAATAAATGTCTGTCAAATTAAAAAAAGAAAAGATCCACATTTTAAGAGAAAAAAATAATAAAGTTTCCCCCTCAAATTTTCTCCTCTGGTTCCAAGGAATCAGTACCTCAAAATCACTCTGTCCAAACATTAATCATTCGAATTATTGCCATCCATTCATTTGTTGAATTCATTCTCTGGTAGGAAGTGAAGAAGAGGAATCTCCTGTTTCATTGGCTTACCGAAGAAAATAAAAGGAACAAGAATTTGCTGATTGTGGGGAGTCATTTAAAAAAAAAAAAAAAAAAACAGGGCGCCTGGGTGGCTCAGTTGGTTAAGCGACTGCCTTCGGCTCAGGTCATGATCCTGGAGTCCCTGGATCGAGTCCCGCATCGGGCTCCCTGCTCGGCAGGGAGCCTGCTTCTCCCTCTGACCCTCCCCCCTCTCATGTGCTCTCTCTCTCTCTCTCTCATTCTGTCTCAAATAAATAAATAAAATCTTAAAAAAAAAAAAAAAAAAAAAACAACAGAACTCTAAATCAGTAATTTCCAAGTGAAGCCTTCACTCAACTAACCATTTGCTAGTGCAGCATTTCCTGGCCACCCCTGCCTAAAGTCCCAATAATGCCATTCCACTGCAGTGCAACCCTACTGGTGCGTAACTAGGACAGTGCTCATTAAAATGCTAAATCGTGGTAAGCATGTGAACCCTGAAATGAGCAGTGTTCAGAAATCTGAGGTCTGGGCTGCATGGAGTAAACTCTGTGCATCTATGAGCTGGCTGAGCTGCTTTCAGTCAAGCACACCCCTCCTAGACTGATCCTGATCATGTCAGACTATGGCCTCAAGAAAGTCCCTGAACATCTCTATCTCTTTGGACTTCATCTCTAATAACAACATAACATCTCCTAGGTCCTACAACTTGATTATTTCTTATTTACATAATATTAGCATTTAATGAAATGGAAACTCATCATATAGCCACATATATTTTAAGTAGCATCTCTCCATTATCCCAGGGCCAAAAACTGTTAAGTCAATGGTGGGTTCTATCCTCAGCAGAACCTCTGAAATGAGAAAATATCATAATAATGACTTGAAAGTACTTGAAAGACAAATATGGGTATCCAGGGTAGGGTAATAATTTAGTGAACCTTCAAATAAGCAATATTTCAATATATACCCACCCAAGATATGTCAGTGTTGGCAAAGACCTTTGTTTCTTTCTTTTCCCCTTTAATTTACTGTTCCCTTTTTGGAAGAGTATGGTAGGCAGGACCTTATGAGGGCCCCCGGTTTCCTGGTGTACATGCCCTGTATAATCCTCATGCGTGTGAGTGGCCTGTTAACATGTTAAGATATTGCTCCCATGAATACATGACGTCAGATGGCAAAGGGAGATTATGCTAGGAGAGTCTGATCTAAGCAGGTGAGTCGTTTAAAAATAGAGCATTTTCTCTGGCTGGCCATAGACGAGGAAGTCAAATAGACATGTTCAGGCTCACATGGAAGAAAGTTCACATGTTGTGAACCGTCTAACTGGGGCCACATGGCAAGGAGCTGCAGCCGGGGTCTAGGAGCTGAGAGTAGTCCTCAGCTGACAGCTAGCAAGAACACGGGGACTTCAATCCTCAACTGCAAGGAATTAAATTCTGCCAACACTAGTGATCTTGGAAGAGAACCCTGGGTGCTAGATGAGATGACAGCCTCAGCTCTCACTGCGATTTCAGCCCAGTGAGACTCTGAGCAGAGAGCCTAGTCACACCATGTCTAGACTGGTCACCTACAGACACTGCAAGGTAACAAACTTGTATTGTTTTAAGCTGCTAAGTTTGTGAGCATTCGTTGCACAGCAATAGAAAATAAACACAGGAGGACAAGAGTTCACATTTTTTTCCAGTTATGCAAATAGTCATGTGTAGGAAATTGAGTGGGTTGGAATCTCGTGATGTTTTAGCAGACCTTATCGATCTGTGTCTTGGAAAGGTCTTATCTGGCCTGTCTCACCTTGACTCAGAAATTTCACTAGTACCTCAAAGAATGCAAAGCCCAACAGGGGGGGGCTAGGTAATTCCTACAGTTCTTTGTATATAGGGGTTGTACTAAATAAAGCCTATGGTCCCTTTCAACCCAAATATCATAGAATGATATTGTCATATTTATGAGGTTTGTGTGGTTAACTACAACATGACTTAATGCCAAGTATACACAACACCAAATAAAGGGTAGAGTTGGAACATGAGTATAAAGTGAGAGAGTTAATATTTCCTTGGTGCTTAGAATGTGCCAGCATGTTTTCTATATGCATTCATTCTTTTAATCCTCCTAGTACTGTGCAGAATAGATGCTACTGTCTATTTATAGATGGAGAAACAAATGCTTGAATGATTTCTATAAACTGCTCAGCATCTCCCAGCCACTAAAAGGTAGAACCAGAGTTCAAATCCAGGACTGTCTGATTCCAAAGGACAGATATTTTCACTGCATCTATGATAACTTATAAAATGTGTAGAATAGATTTAAAATGAAGTATTTTTAAAAAGTTGTTTCCTGGGGCACCTGGGTGGCTCAGTCAGTTAAGCACCAAGCCTTGATTTCAGTTCAGACCACGATCTCAGGGTCGTGAGAATAAGCCCCGTGGGGGGGGGGCTCCATGCTGGACATGGAGACTGCTTAAGATGCCCCCTCTCTCTCTTCCCCTCCCATTGCCCCCCCAAAAGAAAAAAAAAAGGAAAAGAAAAAGCTGTTGCCTATTTCTCAGGGGACAACTGTCCCAATACCACTTTAATATGTCATGGTTTGTATATGTATGCAGTGAATGAGATAAAACAACATACAAACTCCAGATATAATTTTAAATGTTTTTTTCATAGTTCAATTCATTCCTAAATATTTTTTACTTTTTTTCTTTCTCAGTTCCTACAAGTATGCACATTACTAAAATTTCTGGGTACATGTAAAACCATTTATTATTATTAATACATTTTAAAATATTCTAATGTTTGAAATAGCATCTTTTTTAGGAAAAAGTAAACATGTCCTCTTATTTTTTTCTTGGAGTTAGTAAGATATTGGTGTTTTTATCAATAAGTTCACCTGCTGGGTTTTTTTTCTTTTTTTTTTTTTTACTGTAAGATTAAGAAACAGGGCCTAGAGAATAATTGTCGACACTGAACATAACACTTAAAAAATAAGGAAGTCAATGAATTCTGAATGCAGATACTGATAAAAGGTAAGAAGTAATAAGTCAAATAAATGTCTATTTTTTTCTGGACTTGAAATTGATATAGTACAATGATAATTTCAGGCGCAGCATAATTTAGGGTTAAAGGAAGCAATAGTTTTACAGATGTACATTTGTCCTCTGAACTTATAATAAACATTTAAACAATATGCATCAGAGTGATAGAAAACAGGTGTGCACAAAAGTGCAGCATATTGTCAAGTATTAAACTCATTTTAGACCCTTGAAATTTCTTTTAGTATAAGTTAAGTAAACATTAAAGTTACAAAATAACTGTCATTTGTCAAAAAGGGAAATATAAATTATTCTGGGTGTATTTTTTTTTTAAGGATCCACATCAGCACCACTATCTGAAAACTATGGTGTTTATGCTTAAGTTGAATATTTGTTCCATTCCTTTGAGACATTATTGGCTGGCAGCTTCAGCTTTGGAGAATGGATGAATGGGTTTTAGCTCCACTCTGGTGCTTAGATCTGAAACCTAGGCCAGATAGTTATACTGATGTCTTTAATTATGTGGTTTTAAAAATTCTGTTTATGTCCTCTGAGGAATCAATGTAATTATCATTTAAAGTTGGTTTCTTTCCCTTTTTTTTTGTTGTTTGTTTGTTTGTTTGTTGCTAAGGACACTTAAATCTATGCAAAGAGAGGCTTTCAGAGTGCTTAGCTTGGCTTTTGTTTGAAAATGTATCCTTGAACCTTTTAGCTCCCAGACCGCGTTTGATAGCAGCCATTCAGGTTGGCAGAAGAACCAACCTTGGGTATAGGAGTCAAGCAGAGTTTGAATCCGAGTTCTTCTACCTAGAGGCTGAGAGACTGGAGACCAATAGCTGGGCCTGTTGTGCTCAGTTTTCTCATTTGCAAACTGGACATAATAATACCTTCTTGACAGGGTTGAAATAAAGTTTAAATGATCTGTAGGTGACAGTTCCTCTTATGCAGGAAATGGCTTGTGAATTTAGGTTTCTTTCTATGTTGGTGGGGAGGGGAATACAGGCTTTATTTAGCATTTCATTTTCTACTGGATGTCTGTGAATATGTATTTGTATGCCCACCTCATTATTACTGTTCAACACTATAAAGAAGATTAGCACATCATTTATTTCTCGCATGAACCGACCACAAACTATGAACTTCTGTCTTATGAATACATCGGAACCCCTTGGGGAGCGGTGATGTAGCTATTTTGCAACTGCTGAGAAAGAAGGAGGACCCTGCCCTCACTGCGGCCACCACAGGACATGTGTTGCTGCTTTTTTAAGCTCTGTCCTGGAATATTAAAAAGCCAGCCTTTCATGAACTGGCCTACAAAATTAAGTACCATTTATAATATTATTGCCATGGAAAAGCATTCTAAGTTTCCATTTAGTGACATAGGACAAACTTTTGTACAAAACCACTCATATAGAAGGCCCTTAATTTTGCGTAATGAGTACATATATTTTTGCAAACTTAATATCTATCCAGCAGTGCACTGATGCTCTTAAAAAAAAATGGTTAGGAAAGGCCTGGTAATTTGAAAGGGAAATTAAAGCTACATACCTAACACAATGTAAGATTTTTTTTTTCCTCAGGAAAAAAAAAAGGTAAGTTCTTTTGTTTGCCAAAGCCATGCTTGTTTGTTTTCTTAAATACGTGCCATATTTCATAGTTAAATGTTTCTGTAGATTAGAAGCCTTTTGCCATTTAAATAAAACATGGACCCTGGTTCTTAACATTATGGAAATTATTTATGGTAGTATGTTTGCAATGACAGATGTTTTTTAAATCACTTTGCTTTCATTTCTTCTTTGTTTTACAAATGTATTAAATCTCTAACACTTGAGTTAACTGAGAGTCTCTATAAAAAGTGGAAGTAGTGCCTAAAAGCCTCTTTACTGCATGTTAATTAAATAGAGTAATGAGCAGGAGGGGCAAAAGGAGAAGATGGAGAAATCAAGTTACTTCACAGACTTATACTTGAAAAACATAATGCTGAATTCAGGCAAGGAGCATGGGGTGGTGGGAAGCAACGTGGACTGGAGGGCAGGCACTCCAGCGGCAGCCTGAACACTGTTTCTGTGTCTCCATTTATGCTTGGAGACATGAATTAGGCAACTCTGGCAGTCTTTCACTTCTATAAACCATATGAGCAGGAAAACCATTTAAAACTCTATATAATTGAGACCTTCCGTGTCTCTCCAGCCATTTTGGAATGAGTTGCCGGCGCCATGATGGCAGGGAGACATGTGACAATGGACGATTTGGCATATAGTATCATTTGTGATTATTTAGAACAGGCATTTGCTTTTGAGCTTAGGTCCTTAGGAAACAAAGTGGTTTAATTGTTTGTAATCTCGGTAAGAAGAAAAATGAGTAAAGGGGATAGGTTGATTTTTTTTTTTTTACTAAAATAGAAATTAGGCTTAGATCTAAAAATTTAAAAAAGGTCTCTCCATTTTTAGGTATATATTTTGCTAAAAGATGATTAGAAGACTTCACACTTAAGTTTAAAGTGAAAAAGGCAAGCTTAGTGGATTGCATCATTAGCTGATTAAAGAAAATGTTAACTAAAACATCACCATCAAGCATATGGACTGATCTAATTAGTTGATTACTAATTCAGATTTAGTGCTGAGTACCTTTACTTTGAACATCAATTTCAGCTTAATAGGAAGTTCTTCCTGCTTCTCTGTCATCATAGAAAACAAGGCTTGGCAATTGGGCAATTAAAGAAATGAACGAATGAATATTAGATTAAAGCCTTTCCTGACATCCATTTCAGAGTGTCAAAATATGTTGTTCACAGCAAATTCATTACAGAATAGGAAGCCACTTCTCCTTTCCAAACAAAATGGCACGTTTCAACCGTATCAAAATCTCCTACCATACAAATCCATATTGTCTTTTTTTTTGAGCACTCGTAAGTACCTGACCCTGTGCTCTAGTCTGTGGATCTAAGGACAAATAAGATACAGCATCTATCTTTAAGTATCACAGTGTATTGGATAAGAAAGTCACATTAACAGTCTCCTGTGATTACTGATGGAAGGAGGGAGTGGACACTGGAGTTTACAGTGGAGAAGAGTGTAACCTGGTCTGGGTTGGGTGGTACAGAATTAGTAAAGACAGGTCTGTATTAGAACAAGGGGAAATGGAAGAACTTCTTTCTGCCTTTCTGATTCCCTTTATCTGGTTTTTTAAAGGCTGATGTCATTACTTGGCTCCATTCCCAATCTCTCTCCCATTTCATCAAGGTTGCTTTTTCTCCCTCCTAAACCCTCCCATCCCTCTTCCTCTAGAGGCCAATAATCTTATCCTTGCAGTGACAATGGCCTGGAGGTCTACCGACTAATAATCTCATTAATTCTCATGATATCTTTTCACAAAAAATAATATATAAGTGGCAATTATTGCTTCAATTTTACATATGTAAAACTTGAGCCATGAAGAATGAAACAGAATTTGCCCAGGGTTACACAGAAAATGGAGGAGCCAAGATGGGAATGAATGAAACACTTCATATCATACACAGTCACCTTGGGCTTCATTAATAGGCTTATTATTGTCATAGTAAATGTCAAATTTCATCCAGAAATAATATAACCATATACATGTTCCAGAATAATGCAGTATAAATTTAAAAAATCAGCATTCTAAAGATTTGTACAAAAAATATTTTATGTATTTAGTTTTTGTTACATCCATTATCATTCAGTAAAGTTGTAATATTATGCAACAAAAATGCAATTCTTGGGTTGAGCGTGTGAGAGAGTGTGTGTGTGTGTGCACACCCGCCTGTGCACACATGCACATGTAATGTTTAGTCTGATTATAATGGCAGTTTGAATGCTTGACTGGTCTATAGAGATTGGTAGTAATTAGCATGACAGACAAAAGGAGCAAATGCAGTCCATTTATGCCTCGAGCTGAACTAATTTTAGTGTTAAGCATGAATCTAATATCCATAAATAGGGAATAGTTATTAGCAAATATTGAAGTCAGAATCATATTTGTAGTTTTGCAGCAAGAGTAAAAATTACCTAGTTTCAGTAAGACCATGGGTTTTGCTGTTAAAGATTATGTTATAGATATATTGACTGGAGAAAACCCTGCTAGGGAAGTGAGTGTCTAACAATCCACAGACAAAGTTTGAGTTTACCCTTTCTAATAAGTGTCCATGGTTTTTTTTGGTAAAACATATATTGAATCAAGAAACAATATAAATTTTACAGAACAGATGAAAACAGGATCTTTATACAATATACATATATGTTTATAAACTGTATCTTTCTCTCCAAGCAGTAAATCAATTTGTTTCTGGCTTTAAATAGACAGACAGTACCTCAGTCCAAAGAAAATTGAACAGATTCAAATTTCGATGGCATCAGGTGATGGAGGTTTAGGAATTTATGACCACTCTGTCGTTGTCATATTATTATACTACTGGAAGAGAAATTTTGTCATGTCACTTCTAGATTAGCAGAGAAATGTAGAAACTCCAGCAAAATTGACTCTATGCCAACATATCTCAGTCCCATGCCCTTTTCACAACTTCCTTGTTGAGGCATGACACACGTGAAGAGGTAACTGAAAGGACATGTGGCTGACAGAGACCCACATCTGTGTTACCATTTGGATCGACCACTTATACATGAGAACTTGAGTTAAGTAATTTAACCTCTCGGGACTTAGTCATTGCAATTGTAGAAAAAATATAGACCTAACCAAGTCATGAGGTTATTTTAAGTATCTTACTGATGACTATTAAAACAGGTCAGCAATACTCTGGACAAAAATACAGTGTTAAAGGGGCAGCTGGGTGGCTCAGTTGGTTAAATGTCTGCTTTGGCCCAGGTCACGATCCCGGGATCCGGGGATTGAGCCCTGCATTGGGCTCCCCACTGGGCGGGAAGCCTGCTTCTCCCTCTCCCTTTGCCTCCCCCTACTTGTGCTCTCTCTCTCTCTGTCTCTCTGTCTCTCTTTCTGTGTGTCAAATAGATAAATAAAATTTTTAAAAAAATACAGTGTTAAAAAATAGTGTTAATGAACATGCGCTAATAAAAACTAATTCAAACTAAAAGACAATTTTAGCAATATTACAGGATACAAGATCATACACAAAATCAACTGCACTGCAATGTAGTAGCAATGAACAGTGCAAAAATGAAATTAAGAAAAAATTCTATTTTTAAAAGCATAAAAAGGATAAAATATTTAAGAATAAATTTAATTAAAAAGTGCAAGATTTTTACAGTAAAAACTACAAAACATTATTGAACGAAATTAAGGAGCACCTAAAAAAATAAAAAGGTAGTCTATGTAAATAGATTGAAGGCTTAATATTGTTAATATGGTAATATTCCCCCAGTTGATCTTCAGATTCAAAGTCATCTGTATCAAAATCCAAGCTGGCTTTTTCTTTAAAAAAAAAGAAAATTGACATAGTGATCCTAAAGTTCATATGAAAATGCAAGGGATTCAGAATAACCAGAACAGTCTTTAAAAAGAAAAAGAAAGTTAAAGGACTCACACTTCCCAATTTCAATACTTATTACAAAACTACAGTGATCAAAACCATGTGGTACTAACATAAGGAAAGAAATACAGATTAATAGAGTTGAGACCTCAAAAATAAACTCCTACATTTATTAATTAATTTTTGCCAAGAGTGCCAAGGCAAATTTTCAATAGAGAAAGAGAAGTCTTTTCTACAAATGGTGCTGAACAACTTGATATCCAGATATAAAAGAATAAAGTTGAACCTCAAACTATACACAAAAATTAAATCAAAATGAATCAAATACCTAAATGTAAAAGCCAAAATTACAAAAGATCTTAATAGAAAACCTAGGCCTAAATTTTCATTAACTTGGGTAAGCAATGGTTGCTTAGACACCAAAAGCACAAGCCCAAAGATAAGATAAAAGATAAAATTAGTTGAACTTCATCAAAATTAAAAACTTTTGTGCTTCAAAGTTTACCATCAAGAAAGTAAAAAGACAATTTACAGGCAGGGAGAAAATATTTGCAAATCATTTATCTGGTAGAAGCCAAATACATAAGGAACTATTAGAACATAGCGGCGCCTGGGTGGCTTGGGTTGGTTAAGCGTCAGACTCTTGACTTTGGCTGAGGTCATGATCTCAGGCACACCCACACATGCACCCACACACACTTTCTCTCTCTCTAGAAAAAAAAAAAGACCTTAAACATAGAAAAAACAAATAACCCGATTTAAAAACGGTCATAAGAAGGGCCCTGGGTGGCACAGTTAGTTAAGCACCGACTCTTGGTTTTGGCTCAGGTTGTGATCTCAGGGTCATGAGGTTGAGGGTAAGCCCTGAATCAGGCTCCACACTGAGCACGGAGCCTGCTTAGGACTTTCTCTCCCTCTCCCTCTGTCCCTCCCCCACCCATGCCTCTCTCTCTCTCCCTCTCCCTCTCCAGTAAATAAATAAATCTTTAAAAGAAAAAAAAATAATAATGGTCACAATTTCAATCAATATTTCTACAAAGAAAATATACAAATGATCAAAAGCACATGAAAATATGCTCAGCATCATTACGTAATACAATTAAAACCATAATGAGATACTACTTCACACTCATTATGTGGCTAAAATTTTTAAAAAAGATTAAAAGGACAATAAGAAGTATTGATGAGGATATGAATACATTGGAATGATCATAACCTTTGGAAAACAATCGGGCAGTTCTTTAACAGTTAAACACAGAGTTACCATATTATTCAACAACTTCACTCTTATGTATATACCCCCCAAAATTAAAAACTATGTTTACCAAACAATTGTACATAAATACTCATTGCAGCATTATCCATAATAGCTAAAAAGTGGGTGAAAAAACAAATAACAAACCCAACTAACGAACAGAGAAACAAATGTGATATGCCTTCATAATGGAATACTATTCAGTCATAAAAAAGAATAAAGTACAGATACATGCTATGACACAGATAAATCTTGGAAACATTATGCTCGCTAAGTGAAAGAAGCCAGATACAATAGGGCACATAGTATATGATTCTATAAAATATCCAGAATTCGTAAACTCACTGAGATAGAAAGTAGATTAGTAATTGTTAAGGCATGATGGGAAGGGAGAATAGGGAGAGAATGCTATTTTTAGGGTGACTGAATGTTCCAGAATTAGATAATGGTGATGTTTTTAAACCTTTGTGAATACACTAAAAATCATCGAATCTTACACCTTAAAAGGATGAATTTTATGGTATGTGAATTATATATCAATAAGACAATAATAATGAATAGGCACCCCAGTATCACATTCAAGGCAAGAAAGATCCCAACAATTTTCTACCACATCTGACATTCTCATTATTAACTGGAGTTGAAGACACAAATGTTAACTAAGCATCATTTGGAACGGGTCATTTTTTAAATGAAATTATTAGTTTTCTGAGATGGATAAACATTTTTGTGACTGGAAAAAATCTGAAGATCAGAGCTTGAGACAATGACCATTACTGGGGCACAAAAGTGAAAAGTTCTGGGTCACCTATTATGGATAGCCTGAAAAAGTTGTCCTCTTTTGACAGAGAAAGAGAGATTAATTAAAGAATATAGGATTCAGAAAAAATATTTTTAAATAAACGAATGAAAGAGAATACACTAGAAAGCAGTCTTCACCTTCACCAAAATTTTACCCAGACCTAACATTGCTCAGGAACAGACTCCTCACAAAGTCATTCCTTATGTTTTAAGAAGCAATGTTTTTTAAAAAAATATTTTTCTTCTTATGTTCTCTTTTGCATATTACAAGCATCACACAGCACATTTTGTTTGACTCTGTAAGTTTATGTCCTCTAACCTTGTCTCAAGTTCTGCAAACAGATCCTTAACCTCAGGTGTATTAAGATTGTGGAATAATTACACAGGTATAAAAGCTAAGGTAAAGGAAATTTATCATAATGTCCAGTTCATAAAAAATTGTTTGCTCTACACCTATGAGGCTCAGACCATGCTTATCAGGGGAAGCTTGAAGGAAAAATTTCCCTTGGCTGTTCATTCATCATGAATTACACAAAATCGTACCATACTCCTGTGACTAATATGCAGTAGTAATATTATTTTAGAGTTACACTCTTATAGAAAAATGTCCATTTAGAGAAATAAACTTTTAAGTCATGTCTACATGAACATAGGAGTGTGAAAAATTGTATTGTATCCATGGGATATCTTAATTAACATTCTGCAAGTAGTAATAGCAGGTCACTGCCCTTGGCACAGCCATAAAGATATAACCCAGCAAGGAGAATGACCATTTGTTTTGTTTTGTTTTGTTTTGTTTTGTTTTGTTTTGTTTTCCCAATAAGATGATATTACGGTTATAGAGTCACAGCCTAACAGACCAATTCAGTAGAACATTTAGTTAAGTTATCCCAAAGGAGGATGCTGAATATATAGAAGAGGGGAGTATTCTACTTGGATTCAAACAAACTTAGTCCCAGTGTTTATCATTAAAATTTAATATGGTACTATGTGTGAGAAAGGCCCTACCACATAGAAAGTTTCCTCCTTCCTTCCTCCCTTTTTCCCTTCCTCCTTCTCCCTCCCTCCCTCCCTTTGTATTTTTTCTATTCAATTACTGTCTAAACCACCCTTGTCATAAGAATACTTTGTTGAAAAGCATCATTGCCATTATCTGACTGTCTCCTAAAGGAGGCATGGACTACAGTCTAAAGAGTCAGTACTTTTTCAGAGCAGCGTCAAGGGTCCTAGAATAGAACCATGTTTGTTTGTTTGTTTGTTTTTTGTTTTTTAAGAATAGAGCCATCAAACAGAAGTTTCTGTAATGATAGAAATGTTCTAAATATGCACTTTGAAAAAATGTTCATTATCATTAGCCATCAGGGAAATTCAAATTAAAACCACATTGAGATACCACCTTACACCAGTTACAGTGGCAAAAATTGACAAGGCAAGAAAGAACAAATGTTGGAGAAGTTGTGGAGAAAGGGGAACCCTCTTACACTGTTGGTGGGAATGCAGGTTGGTACAGCCACTTTGGAAAACAGTGTGGAGGTTTCTCAAAAAATTAAAAATAGAGCTACCCTATGACTCAGCAATTGCACTACCGGGTATTTACCCCAAAGACACAGATGTAGTGAAAAGAAGGGCCATATGCACCCCAATGTTCATAGCAGCAATGTCCGCAATAGCCAAACTGTGGAAAGAGCCGAGATGCCCTTCAACAGATGAATGGATAAAGAAGATGTGGTCCATATATACAATGGAATATTACTCAGCCATCAGAAAGGATGAATACCCAACTTTTGCATCAACATGGATGGGACTGGAGGAGATTATGCTAAGGAAATAAGTCAAGCAGAGAAAGTCAATTATCATATGGTTTCACTTATTTGTGGAACATAAAGAATAGCATGGAGGACATTAGGAGAAGGAAGGGAAAAATGAAGGGGGGGGAATCAGAGGGGAAGACGAATCATGAGAGACTATGGACTCTGAGAAACAAATTGAGGGTTTTAGAGGGGAGGGGGGTGGGGGAATGGGTTAGCCCAGTGATGGGTATTAAGGAGGGCATGTACTGAATGGAGCACTGGGTGTTATACACAAACAATAAATCATGGAACACTACATCAAAAACTAATGATGTACTATATGGTGACTAACATAACACAATGAAATTTGAAAAAAATATGCACTTTCTATGAATTCCACTACTGAGCATCTGAAGTAAGACTAGTGCAATTTAGGGTTCAAATTTTTAATGTAATTTAATTTACATATGGCTAGTGGCTGCCATATTGGACAGTGCCAGTTTGCAATTTTCTTTTAACCTTAATATTTAAATATCTATGAGTACATACATTTACATTAAAAATATTTATATAAAATATTTATATACATTATAAATATACAATATGTGTTATATATTTAACATATTTAACATATATAAATATATAATATGCATTATCAACTCTCAGGACTTCTAGATGTGATATGAAAAGAGCAGAGGTGTAATTATTTAGAATATAAAAGTGAATCCATGCTGGAGGTAGCAGATGTAAATTATTAGGGGTAAAATACATTGCATAAATTCTGTCTAGCCTTTGGATTCTCTTTTGGTTTGGTAATTTAAAAATCTCTAATTTCAGGCAAGTTCAGATTACATGAGCTGCAGGTGGTCTTCATATTCTTGGTCTGTTGAAGCTAAAAGTTGAACAAAGTTATGGGGATAACCTCAGGAAGGTTGAATGATGCCAGGAAACATGGCAGAATGCATATAGAACTAATTCCAAATTCAGGAGGACCCAATAGGGCCAGCCCTGGATTAGGCAGGCAGGTTTTCTCACTTCAGTTTGGCCAAACCTAAATCCTTTGGAGCTTAACTGGGAGCTAAAACACTCAGAACAACTCCAGGACACTTGCAGATACAAAGATTGAGGAAGTACAGGCCGAGTGAACAGAGACCCTACTGTTTGCTAACTATTTGGAAGTGTACATATTTGGGGGGGGTAATGTATGCTGCAAAACAAAGGTGAGAACAAATTTAGAGAGATTCTCTAGTAACAGTGAAAAGCTGCAGGTGAATATCTAATCTCCACAGCAGGCTAAAGATTATAATTATAAAGCTCCCTAAATACTTAGACCACATCTGCCATGGGTTTGGATAGATTTCAGCTCAGCTGTGTCCTTCCCTCCCTCCCCACTTCCCTTTAATCAAACTACTGTGTTTCAAAATAGAACATATCATTTTATTAGTGACTGTTTTCTATTGTTTTGTAATACTCCTCCAAACATTTGAAGCTACATTGAGAAAATTTTCTCTCAATCCTTGCAATTAATATGAATTTTTCTTCTAAATTGACATAGCACTCCAAATAGCAATTGGTTTAATAAATAGAATTTGGCACCCAAGAGCACTGTGAAGACACGACCAATCGATCTCACCCAAAAGCATTGTTTAGATGTATTGAGAAAATCTAAAGCTACTGCCTGTTAACATATTCTCTAGAATTTTTTAAAAATCAATACTGTAAATTATTTTACTCAATGTGCAGTCTTTATAACTGAGACTTTATCAACCTAAAAGCTTTAGAAAAAGCAAAAACAAAGAAACATTTTCTGACAACTTTTGTGTCATGCCAAAGGCTTTAAATCTGTGGCATATTTAACCCTCTCAACAAACTATTAGGTAGATATTATTAACCCATTTCACAAATGAAAAAAAAAAAGGCTCAAAACAGTTTTAAAATGTGCTCTAAATCAAGCAGCCACTTAGTGCCAGAGTTAGGAGAAGGACACAAGTAAAGCTCTAGGAGTTTATAGTAATTTCAACCAGAAGAGAGCAAATTCAGTTGCTGATGAATTTATCTATGTGGCCAAGTATTTCCAAAGCTACTTGACTGGGTTGCTTTCTGGACTTTCCTTTTTAAGGGTAAATATATTATTATTTATTGCTATGTAACAAATTACTATCATAATATAGTGGTTTTAAACAACAACAACCATTTATAATCTCTCCCAGTTCTGTGGATGAGGATTCCGTAGTGGCTCAGTTGGTGGTTGTGTCTCAAGGTCTATACGAGGCTGCAGTTAGATACTGAGTGGGGCTGTGATTATCAGAGCGCTTGACTGGGACTAGAGGGTCCATTTCCAATGGGGCTCTTTCAGATGCAGCTTGGAAAATTGGTGCTGGCTATTAGATGGGAACCACACACAGCTCCTCTCTACATGGGCCTCTCTACAGGGCTACTTGAATATTCTCTTGGCATGGTAGCTAGCTGACTTCCCCCAGAGCAAGTGAGAGACCAAGGCAGAAATTGTAATGCCACTTAGCTTCCAAAATCATATATCATGACTTCCACTTTATTCTATTGGCCACCCAGAGCAAACCCTGATTCAATGAGGGAGAGTAAGAATTCCAGGGGAAGTGGATCATTAAGCACCATGTTGGTGGTTAGTTACTGCAGTTCTTTTATATGAATTTTTTAATAGCAATCCTTCTAAAATGTGTTATTCATGTTCCTGCAATAGAAAATGGTATACTTAAAAAAAATAACCTTTCTTTTTTATGAGGTCAAGAAGACATCATGAACATCAATGTAGTATTGTGTTGTAGAACAATGAAAATTTCTGAGGTAATTGAGGTATGAAGGGACAAGTGATTCTTCCTGGAACAGTCAAAAGAGAGAGTTATTTAATTGACATTCCTTTGTTATATGACCTTATATCAGAAGGGTGTTTAAATGTGCCCTTTCACTAAATGCCCCCAAACTATATTTCTGTTTTTATTAACAAAAATTTTCTCCTCTTTTCCCCAATGGCAATTTCTATACTTCACTGTCACTTCATATGGCTATCAGTGCTTCCATATCTTGCCACTTCAGTTTTTTCTATTTCTGTTTGCACTGTCAGCAATTACTTCTCTATAGTTTCTATGTTCACTTCTTTCTCCTTTCCTGCCACTTAAACCATTTCTTAGCCTTGTAAAGTGCAGGAATTAAAACATCAAACTCTAGTTCATGGTAATGTCTTCTTAACTGTCCAATTACATGATAACCTTTGTCATCTTTCAGTTGTCTGTTTTTTCATGTGCATAAAACAATGCAAGTTGGGATTATATTATATAACCATTATGTTGAAGAAGCATAACCTTCAAAGTTCAATAAGGAAACAGCCTAATTCTCCCACCTCCATCCCCACTGGCACTGCCTATTCAAATCTACTTTGTGGATCCAATCTGTTACCATCTTTAGATGAGTCCTGGGCATAACTTGTCTGGTCACTCTTGATGATGATGATGATGATGATGATGATGATGATAATAATATCCTCTGGTAATTTTGAGTCACCAACTATAATGTCCATTCCACAACAATAAATCAACTTTGAACTTTATTCAAAGTAAAAGCTTCCCCTCTCTCCTCTGGTAATTTTGAGTCACCAACTATAATGTCCATTCCACAATAATAAATCAACTTTGAACTTTATTCAAAGTAAAAGCTTCCCCTCTCTCCTCTGGTAATTTTGAGTCACCAACTATAATGTCCATTCCACAATAATAAATCAACTTTGAACTTTATTCAAAGTAAAAGCTTCCCTTCTCCCTCAATTCAACATGGTTCTAGGTGGGAATTCTACAATAGGACAGTAGGATAAAATGATTCACTCTTCCCTGTTTCCCTAGCCTGTATTTCTCTCCTCCTCCCCAGCTTGCCAACAGAAGTTTCTTATCCTTCGGGTCAAGGAAAGAGAAGTAGGGGTAGAGGCAGTAAGCGGCAGAAAAATGCCCTCTTGAATTTTACTCTTTTGAGCTGGTGCCAAGATTCTCTTACCCTGGCACTGTTTAAAGTTGATTATTCCTCTCCTGGTATATTCGTGGGTTCTTGGGCTACCTTCCTTCACTGGTAAGGGAGACAGAAGAAAGCACCTCTCCCCAAGATACCCACATCCTCATCCCCAAAACCTGTGAATACGTTAATATACATGGTAAAAGGGACTTTGAAAATGTGATTAAATTAAGAATCTTGAGATAGGTAGATAATCCTGGATTATCCATGTGAGTCCCATGTCCTCACAGGGGTTCTTATAAGAGGAGGAGACATCAGGGTCCAAGACACAGAAGGCAATATGCCAATGGAAGAAAAGGGTCAGAGAGAGAGATTTGGTTTTGCAAATTCTAAAAGGAGCCACAGCTTCACTTGGGGGGGCCTCTAGGAGCTAGAAAAGGCAAAGAAACAGATTATTCTCTGGAAATCTCCAGAAAGAATATAGTTTGATCACACTTTGCTTTTAGACTTTTGACTTGTAGAACTGCAAGAGAATAACTTTATGTTGTTTTAAGATTCGAAATCTGTGGTAATTTGTTACAGCAACAATAAAAAACTAATACAATTGAGAATCCCTGAACTGCAATTGCTCTAATGCAGATGAATGAATCTTCTCCAGATGGTTTTAAGACTCCTGCCTCAGCCTTTGAGCAGCCATTAATATGCTTACAGGCTATGTCTGCTGAGGCTTACTCACCTTTTAGGTGGCCCTCTTGGGCAAGAGTTAGGACAATCCCAAGGTGCCTCCCTAGCATTATACCCCCATGAAACACACCTTTGGCCGGTAGAAAGAAGTGCAGTGACTTCTTAACTGTAATTTTCCACTTTGTTGGTACAGCTTGATTCAGCCACCTTCTTGCGCTTCACCTTTTTCCAGTGTGAGCCCCCCATGCTCCATGGGACTGGTATCAGAACACCTCTATCAGATCTAAAATAGGAATAAAGAAATTCTTTCCCCTTCCTCACTGACAACTTCCACCAAAGAAAATTCTCTCCTCAAATTATAACTTCTCTTTCAGTCTCTTCAGCTTAAAAGAAGAAAAAAAGTTCCAAAATCTGTTTTTATTATATGTAACCTAGCCCCTTACTTTGGAATATTAAATTCCTTCCCATCTATGTTTTTGGTTATATAACCGAAACTGAGATGTAAAGGGTCCCATTTTAACATCCTGTTATGATGATTACATCATCAACCTGGATCAGCCAATAAGAAAACCAATACACAGAAAAAACTCCCTCAAATTAAAAGGCAGTCCTTGATCTCTAACTCTATCTAAAGATAATTGTTACTCTTTCTTAAGAAATACATAATTCTAAAACAAGTCAATGATCTAATTTCCCAAAATATATTATATTGAAGACAGCAAGCTACATCTCTAGCCATCAGAGATAAATATAAGGACAGTCCTAGGAAATAACAGCTTACAGTTAAGCTGCAAAGAGGAAGGCCTTTTTATTTCTTCCAATTTTAATGAGATAATTGATAAAAAATATTGTGTAAGTTTAAGGCATACACATAATGATTTGATATATGTATACACTACAAAATGGTTACCACCACAAAGTAATGTAACACATCCATCCCCTCACATAGTTACTTTGTGTATGTGTGAGTGTGTGTGTGTGTGTGTGTGTGTGTGTATGTGGAGAGAACTTTTAAAATGTACTCTCTTAGCAACCTTCAAATAAGCAATATGATATTGTTAACTATAGTTACCATGCTGTACATTATATCCCCCAAACATATTCATGTTATAATTGGAAGTTTGTACCCTTTGACCACCTTCATCCATTTCTGCCACCTAACCTCCTACCCCTGGCAACCACCAATCTGTTCTTGCTTCTGTAAGTTTGGTTTTTTTAGATTCTACATATAAATGAGATCATACAGTATTTGTCTTTCTATCTCCAACTTATTTCACTTAGCATAATGTCCTCAAGGTTCATCCATATTATTGGAAATGGCAGGATTTCCTTCTTTTTTAAGGGTGAAAAATATTCCATTGTATGTATTGAATACAATGTATACAATGTATTATATGCACATTTTCTTTGTCTACTCATCCATCAGTGGGCACTTAGGATCATAAGAGACTACTATGAACAATATACCAACAAACTGGACAACCAAAAGAAATGGATAAATTTCTAGAAACGTATAACCTACCAAAAATGAATCATGAAGAAATAAAATCTAAATTGACAAATAACAAGTAAGAACATTGAATCAGCAATCAAAACCTCCCAAAAAACAAGTCTAGGAGAAATGGTTTCACTGATGAATTCTACCAAACATTTAAAGATCCTTCTCAAACTCCAGAAAAAATTGAAGAGGATGGTACACTCCCAAACTCATTTTATTAAGCCAGCATTACCCTGATATCAAAGCCAGATAAGGACACTACAAGAAAAGAAAACTACAGACCAGTATCTTTGATGAATATAGATGCAAAAATTCTCAACAAAATACTAGCAAACTGAATTCAACAGAACATTAAAAGGATTACACACCATAATCAAATAGGATTCATCTCTGGGATGCAAGGATAGTACAAGATATGCAAATAAATAAGTGTGATACATCACATTAATAGAAGGACAGATAAACATTATGTGATCATCTCAACAGATGCATAAAAAACATTTGACAAATTCAACATCCATTAAAGCTAAAAATGGGTATAGAAGGAATGTAACTCAATATAATAAAGGGCATATATGGCAGGCCCACAGCTAATATCATACTCAATGGTGAAAGGTTGAAAGCTTTTCCTCTAAGATAAGGAATAAGATAAGGATGCCCACTCTCACCACTCCTATTCAACATAGTACTGGAGGTCCTAGCCAGAGCAATCAGGCAAGAAACAGAAATGAAAGACATCCAAATCAGAAAGGAAGAAATAAAATAGTCTCTATTTGCAGATGACCTGATCCTATATATAGAAAATCCTAAAGACTCAACCAAAAAGCTGTTAGAACTAATACATTCAGCAAAGTTGTAGAATAATCAACATACAAATATCAGTTATATTTCTATACCCTAACAATGAATTATCTGAAAATGAAAGGGAAAAAAAATCCCATTTACAATAGCATCAAAAGCAATAAAATTCTGAGGAATAAATTTACTCAAGGAGGTAAAAGACCTATATGTTGAAAACTATAATACATTTGTTAAAAAAAAATTGAAGAAGGCACAAACAAATGGAAAGATATCTTGTGTGCATGGACTGAAAGAATTAATTTTATTAAAATGTCTGTGCTACTCAAAATAATCTACAGATTCAATGCAATCCTATCAAGATTCCAATGATATTTTTTACAGAAATAGAAAAAACAACCCTAAAATTCATGTGGAACCACAAAAGACCCCAAATAGCCAACATGAGCCTGAAAAAGAAGAACAAGCTGTAGGCATCACCCTTCCTAATTTCAAACTATATTACAAAGCTAATGTAATAAAAATAGTATGATACTGGCATAAAAACAGATACATAGACCAATGAAAAAGAATCAAGAGCCCAGAAATAAACCCACACATATATGGTCAACTAACATTTGGCAAGGGAACTAAAAATACTCAATGGAGAGAAGATAGTCTCTTCAACAAATAGTGTTGGGAAAACTGGATATTCAAACGCAGAAGAATGAAACTGGATCCCTATCTTATACCACTCATGAAAAAATGAACTCAAAATGGACCAAAGACGTAAATGTAGGACCTGAACCCCTAAAACTCCTGGAGAAAATATAGAGAAAAAGCTCCTTGACACTGATCTTGGCAATTATTTTATGGATATGACACCCAAAGCACAAACAACAAAAGCAAAAATAAATTACATCAAACCAAAACGTTTTTCAACAAAATGAAAGGACAGCCTACGAAATGGGAGAAAATAGTTGCAAACCACATATCTCATGTGGTTAATATCCAAAATATATAAGGAATTCATAAAACTCAATAGCAAAAAACCCTAAACAATCCAATTAAAAAATGGGCAAAGAACCTGAAATTTCCTAAAGATACTTTCCCAAAAGAAGATATTTAAATGACCAACAGGTACATGAAGAGGTACTTAACATCACTAATCAACAGGAAAATGCAAATCAAAACCACAATGAGATAAGACCTCACACCTGTTAGGATGGCTACTACCAAAAAGATAAGAGATAGCAAGTGCTGGTGAGGATGTGCACCAAAGGGAACCGTTGTGCATTGTTGGTAGGAATGTAAATTGGTGCAGCCACTGTGGAAAACAGTATAGAGGTTCCTCAAAAAATTAAAAATGGAATTTCCATATGATCCAGAAATTCCATGTCTGAGTATTTATTGAAAGGAAATGAAATCACTATTTTGAAGAGATATCTGCACCTCTCTGTTCATTGCAGTATTATTTCCAATAGCCAAGCATGGGAAAGTATTTTTACAAAGTAAGCAGACTCAAAAATAATCAGTGTGAGTTAACATCCTATGGCAGTAGATGTTCCTAATAACACTGAATCACATTCAAGGAAAAAAAATATGCTAAATTTATAAATACAGGCTCATGTATAATTGATTTTAGGACAAAACCTATCAAGGGGTACCTGGGTGGCTCAGTCAGTAAAGTGTCCACCTCTTGATTTCGGCTCATGTATTGATCTCAGGGTCATGGGATGGAGCACCACATTGGGTTCCAGGCTCAGTGGGGATTCTGTTCCAGATTCTCTCCCTCTGCCCCTCCCCCCCACTCTCTCTAAAATAAATAGATAAATAAAATCTTTTTTAAAAAAAGAACAAAGCCTATCAAAATGTCTAAAAAAATGATTGTGTGGAATCTTTTTACATCATATTTTAGCATGTGTGAACCCATTTGCTACTTACATGGGGTGAGGCAGTAGGAACAATAATAGTTAATTATTGAAGGATTTCTTCAGGGATAACTACAAATACCATATATAATCATATGTATATAAATACTATATACTAATCATATATATATGTGATTTCATTTCATCCTAATACAACTCTGTTGAGGAAACTGGGGCTTGGGAAAATTGTATAACTTGGCAAATCTCAGAGCTAAAAGGTAGATGCTAAATTCAAAATGAGACAGACTGACTTTAAATTCTTGTACCCACAATATAGTACCACCTCCCAGGTAGTAGGCATGATTTGTATTGTTATAAACATTTTTTTAAGGAGAAGATTCTAGAGTTTATAGATATTGAATATTTTGCCCCAGATCATATGACCAGTATGCTAGAATAAGAATCAAAACCTCTTGATTTCTCATTCATTTTTTATCTTATTATACATGTTTCTTTGGTCTTTATAGACATTTCCCTAATTCTTAACACATAGATACATGAAATTCTTTACTATAACTGTAGTATAATAACATTTGTTAATTAACCAGTGTTATTTTTCCCCCTTACTTTCTATTACACTGCCACCTTCCCTTTTTGAAGGTTAGGAGACATTTCATTCCTTCAGAGGAGGATTTATTTACAAGAGAACCAGAGAATAAGAGTCTGATTCCTGGCTTTTGTTTTCCAGAGCAGTAGTCCAGTTATGAAAAATAATAGTTAAAAAAATTAAATTTTTGGTCACCAAGTGTTAGTTTCCCTTGACCCTTGGAAACTAGATAATTGTATCAGGGTCTGGATAATGCTGGAGTACAGACATGGTGAAGAGGAAGGAGCACAAGCAGGTAGAGGGGTAGGAGTCCCAGAACTATGGGATCCCACATGGACAGATCAACTGGAAAGGAACAAAACCTGCTCAAGCAATCATCTAGCTCTCCACAAAAAACTCTCTCCGTCAATACCACCAGGGAGCCAGACCAGCACTTTGAGGTCCAACATCCACGTAAGTGGGCCCAGTAAAACACCAGTACCGAAGACTTTTAATAGCTGTCCTTCCCATTGTGGTTCAGAAGACACCTCTCTCTGAGAAGAGCCAACACACCTCTTGCTAATCAAGAGGAATGATGCCTAAGTCGTGGGACCGTGTCCAGGTGACATTCAACTGTCCCTCTTGCCCAACCCCACCTAAAATGGCCTATGAAACTGAATGCCCTTTCCCCAGTGCAAATCCTCACCCAAGGCAAAGAATATGTGTGGGCCCCAGAGGGGGAGTGATCACGTGGAACAGATATCCAACTCCACCCCGGACCAACCCTACTCCCACACACCCACACACACCAATGCACTAGACTACATGACACTGCAGCCAATCTGAGCTTTTCTTCCAAAGCCCACCAGCAGTGAAACACTCACTTAGCTAGTTTCTTTGGAATGTTTTATGTCTACTCTTCCCTGTACAGTATTATATACTTAAGGGTAAGGACCATACCTTTCCTTTTTCCATTATTCTCCCACTATTTGTAATATGAGTTTCAGGGCATTTAGCTTACTGAATGTCTGATTGGCAGCTTGATTGGAGAATCCCAGAACCCATACAAAATATGCTGATTATAAAGCAGATCTCCCCATTCTCTCTCTGACCACAGCACTAAAAGAAATGGGAAATCTCAAACAGTATAACAAAAATCTCTAAGACGGGCACTTTGGCTTAGTTATTAATACTTAGGAGTGAGGTTTATCCTCTGGGCCCCTAATTCCTGAAGCACAAGGCACTCCACTAGAGGAAATGATCAATTATCCCCATAAGGTAGTATTCACCAGGTATCATCTTCAGCAGAATATGAGCATCTCTATTGCCTATTGCTCTTTCTCTCTTGGTCTTACTTCTACCTATTCTTAGTTCACCAATTCCCAACCTTTTTTTTTAAATAGAAAAGTAAAACTACCTTTAAAATTATTGTTCTCAAGGCTTCTCTCTCAGGGTTTTGTTTTGATTTGTAATCTTGTTATTTAAGTTTTACAAAACAATTGGGATTATGTTTTGTAACAAGACTTGTCAAGAATAACATGAGTCTTACTTTAGCAGCAGGAAGCTGGAGGATGTTACCTGACCTGCAAGAGGCTGGAGACATTTAATATAAACAGCCACAGCAGCTAATTTTGTGCAGCTTATAAATTCCAGTTTTATTCACTTTCTAAACACCCTTTCCACAAAATTCCAAGTCAGGTTCCATTCTTTATAAGTCAGCTCTGACTCCAAAGTGCTCTGTTAGTTTCCAGACCTAAAGAGCAAGCAATCACAGAGCTTTCATGCTCTCAAAAGGCTGCTCTCACAAAGGACCTCAAATTCTTGAATAAGACTCCTTGAAACTTTCAAAATGGATTAAGTAATTGGTTAAGAGGAAAACCAATTCAGATAGAAGTTAAAATTCTAAATGGAATGAGAATAGAACAGTCATCTTATTAGCTCTGTCTTCCAGCTGTTTTTCAGGCTCTCCTACAAAAGAGTTAACAATCTTGTTAAAATCTCTGGTAACATTTTCTTCTGTGCATATATTGATGCTTCAGGTATATAAAACTTGATTAAAAGGCTGAGCCATTCCAGTACCTTTGACAAATCAGTTTGAAGGATGTGTGTTCATTCTGCTTCTTACAGGTCTATCTATATTTGAAAAAATAATAATGAACAATGCAATTATAAGATACTGACTGAAGTGGTTATAGATGTAGCATCTCCTTGTGCTTCCCAAATTGACTTACAGTAAAATATTTAAGACAGATTTGAAAGAAAAGTTTGTATGACAATGTCCAAGTTAGTTGTCCAAAGTTTCCTTTTATGCTTAAAATTTGAGGGCAGAGCATATTGGTGGCAAGAGATGCAGTAAAGATTCATAAAAAACCATAGAAGAACAAACTATGTAGAAACAGGCTGGCCATTGTTGTAGAGCTTGCATCTCAAGTTACTGTTCTGAGTAGTTGCTAGATTCTATCAGCTATTTTTAATTCTTCAGATTTGTTTCCTTGTCACTGTTATTTTTCTGATGGTTTGGTTCAGGCACCAGGCATCTTTCATACTCTGTTTGGAGGGTGCTCTGGAGAGCTCTGCAGCCAATTACATCATACGCCCAGCAGTGTTTCAACATAAACTCCAATTTATAAATGAGGCCACAGAGTCACCAAGAGGTCAAATGACATATTCAGTCTTCATGGAGCATCTCTGCCAAGTTTAACATTTACCTTAGAAGTCCACATTATCACACTTGAGAGCTTTGCTCGAGCCCAGAACTCTGAAACTAAACAAAAATTATCCATAGTTTACAAAAGATTTCATGGACTTCTCCAGTGTTATTAATGGAAAACTTGCAAAGACTTCAGAAATTTGTTTTGCTAAGCAAATATGACAAATTTATAAGGACGTGGGAAGTTTATTAGCATAACTAATGTTTTTCATCATTACCCCAGAATGAGGTATTACAGAAAGGTGACTTGTAAGCTCCAATACTTTGTTCTTATTTCAATTTTTCTGATAACCCTTTTTTATCTAATGAAAATCTTCACCTCCTAAACAGATAATATTAACGTAAATTCAATTTTGTCTTCATGACTCAAGGTCATTGTTATGAGAATCCTCACTGATTCTGTAAGGGGAAATAAAAATGGACTAATTTTTTAGTTAAGATTAGTCAGTGGTTATTGTGAAATTATTTCAGTTAATGTTGTAGGTAAATGTGGATTCCAGTATATTACTGAAAAGTTAAAGACAGCTACCATTAGAATTCAAAATCAGATTATATCTTCTAAATCACTAGGGGAAAATTTATATAGAATTTAAAAAGGGAAAGATACCAGGAAAGCATAAAAATTCAATTAAAAACAAGATTTTTGTACCAATTGTTTATCTTGTCACCATTTTTCAATCCTGTTCCTTTAAAGTCCCTGATTATTCAGTTCCAAGCTATAGTTGACCCTGGAACAACATGAGACCTGGGGGCAGCCCCCCCCATGCAGCTGAACAACGCATATAACTTTTGACTGCCCCAAAACTTAATTACTAATAGCCTACTGTTGACCAAAAGCCTTATAATAACTTGGTGGATTAACAGGTGTTATATTTTAGCATATGTGCTGCCGAAGCGAGCACTAACAGGTGTTATATTTTGTATGTTATATGTCTTATATATTGTTTTCTTACAATAAAGTAGCTAGAGAAAAGAAAATATTATTCAGAAATTCATAAGGAAAATACATTTACAATACTGTATTGTATTGTATGTACTCGAAAAAATCCATACACAAGTGGACCTGTGCAGTCCAAACCCGTGTTGTATTAGCAACTGTCCATATATCAGTGCACTTTCTAAGTATCTCTCATTTGAGCCAAAGTAAAAAGTCAAATATACTGCTTAAAGTTCTACCCATTTGGGGAATTTTCTATCTCTGCTGTTCTTTAGGGCCAAAACTAAACGAGGCTGAAATTCTGCAGCCATCCACTTCCAGTGAGTGCCAGGAAATCATGCAAAGCCATCTGTAAATGAGGTTCAAGTTTTCTGTTCTTGAGTTAGGTGGTCATAAGGAAACACCATGAGAATACAGATGAAGATTAGGGGAGAAGAGACAATGCAGAAGAAGTTGTCAAAGAAATCTGGATTGTCTGCTCCTGCAACTTACTTGTACTTCTTGGACCTCCTGAAGCCTGATTTCCTATACACCATTTCAACTTCATGATAAATTACTGCTCTGAATATCCAACTTTATTCCCTAGAGGTTCAGATAACATTGTTCCTGATGAGCAGGTTAAATTTCAGTCACTTGATGTTCTCTGATTAGGCATTCATTCCCTGTGATGTGCTACTAGCAAACCAGGAGCTGTTCTCAAAGAGATAGATACCTTCAGAAGGGGGCAGAGATTTACTCCAAAATCCTAGATGTCTGTGCTATGATTTTGCTAGTGGGGTTTGTAAGAGACTTCGTATAGTATCTGTATTAATCATAGGCATTTCATGTATTGTTGGACCTATTGGATCATGAAGTCTCAGATAGAAGTGCCTACACTGACTTCCAAGTTCCTTGAATTTCACTGCTATCCACTACCCTGAACTCAAAATCACAATGTCCAACTGCTGACTTGACATCTCTGGTTTGATGTCTATTGAGTTCTCAATTTCTGCATGTTGAAACCAATTCTTAATTCTTCCCTCCAACCCCAACTAAATCAAGACATGCTCCTCACCCAGTTTTTCTCAATTTTCAAAATTAAGTAAATTATTGCTTATCCAGCTTTTCAAGACAACTGAAAAGAAAGAATAAAGACAGACCTTCTCACACAGCTCTTGATTACACAACTGTTTCCATTCTGCCATTCCTCCCCTCTCCATTATATTTTATTTAAAGAGTCAGAGTGCATTTTTAAGACATAAGTCAGATTATGTCTAACTATTCAATATTTCTCAATGGAATCCCATCAATATTAGGCATTTTAATTTATTCTCAGAAATTAGGACAATATTTGATATATAGGAGATGCTGGTAGACAGAATAATGCCCCCTCAGAATGTCCATATCCCAAACCACAGAACCTCTGACTGACTATGTTCCTTACATAGGAAAGGGGACTTTGAAGATGTGACTAAATTAATAATCTTGATGGGGAGATTATCTTGGATTATCCCTATGGGTCCAATATGATCATAGATCTTATAAGAGAGAGATAGGAGGGTTAAAATCAGGAAAGATGTGATAAAAGAAACAGGGGTTCTAGTCAAAAAGAGATTTGAAGATGCTATGCTGTTGGCTTGAAGATGGAAGAAGGAGCCATAAACCAAGGAATCCAAGTGGTCTCTAGAAGCTGGAAAGGCTAGGAAACAGATTCCCAGCTAGATTTTCCAGAAGGAATGCAGATGTGCTGACACCTTGATTGACCTTAGCCCAATGAGACCTCTATTGGACATCTGATCTCCAGAACTGTAAGAGAATAAATTTCTGTTGTTTTAAGCCATAAGATTTGTGGTAATTTATTATATCAGCAATCAGAAACAAATCCAGAGCTACCTAATAAATACTGCAAAATGATGAAACTAAATAAATTCTAGTAAAACAATAGCACTGGACTTGAGGTCATAAAACCTGGGTTCTACTCCCAGCTTTGCCATATTAACTGCAGAAACCTGGAAAAATGACCTTCCTGTAAATTGAAGATAATGTCTCACCTTCTCAAATCTCAGAATTACTAATAGTATATTGGTTTCCTATTGCTGCTGTTATAAACTACTACAATCTTAGTGGATTAAAGCAACACAAATTTATTTCTAAAGATCAGATATCCAAAATCGGGCCTAATAACTAAAATCAAGGTGCTGGCAGGACTGTTGCCTTCCGGAGGCTCTGAGGCAGAATCTGTTCCCTTGCCTTTTCCAGCTTTAAAAGGCCACCTGAATTGCCTGGCTCAGGGTCCCTTCCTCCATCCTCAAAGCCAGCAGTATAGCATTTTGAAATCTTTCTCTGCTGCCTTTCTGACTCTGACTCTTTTTGCCTCTGTCATATAAGGACTGTTGTGATTGCATTGGGCTCATCCAAATCATCCCTGGTAACTTTCCCATCTCAAGATCCTTAACTTAATAGCATATGGAAAATCCATTGTGCCACATAAAGTAATATACTCACCAGTTTTGGGGATTAGGATGTGGAGATCTTGAGTAGAGAACATTATTCTGTCTACCACAGAAGGTCAAATAAAATAACCTATGGACAAATGCCCTGGGGCCATTAAAGCATGAAGCAAATACAGGATAAACTCAAGTTAAAGGAAAACTCCAATTTGGTTTAAATACTAAGAGAAGACATTGAAAAGTCAATTTTTAGAATTATACTCTTACTTTTCTGTTTATCTTTATAGTATGAAAATGTTTTTTTATTTTTATTTTTTTTAAAGATTTTATTTATTTATTTGACAGAGAGAGAGAGCACAAGCAGGGGGAGCAAGAAAGGGAGCTGAAGAAGCAAGCTCCCCACTGAGCAAGAAGCCCGATTCGGGACTCAGTCCCAGGACCCTGGGATGATGACCTGAGCTGAAGGCAGACACTCAACGTACTGAGCCACCCAGGCGCCCCTGAAACTGTTTAATTATCAGTTCCCTTCTTCATTTCACTGCTGAGCCTTTCTTTTAATCATTCATTCACCTTTACCACATAATACAAAGAGAAGTTATGTCTTTCTCTGAACAAAATAATTATCTAATTAAAAGTGAAATCTAAAACCCACATCATATACTCTAGGAAGCCAATATCGCTTTTTATCGTTGCTGATGGACACTGAGCCAGTCTTATTCTCTGCCAAACAATCACTTAAATTCCAATGAAAAATATAAACCATATCCATAACATCTATATTGTAATGTATTATAAAATATTTTCCAATAGCATCTCATCTCATGAGATTTAATTCTGTACTATTTTCCAACAGGTACGTGGCCAAAGATTGATGAGATCACACATTCTTGAGTTGTACCTATATACTGTTGTTTAGATAAGTAGATTGCCAAAATTCACTTGTCTGTAAAAAAAGGTAGGTGATCTTCATGTGTTGTTTTTCATCAAAACTTCACTGGCTGAAACAGAAAACCTTTTCATATATAATTATATGGTCTCCACATTGGAAAGATACCACAGTCCGATGCTTGCTGAATTTCTGAGTCTCCCTTTCTCTTCGCCAAAACTCACAAACAGCTTTTAGGTCAGGTAGGAGAATGATAATTAAACATTTCTATAGCATCGTTACCCAAGCATGTGGAAATTTTCTGGGTTCAGTGAGTGGAAGAATACCTTTTATTGATTCAAAAGCACCAAGCCAGATGCAATTACATATTTTGAATGTTTCCCAGTGGATAATTTTTTTTGGTGCTAGTTGGAATAATTACTGAGCAAAGAGTTGCTCTCTTATTTCAGTAGGGAAAACCAAAAAGTTTCTGACTCACTAATAAAACTTTACAAAAGACTTCAAAAATTGTTTAGTTATCCAGGATTATTTCCAAAATTTATATTTAGTCATCAACAACTTTTGCTTTTATCTAAATATGGTTTTGTTTATGCACAGGAAAAGCAGCCCCCAAAATAAGAAGCTTTAGAGAATACTGAAAGCTTGGCCAGAAGCTACATTCTCTACCCTAAATCCCCAATTCCTGCAAAGCACTTCTTATGAGAAGAGAAAAAAAACCTAGCATGGTATACAATTTATATTTCTAAATCACAATCCCTTTGAAAGAAGAAGGTTAAAAAAAATATTTTGATTTTCTTTCATGTCTAAGGGTGCTTGCATTAGAATAAACAAAATTAAAATATTTCTTATCAAAATTATTTAACCCCACAAGGTACCTTTATTTGGAATGAAACCATATAAGGAAAATCCTTCCACAGACATACAAAGGCAGATAGACTAAACTCTTTTCTAAAGACTGAGATAAATCAGACCAACATTTTAATTTGTACAGGAAGAGAGGGATGGAGTGAAATAAAGTCCAATATGAAAATATTCTCTTGAGATGCTTCAATTGGATTCTTGCCCCTTCTCCTTAATAAAGAGAAAATCACAAATTTAGAACAGATACCCTCTCAGAAATGATAATTACGTTGCAATATTGGTTGCATCAGGATGGCATGCTGGTTTCCAATGAGTTCTGCTCTTATTATGGAAGTATCAGAACTCACTTCCGACACAGCTCTCTCTGGGAAATAAAAGAGCGAGGCATCTGTTAAAGTGACTTTATAGCACAGAGAGCTCTCATAAGAACTCATATTTTGAGGGAAAAGTTTGAAGAGTTGTACATAAGTAATAACTAATAGAAAAAAATTCTCAAAGATTTGAAGATAAATTGTTTGGTTTTGAACTCACTCTTTCCCTTCGTTTGTTCCTTCCTTCTTTCCCTCCTTTCAGAGAGATAAAATATTAGAGAACACATTTTTAAAGGTATCAAAAAATTCATCTTTTTGATGGAATGAATACCCTTTACGATTTAAAAGATGCAAATAAATTTAAACTATTACTGAAAATAAAACATTCTTGATAATTAGGTAAAAGAGGATTCTTCATGAAGATCTAATTTGAATGGGGTACTGACTTCACTTGTGACAGCAATCTTCAAATTACTTTGCAAAACAAATGTAAGTGACTGAGATTATTCTGCTATCTACATGCTAGAGAAATATAATCATCAAGTACAGTAATCTTTATACTGTATGATATTGGGAACTCTGGAATTTCCACAAAGATATTTCTGGGCATAGAAATGAGGGAGCTCTGAATTTCCCAAGTGACATTAAGCAAGCAGCTGGATTTTGTTTCTTACATATATTAGGCTTCCACATAAGATTTTATATGAAGAGATGATTCTCTATGTAAAAGCATTTGGAAGAACACTAAGTTAATCTGTTATTTTAGGAAAGAAAATCAGAAAATTCTAACAAATTATTCCCCCCCCCCACCTCGCCAATTTGGGGTTTGTTCCTAGATTCAGAAGAATCTAGATATTTTTAGAAGTTTTCAAACTTACAAGCTACATCTCATTTCTTAATGACACCAGTACATCCACATTTTTCTTCACAAATATTCTCACCTCTACCAACCATGTTGTCATCATTTATAAATGATTGCTATGTGAAGATAAACCATCTTGATGAAAATGCTTTTAAAAGGCCAAACATTGCTGTAGTAAAAATAAACTCAATCAGTAGTTCTTGTCATTATTTTTCCTCTTCTGATATTGAAGAGATAGATTAAGGTTAAATGATCAAATAGTAGTTCAGCATCATGGCCAAGTGCCATGGACGGAGCAAAGGGAACCAGTCTTGGAGAAGGGTAGGGAATTCTTTGAAAATCACAGGGTTTGGCTTTCAAATTTTGACGGTCACAACTGCACATCGCAAGTTAACAACACACAGTAACTATGCACACATTACAAATGATTTTAGGCAATTATGCTAGTAATTCAAGCAAATATCTTGCTATCTGAATTATCTGGTTATTGCAAATATCTTTTTCTTTATTTGAAATGCCCATATAAATTATTCCTTTAATTTTTCATTCTGGGCAAGAATGCACATGAAATTAATCCCCTTTAGGTAATGAAATCCCTAACCTATCAGAGTTCTTCAGTGATTCCTAACCCATTTGCAAGAATTCTCCCAACATCAAAGACTCTTGCATGTCCACACAGGAGGATTTTGCACCCCATGGGAGCCTTCCGTGGTAGAAATGCTCTAGTTTGAGCCCAAAATGTTGTCTTCCCTGAAAGAGGCCATTTGTTAACAAGTCCTGCGGGTGTTGTTGATTACCTCAAGCTTTTGTCTGGAAAAGTTGTTTTTGATGTTCTTTTCAGAGAAACCTAAAGCCCAGTTAGAAAGGCATAATTCAGAAACATATTGTTCTTTTTTTTTTTTTTTTTTGAGGATCTTTTCTTTTCCCTTACCCATAGAGATAAAACAACACAAGTGTATTTGCAGAAATATTTTCTCCAAGGTATTTTTCTCTGAATGCTTGGAACTTTTGCAGACACACACACACACACACACACATTCTGTTATTTCAGATACTGCTGTTTCAGAAGGAGCTGGTACTGAAGTTTGTCTTATCTTACCTATTTTTATTTTTCCTCTCTCCTCTTTAGATTGTATGTAATATATATTTATAGGCACATCAAGACTTAACTAATTTTCCCCTTAAATTATAGAAGTAGTATGACAAAATTGGAGAAAATTTAACAAAGAGGAAAAATACATTACCTCTGATCTGATAATACTAATACAACTATCTTCATTTTTTTTTCTTTTCTAAACTTTTCTGATTTGCATTCTTGATATTTATTTATATTGTTACAATCATAGCAGGAATGCAACATTATACTCCACCTTTGCTTTCTATTTTGTGACTACTTGCATTTTCCATGTCTCCTATAATTATGGCCTTGATTTCTACATAATATTTTTATGAATGGGTGTACTATAATTTGCTTACTTATTCCCTCACCAGCCATTTAGAGAGATAGGAAGAGCTATCCTCTTCTTCATTTGAATTTTAATTTACCATAAATTCTCAAATATAAACTGTCCTGAGCTAAATGACATAGCATTTCTATTCCTGATACTATTAAATTGAAATATAAAATAATTATGCCAAATTCAACTGACACCAACAAAATTGAGAGTGATCTGATTTTACCATAACATTTCTTGTATTTGTATTATAACTTAATTTTATATATATATATATACACATATACATGTATGTCAAGAATATATATACATGTATATACATATGTGTATATATATATGTATGTGTGCATATATATATATAAACATAATACTTCATAGGTATACAATGAGATATTCTTTTTTACTATTTTATAATTTTCCAAAGAAGATGTTTCTTCTTTTTTAAGTGATGGGTGAAACTGAAATAACAAGAATAATTATCTGTTTTCTTTAAGCTTTTCTTAAATAAGGCTTAAATGCCAAATGATTTTTATCTAGTATCTTAAAGTTATTCTGCAACAAATGAACTAAAAACAATGCCAACTTCATTTTTATCTACTATTTGAATGATATTCTGCAAAAACCAACCAGAAAATTTTGTTTTCCACCATCTATGAAATAGGAAAAGCCAGAACATGTGATTTTGGCAATGTCTTCCAGTTGTGAGAAACAGACAAGATCAAGTTGCTTCAGGGAATTAAAATTTACTATAAGTATATAAAAAGACTAAGAAATCTCAACTGTAGCCCCAAGATTAGTTTTCACAAAATGGTAACATCCTATATGAATATCCAATAAAGAAAAACAGCTCTAATGCTCAGCCACTCTCCTAGTTGTCTGTCTGAAGTACGCATCTTGACAAATCAGCATCCACATGACTTAGCTTCTTTTTGACTTAACCTTACACTTAATTTCCTTATACTGCTGATGGTAACTATTTCTTTTGTTGTACATTGTTTCCCTACCTGTGTTCAGTCAAGACTTCCACTGGCTAATTGCTTTTATTTACTGTGCTTCTAAAAGCATCTTTACTGGGATAAAAACTCCCCCATCTAAAATCTAAAATTCAGTGGGTTTAGTATATTCATGAAGCAGATACAAAAAGAAACTTTGTACCTGTTAGCATTTCCTTTGGATATATAATCAGAAGTGGGATTGCTGGATCATATGGTAGTTCCATTTTTAATTTTTTTAAGTTTTTTTTTATTTTTAAATTTTTAATTTTTTGAGGAAATTTCATACTGATTTCCATAATAGCTTTATAATTTACATCCCACCAACAGTGCACAAGAATTCCCTTTTTTCCATATCTTTGCCAACACTTGCTATTTCTTATCTTTTTGAAATAGTTACTCTAAAAGGTGTGAGATGATATCTCATTGTGTGGTTTTTTTTCAAGGTTTTATTTATTTATTTGTCAGAGACAGAGAGACAGAGTGGCAGGCAGAAGGAGAAGCAGGCTCCCTGCTGAGCAAGGAGCCTGATGCAGGACTCGCTCTCAAGACCCTGGGATCATGACCTGAGCCGAAGGCAAACGCTTAACCAACTGAGCCACCCAGGTGTCCCACATTGTGGTTTTGATTTGCAATCCACTGATGATTACTGAACAGTTTTCAGATACCTGTTGGTCATTTGTATGTCTCCTGTTGAAAGATGTCTATTCAGATCTTTTGTCCATTTTTTAATTGGGTTATCTGTTTTCTTGCTGTGGTGTTGAGTTCCCTATATATTTTGAGTATTAACCTTTTGTCAGATGTATGGTTTGCAAATATTTTCTCCCATTCATTATGTTGTCAGTTCACTCTGTTAATTGTTTCCTTTGCCGTATGAAAGACCTGAAAGTGCAAAACTACTAGAAGGAAACATAGGAGAAAAACTTCTTGACATTTGTCTGGGAAATAATTTTTTAAATATGACCTTCAAAGCACAGGCTACAAAAGCAAAAATAGATAAATGAAATTGCATCAAACTAAAAAGGTTTTGTACTGACCTGTTTCTTATATTCAATCTCTGGAAAAAAACATATAATTAAGGACTCCTGGGTGGCTCAGTACATTAAGCGTCTGCCTTCTGGCTCAGGTCATGATCCCAGGGTCCTGGGATCGAGTCCTACATCAGCCTCCTTGCTCAGCAGGGAGTCTGCTTCTCCATCTGCCTGCTCTGCCTGCCGCTCCCCCAGCTTGTGCTCTCTCTCTCTCTCTGACAAATAAATAAATAAAATCTTAAAAAAAAAACCCATATAATTAACATTTCATCTTAGATGTTACTTTTTTTCAGTTCTAGGTTTTCTATTTGGTCTTTTCCATAGTTTTTCTTTCTCTCATGAGATTTCCTATCTCTTCAATTATTTTCTGTATATTTTCATTTATGTCCATGAGCATAATTAATGAGCTGTTTTATATAAATCTTGGTCAGCTTATTTCCTCATGTACAGTATTGTATATTTTCTTGAGTATTGGTGACATTTTAATGTCCCCTCATATGTATAGTAAGTTTTGACATGGTCAATAATATATTATAGATTCTGGATTTTGTTATGCTCCTGTGAAGAGAGTTCTATTTTTTAGAATCCAATTAACTTGGTTGAATTCAAACAGAAGACTTTTATATCCCTTGAATTAGGCAGTTGCTGAAATCTCAGTTCACTTATCTGAGTCACTTGGACTCTACCTACACACATGCATAGTTCAGGGGTCAAACTTTTTTGCAAAAGTTTATATACATAATTCTGGGCTCCCTTTTTCCTGGCTGCTTCCTTTTTAAGACCACCTCCCTCATTTTTCAGCTGTTGTGTTTCTCCTGAACTCTGTCCTCCACTTCTTCAAACTAGTAAAACCAGTTTAGCCACTATCTTAGTTCTAGCAATCATAAAACAGGGTAAAGCTGTAAAACAATAAGCTTTCTCAGGGCCAGTTACTTCTTTCAATTGTCAATTCCCTTCTCTGCTTTCTTTAGTCAATATCCACTGTTTTCTGATTATTATTCATTTTATTTTATCTAGAATTTGTAGTTCTTATCTGTGGGATGACTAGGCTGATAGGAGATACTTAGTCATTACTAGAAGCCAGCTTCCTCCATCATCACACACAAAAGCTTCTACAAGCTTCCCACATGATTCTAAACTGCAGTCAAATTTGAGCACCACTAACTTTAACCCTAATTTCTCCTTTTCTGAACTGCAACTAAATATACTGCCTTTCAGTTTAGCTCTAACTTGTGCTCTCATTATTATGCATTGCTTTGCTTGTCCTACCCACTATTAGTAAAATGTACTGAAAACAGAGTATTAGATGCATCCTTATTTAGTATGCCTTAATGTTTTTAGCATACATTAGGTTCCTGGTTGATAATTGATGAGTACTCCAAAAATTGATTGAAATCTAACATCTTCCTTCTTTAACTCAGACAAAAGAATAATATTACAAAATATGAGCTTCGCTAAGAAACAATGTATCCTTTCAAGTAAAAAGTATAAGGTTTTCTATATAAAAAGCAGTTAAAGACAATAGATCACTAAATAAATCACTCACTAATTATGTAATTATTTAAATAATCTGGATTATCCAACATGGTAAGAGCAAAGGGCAAAAAAAGAGGTAACTGATTTCTATTCTAAAGATTAGCTAATCTACAGTATTAACAGCACTTGGAATCTATATTTGACATTAAATTTTAAGAGTTGGTATAATAATTCCTGAGCAAAAATAATGATTTATTAATGGAAAATTGCTGATCTTCCTGGATTTAATTTTTTTTTCTAGAAGGGATTCTGAAATTTAGTGTTAGAAAAGGCATAATAGTGATAAAGAAGAAAAGAATAAAGACTAAAATCTTTTGAAGAACATTTTTGTATCCCTTTTGAAAATTATAGAGGCATGTCAGATATACAGTTTTGTGTGTATTTTCTAAAATTAGATTTTAAAATTGTATTGTCCTTCCTTACTAACACATGGCTAACTTTTCCACTGGTCATTTGCTCCCCAGATAGCTGGAAACTCTGATATTTTATTCAATGCTGTGGGAAACAATTTTAAAGATAATTTCTTTATTCAAGAGTAATGTATAAAAAGAAAAGGGTGCATATCATGAATGTAAGACTCAATGATTTTTCACAAACTGAATCCAGCTGTGTAACCAGTAACTAGATCAAAAAAGCAGACATTAATTACCAGACCCCTCATTTTGTTCTTTTCCAGTCACTATCTACCATCACAGACTAGTATATCTTCTTCACTTTGTATTTTATACAAATAGAATCATACAGCATGTACTCTTGGAGAGGCTGTATTTGGATTGTTTTGTTCAACATTTTGTTTGGAATTCATTCATATTTTACATGTAGTTATAATTCATTTATTCTTATTGTTTTCTATATTTTAGTTTGTGAATATACCCCATTTCTGTTGATTGGTACTTGGGTAGTTGTCCATTTGGGACAATTACAAATAACCCTGTGATAAACTTTCAAGAATATATTTGTTGGTGAACAAATGTATGCATTCCTATTGGATCATAGTTAGGCATGGAATCAGAAATGAGTATATTCAACTTTACAGATATTGCCAAGTAGTTTTCCAAAGTTGTTGCCCAGTGGTAGGTACACTGCAATGGGCAACATGTATAAGAATTCTGGTGTTCCATAACCTCATTTGCATTTTTCATTTTCCATCTTTTTCATCTCATCCATTCTGATGGATGTGTAGTATTATTATATTTTGGCTTTTCCTTAATGACTAATGAAGTTAGCATCAGTTCATATATTTATTTGGGTATAATCAATCAGGAAGTATCTGTTCAAGTATTTTGTCTAGTTTTCTATTGATTTGTCAGCTTTTATATATTTATCTGTAAAATACATTTAAATATACTGACAGTTTTGTCAGATATATTCATTGTATCTACTCTTACTTTGTTTATTGCCTTTATATTTTCTTAATCATATTTCTTGATGAACAGTACTTAATTTTAATATATTCCTATCCATCCATATGTCTGTCATGGTTGGTGCTTTTGTGCAGTATTTTTAAAAATTTTTTCTGACTACAAAGTGACAATTTTTTTCTATACTTCTCTTTAAGAGCTATAATGTTTATCTTTCACAAATTTGACCTGCAACCCATCTGGAATTAATTTTTGTGTATGGTGTGAAGTAGGATTCAAGATGTATACTTCTTCCAAATGAATACCCAATTGAGTGAGCCCCATTTATTAAAAACATCATTCTTCCCTCCAGTGCATTACACTTTGAGGAAAATAACAATCATTTACTAAGAGGCAGCCTGGTGGCCAAAATATGTTTGCAGGATTGTTTATATTAAAGGAAATCAAATTTTGTAGGAATAGAAATGATCTAGAGCAACAGATCATCAAATAACAGAAACATCCTTATAATTTGAGCCAAAATTTATTGAGCTCTTCAATAGGTTAGACTTCCATGCATAATTTTTTTAAAAAATATTTTATTTATTTATTTGAGAGAGAGAGAGCACGAGTGGCGGGGGAGAGGCAGAGGGAGAGGGACAAGCAGAATTCCTACTGAGCAAGGAGCCTGACATGGGGCTCAATCCCAGGACCCTGAGATCATGACCTGAGCCAAAGTCAGATGCTTAACCAACTGAGTCACCCAGGCACCCCTCCATGCAGCATTTTTAAAGTGAACATTTTATTTTAAAATACCACTAGGTTCATAGGAAAGTTGCAAAGATAGCACAGAGTTCCCATATATGCCACACCCAGTATCTTCTATTGTTAACATATTACATTAATATGGTGTATCTGTCATAATTAATGAAGCAATATTGAGATGTTATTATGTACTAAAGTCCATGCTTTATTCAGATTTCCTCAGTTTTTACCTAATATCTTTTTTTCTGTTCCAAGATCCTATCCAGGTACATTATTATAATTATTTGTCATGTCTCCTTAGGCCACTCTTGGCATAGACAGTGTCTCAGACTTTCCTTGTTTTTAAGGACTTTGACCATTTTGAGAAATACTGGTCAGGTGTTTTGTAGAATATCCTTCAATTTTTTTTTCCAATTTTTTTTCATGATTAAACTAGGGTTATACAGGTTTTGGGGAGAAACACTGCAGAAGTGCCATTTTCAGAACATCGTACAAAAGGCATATACTATTAATGTGACTTGTCACTGCTGATATTAACCTTGATTACCTGGCTGAGGTAGTGTTTGTCAGGTTTCTCCACAGTTACTCCTTCTTCACCTCTTAAGGGATGAGGAGTTATGCTCCACCTTCTTGAGTGGGAAGTATCTACATAAATTACTGAAATTCTTCTACATGACAGACTTGTCTAGTCTTCCAACAGCATCATTTACTTTAATCCTCAAAGCAATTCTATATCATCTAAAAGAATAAACACTTAGGAATATACCTACCCAAAGAGGCAAAGACTTGTACACTAAAAATTGCAAAACCATTTCTGAAGGAATTGAAAAAAAAGACTCCAATAAATGGAAATATACCCTGTCTTCACAGATTGGAAAACATAATATTGTTTAGATGTCAATATTACCCAACACATTCTACAGTCAATGCAATACCTAACAAAATCCCAGCAATGGGGGCACCTGGGTGGCTCAGTCGTTAAGCGTCTGCCTTCGGCTCAGGTCATGATCCCAGGGTCCTGGGATTGAGCCCCACACTGGGTTCCCTGCTCCACGGGAAGCCTGCTTCTCCCTCTCCCACTCCCCCTGCTTGTGTTCCCTCTCTCGCTGTGTCTCTCTCTGTCAAATAAATAAATAAAATCTTAAAAAAAAAAATCCCAGCAATGTTTTTGAAAGGCAGAAAAATCCATCCTAAAATTCACACAGAATCCTGAATAACCAAAACAGTTCTGAGAAAGAACAAAGTGGGAGATCTCACACTTCCTGATTTCAAAACTTACAACAAAGCTATAGTAATCAAAACAGTGTGGTACTGACATAAAGACAGACCTATAAATCAAAGGAATAGAATCCAGAGCCTAGAAATAAACCCTTGCATATATGATTAAGTGATTTTTGACAAAGATGCTAAGACCATACAATGGGGATAGGACAGTATTTTCAACCAATGTTATTGGGAAAACTGTATGTCAGCATATAAAGGATGATGCTGGACCCTTACCTTACCACTGTATACAAAAATTAACCGAAAGTGGGTCAAAGACCTAAATGTAAGAGTTGAAACTATAAAACTCTTAGAAGAAAACATAGGACAAAAGTTTTGTGACCCTGGATTTGGCAATGATTTCCTGGATATAACACCAAAAGTACAAGGAACAAATGTAAAAAAATAGATAAATTGGACTACATCAAAATTAAACATTTTTGTATATCAGAGGACACTATCAACAGAGTTTAACTCTGCCTTTTAGAGACAGCCCAAAAACAGGTGAAAATAATTGCAAATTATATACCTCAAGAGGTTAATATCCAGAATATATAAATAACTCCTACAACTCAACAACAGAAAAACAAACAATCCAATTTTAAAAAAGGACAAAGGACCTGAAGAAATATTTCTTCAAAGAAGATCTACAGATAGCCAATAAGGACATGAAATATGCTTAATGTCACAAATCATTAGAGAAATCCAAATCAAAACTACAATGAGATACCATTTCATACTTATTAAAATAGCTATTATAAAAAAACAACAACACAGGAAATAACAAGTGTTAGTAAGGGTGTGGAGAAATTGGAACCCTGTGCATTATTGGTAGAAATGTAAAATACTGCAGCTACTAGGGAAAAAGTACAGTGGTTCCTCAAAAAAATTGCAAACAGAATTACCATATAACCGAGCAATTCCACTTCTTGGTATATATTCAGAATTGAAAGCTGGACTCTGACAGGGGTGCCTGGGTGTCAGTTGGTTAAGCGACTGACTCTAGATTTCGGCTCAGGTCATGATTCCGCGTCAGGTTCTGTGCTCAGCGGGGAGTCTGTGTGAGATTCTCTTTCTCTCCTTCTCTCTCTGCCCCTCTCCCAGCTCAAAAGTGCACACTCTCTCTTTCTCTCTCTCTCTCAAGTAAATAAACAAAATCTTAAAAAAAAAAAAAAAAGAAAGCTGGCCTTGGACAGATATTTGTACACCCAGGTGCAAAGCAGCATTATTCACAACGGTCAAAAGGTGAAAGCAACTTGACAGATGAATGGTGTCTTAGTGGGCTTGGGCTTCTGTAACAAAAATACCATAGACTGGGTGGCTTATAAACAACAGAAATTTACTTCTCATAGTTCTGAAGGTTAGGAAGTCTAGGATCAAGGCACTGGCAGATTCAGTGGCTGGCGAGAACCTGCTTCCTGGTTCATGGATGTGGGGCTCTCTCTTTTAAAAGAGCACTAATCCTATTCATAAAGCTTCCACCCTCATGACCTATTCACTTCCCAAAGGCCCCACCTCCAAATACCATCTCATTGGAAATTAGGTTTCAACATATGAATTTGGAAGCAGGGGGGACACAAACATCAATTCTATAATGAATGGATAAACATAATGTGGTATATATGTACAATGGACTATTATTCGGCCTCAGAAAGGATGGATATTGACACAGCTACAACACAGATGAATATTAAAGCTTAATGCTTAGTAGAATAAGCTGACGACGAAAGGACAAATACCACATGATTCCACTTATATAAAGTACCAAGAGTGGTCAAATTAATAGAGACAGAAAGTAGAATGGTGGTTGACAGGGGCTAGGGAGACGGAGATATGGGGAATATCATTTAATTCGGTTTCAGTTTGGGAAAATGAAAAATGTTATGGAGATGGATGGTGGTGTAGACTACCATGCACACAAGTGTACTTAATGCCACTGAACTGTACACTGCAAAATGGTGAAAATGGTAAATTAAATGTATATTTTACCCCAATTGGAAAAAATTAAAAAATAAAGCTGGAAAAAAACCAATCATATGATGTCCCTATATAATTATTAATAAAATTTTAATTTTAATTTATAAAAATTCATCTCAGAGATGGTAAGTAGCTTGTCCAAGACCCTCAGCTAATACTCGACTAAGCAAGTTTTATTTAATTCCAAAGTCATATATTTTTAATGATAGATAGATAGATATGCCTTGCTAATTCATATAATGAAAAAATGTTTTCTTATTTTTCTGCATATCATTAAAAATGTAATTCTTAGTCCCAAAAGTTTTATAAATAATTAATAATTTTATATATAAATCACTTCCATGCAGGTGCTCAAACCAAAATTCTGGGAATTATTCTTGATTTCTCTCTTAATTTTACCCACACATGTAAACTGTTAGCAAATATCTTTAGCTCTAGCTCCTTAACATCTCCCCCATCTTTTCATCCCTCCCACCTCCATCATTTGTAGCCTAGTCTAAAACACAATCATATTTCACCTAGACTATATCAATAGCCTCCTAACTTCTTTTGATACCCACCCCCTAGTCTTTCTCGCAGCGTGAAAACAGCCATAGATAACGCATAGATGTAAACAAATGTATAGGGTGGCATTTCAGTAAAACTTAATTACAAAAAGCAGGACGCCACCGAATTTGGTCCACCCCTTCCCTAATTTAAGACTAACCAAATGCTTCCCATTGCCCTTAGAATAAAATACAAGTTCTTTAACTGACCCACGAGATTTTACATGATCTTGAATTGTCTATCTTCCCAGAGTTTTCTACCACTTTGTCCTACTTCACCCATATTCTGGGCATATATTCCTCCTTTCCCTCACAACTGTTTGAACATGAAAGTTTAATGTCAGCATATACCTTACACATCAACTCTTTATTCTGCCTGGGATGCTCTTCTCCCAGATTTTTTGCACAGCTGGGTCCTGATAATTCGCAACTCTTCTCAAACACTGCACCTTGTAAGGAAAGGCCTTCCCACAGGACCCGATCCAAAGTGCTTCCCCTTGACGACGGTCTGTATAAATGACTCTGCTTTATTTCCTTTGTAACACTTGCATTTATCTGAAATGATTCTGTTTGCTTATTGTCCAGAGTGTGTATTCACCTCCATCCTATCTCCCCCAAATAAACTGTAAGCCTCAAGAGTAAAGGCCTATACTTTTCCTGTTGCCTGTTACATCCTCCACACCTACAATGCTTCCAGGTATATAACAAGTGCTTGCGAAATTATTCATAACAGAAAACATGAAAGATGTACTTATGAGACATATTCATATATTTGTACTGGGTCTTCATTTGAAAGTAGAATAACCCATTATTGCCATAATTTAATACTTCGGCTAAATTTCCAAAGATCATCTCCACTGACCATTTAATAATCGCAATAAGCAAACTTTGCATTTGTATTTAATTATAAACACAAAACTAGTCTGTTTTGTACATCAAAAAACAACTATATAAGTATGAAATTAAATTTTAGTGTTGTCATCACTCATAAAACCTTTCAATAGTTCCTAAATATTTTAGCTAAAAAATATTGTGCTTTTATGTTATAAAGAAGCAAATAATGAAAAATGACATAAAGTACACAAATATGATATAACCATTATTCCTCTTTTATTTCTTAAAGGTCAAAGCATATGTTAGCTTTTTTTTTAACAGTTGAATGTATCCTTTTACATATCACACAGTTGTCCTTTCTTTATATTTACATTTATGCTAATTTTAAAGTAGGGATTTTCCACTGAAATGGCGCTTATACAATATAAACACATGACTTCCATTCACAGATTTTAACTTATAACCATTAAAATAACCAGTAAATATTACGTTTGCTCATAAATTCTGACTTCAGAATAAACAAATGCTCTCGAATCCTTTTTAGTTCTGTGTTTTTACCAATAGGTGGCAATGAACATTCCTCCCTACATTTGCTTTATCATAATTGGAGACAATGTAAGTACTGTGTCTTAACAGTGCAGGATTTTACGAAGGAGTAGTGACAGGAAAGAAATAGAATCTAAAAGGCAACCCATTCCTATTATCCACCACCTTCAATTGTTTAAACTTTTCTTTATATGTTAAGCTAAATCATCAAACAACATTTCTGTAGTAAGCCCAGGTCTGTCTGGTGAGGCCAGGCAAAATGATTCTCTAACCATTCTATGTGGCAGTTCTTTTTTTTTTTTTTAAGATTTTATTTATTCACTTGAGAGAGCGCGAGAGAGCATAAGCAAGGGGGAGCGGCAGAGGGAGAGGGAGAAGCAGGCTCCCGGCTGTGCTGGGAGCCCCACCCCAAGGCCGGACTCAATCCCTGGACTCCAGGATCATGACTTGAGCCAAAGGGAGACGCCCAAAGGACTGAGCCACCCACGGGTTCCTATGTGGCAGTTCTGAAGCTATGGGAGAAGTTATCTTTTCAGATGAAGCAGTTCACATTTTATCAACGATTTCTCCTGAGACATGGCATGGCTTCAGATGCTCCATGCTGCTTAACCTTCTTTGACATATTCCAAGTTCCTGTCCATCTTAAAGTATAACATGCAGACGTAATCATAGTGCACAACGTAGGCAATGCAAAATTCAGTGAGGCTATTATTCATCGTTCTTACAGGTACTATATTCCTACGAATCCACCTCAAAACTTTATTGTCTGTTGCTGGGTATGTCACATTAAGACTTTTTACTAGGATCATATATTTTTAAAAAGATCCTCAGGTCTTATTCACATCTTGTATTTTGAAACCAAGTTCAAGTTTGTTCGTTATCCCTACTTATGTTTTATCTTCGGTGTCTTAATTTTTTTTTCGCAGCCTGCTGACATCATTTTGAATATTGATTCAGTCTTCTCTTGTATTTGATTGTTTCTCCCCGACTGAATATCCACAATATGACAAGGTTCTCTTTTTCTTTTTATCCAAGTAATTTATTTAATTTTTCAAAAGTTCTTAACTGAGTTAAAAATTTCTGAAGTTCCAAAGTCTCCACCAGGCATTTTATTCCTTGATGTTTTTACATTGGAAATTGTGATCCACAACAGATGACACCCACCCATGCACTTCAGTACTGAATGGCATAAATCAAAATGTTGCTAACTAGAGAATCTCAGTTCTGAATGAGGCATCTCTGAAATACAGTGCACCTGAGTTGTACTTTAGACTTTCATCTGTGGACCCAATGTATCACATGTAATTCTCACTACATAGCACAAATATCAAAAACTACTTTGCCATCAGTATAATCCTTAGATCATAATTTTGGCCAGTCTCTCCAGTCATACCCATTAGTATCTATATCAACTTCATTGCTAAAATTACATAAGCAACTAAAACTTTGTGGAAAGTCTCTCAAATATAACTTTGTAACCATCACTTCAACGGCCCACGAAGAGTCAATATTTGTTTCAATCTTTATTTACTTATTTTAGCTATAACCCTCTTATAGTTCTCCTTCTTCTTATTTACAGCTTAAATCATGGAGGAGATAACCTCACAGCCAAATAAACTCCTGTCAGATTTTGTGCCACATGTTTACAAAGGCATTATTGCCTAATTACCGCTGTATTGGTCCACAAGCCACAGCTCAGAATTATTCAGTATGAGGCAGTAACGGAGGCTTTGATGTAGAGCCCTTAATGCAAGACAATGCAAATGACATTTACTAGCAATTTTTTCCCCCATTAATGAACAGTACTTCAGGGAGTGTAAAGGCAAGAGGCATATAATTTCTGAACTATTTAAATTGCTAATTAGATCTGTACAGGAGGTGTATTCCTAATGCAGACATTTACAACGGCTCCTAAGTGTTTGCCTTACAGTTGCTAATTACTGCAGAAGCCAATTAATTGCTGTTGACTTTTTGTATTCTTTTGCATATCGCCAGTTAATATTTACATTTATAATGAAGACAAAATTGGCAAACACTGTGTCATTTTGTAATGAACAATTCCAGTGTCTAAACAATGAACACATTATCCTCATTTGTGCCTGAAGAGTGCAGCTGATTAGCATATGTTCTGTGCATGCTAGAACATTGCTCTTTCTCCTCAAGAGTAAAAACGTCACTTAGGTGCAGGACATGCAGGTGCAGTGTCTCCAGGGCTCCTGGAATCGGTTCCCACCATATGTTATATAGCAGAGAGCAAAACAGCACACATCTATAAAATGCGAGACTGCAATGACTGAGCTTCTCTATGGAAGATAAGTGTTAAGAGAATGCTGTGGACAACTGTCATTTTTTTTGGCCACTCAGTATCTCTACTATCTACCTATGCTGGAGGAAGTCCCTCTATTATGAGATCTCCCACTACGGATGTTGAAAAGACCAGGTATCACTCTTTCTAGCCTCTGTCAGCCATGATTGGGCATTTGTTAGGCACCATCAATTAAATGCACCCCTACTAGATCTGTAATCGGGATCTGGCAGGGAAAAGAAGCAAGAAACCCAATGGATTTTTCTAGTCATGATGGTGGTAAGGATGGGGACAGTGGGACTTAGTCATACCCTGCGTTGTTCAGTGCTCACGGTGTCATCAGAAAAAGCAACGGCAAATAGCACTTGTTTGTACACATGGAGTGTTTTCAAGTATTTTTTTCCCCTAGCTTTGCAGCTCTGTGGCCAGTCTTCCAACCCTACTGGTGATGTGATTCTGAGAGCAACTCATCGTTAAAAAAAATTTCCTCCTTAAATCAGCCAGAGTTTCTTTTGTTAGTGGCTACCAAGAACAATGGCAAGTGTTTTGCAAGTTTGATGAGGGGTGGGGGATGCACCCACTGCTCCGAGCGCCATGTTTTATGTATTCTTTGACTTCTATAAAATCATTTATTCAGATGCCTTATATGAAGAACTGAAGGAAATCGAGATGAAACCATTCTTAGCTTCGCATTACCACCAAAAGCAAATAAATAAAACACCAATACAGAAGCACACGTGCACACACACGCCAACTTTCGTCTTTGTTTTTACCTGCCAAAGGGAGTAAGTTGGAAATAATTCTTTCCCTAACCAGCATATTTGTCAGAGTGTGTATTGTAAACAGCGGGGGCCTGAAGTGATTTTGTCAACCAGTTTTCCAGCAGTGAAAACATAACTTTCATTCGCAACAACCTCTGGGCAATGCAAACAGAAGAGGTGGAAAATGACTTCTTGAACAAGGAGAACTTCTTGCTGCCTCATCCAGGGTAGATACGTGACTCTGTCATGCTACGCTTTATTGTTTCCCCTGTAACACTGCAGGCAGGCTTTGGAGACACAGAGGTGGAACCCAACAACAAATAGCACATGAAGTGAATAATTTAGCCTCCAAGAATTAAAAGCCAAAAACAGACACAGAAATGAAAAGCAAAGGCCCGATATACACTGTTAAGGACTCTCAAGGAAATGGTGTGATAAAAGTTCAACAACTTGACCTCTAAAACTGTAAAAAATAAAATGCTCTGAGTTGCACTGTTGCCATCTCCTTGCTGTAAATGCCACAATGGCCAATGTCAACCTACAAATGGGATTTCACCAAACACAAAGTTGGAAAAGGTGTCCAATAGCACCTTGTATAGAATTTCCATCACACAGCTATGAACAAAATTCACATACATAGATAAAGATAACCCCGAGAGCATAGACAATAGTAAAAGGCAGTGAATTAATTAAGTGATATGTTTTGAATATTTAATATTTGTCTTCATATAATTTATTTAATTATACCTTTATATAATTTAAATTTTAATAATTGGCTCTCAACCTTCTTGAAAATTTTAACAATTGCCTTCACAAGCATGTGTGAGCTGGCTTGGCGCACAACTGTAATAAATCACATGTAATTAGCTACTGTTAGAGTTCTATCCCTTGTTCATTAGGATTGAGGTTTGTCCATTTATAGCAAAGGTTTTAAAATTTACTTTGCTAGGTAATCCTCAACAATCAAATCAACTTCATAGTTACTATGCTCTAGCCTTTGAAAAATGTTATAGGAGCAACCATGATATTACATCCTACTACTGTGAATATCCATGTCCCCAATCATTATTACTCACCTCATATATGGCTATAGAATGAACCATAATGAAGACATCAAAGGTGGATATTATATTATTTCCCAAGGTATTTTCATCATGCTGAAAAAAAAGAAGTAATCATTACCTTATAGTCATTTTCACTGACGTTTTTAAACATCAGTCAGCATGTATTCAATATCATTACATTCTTAATGATAGTAAGATACTACTTCTGTATCATTCATGCCTATGTCATACATTGAATGACTTTGACCCTGACTAAAATTTCCATAAGCACTCAAACTAATGCAATATTCAGCCTGAGAATAATGCAGGGGAAATAAAGGGAGACAGAGGTAAGTCCATGGCCTTTGATATTCAACTCTATCTACCAAGCACATCACATGTTTGTGTGTGCATATGTGCATGCATTTGTGTGTCTGTATGTGTGTGTGTATTCTTGTGCATATATATGTGCTAAGATTTCAGCATTATTTTTCTTAAGATTTTATTTACTTATTTGAGAGAGAGAGAGACAAAGATAGTGACACAGAGCATCAGCGGGATGAGCAATCACGAGTGGGGAGGAGAAGGAGAAGCAGGCTCCCCGCTGAGCAGGGAGCACAATATGGGCTTGATCCCAGGACTCAGAGATCATGACCTGAGCAGAAGGCAGACGCTTAACCAACTGAGCCACCCAGCCGCCCCTCAGCATTATTTTTCAAGCAAAAAAGTTAATGGAGACTTTTTAAAATATTTTTTATTGTTATGTTAATCATCATACCTTACATCATTAGTTTTTGATGTAGTGTTCCATGATTCATTGTTTGCGTATAACACCCAGTTTAATGGAGACCTTTAACATTACTTAGTGTTAGTTAATTATTTTTTCAGAATTGCTTATCTATTTTTCAAGATCATAGAGTATTTGTTACAGCTTTGTCTACACTGACAATTTGGCTTCACCTGATTATTTAATCTTGATGAGTATTTCAATTTCCTAATACGAACAATGATTAAAAACAACAAAGTCCAGGTGTTTAACATCTTGTAGAGGCCAAAAAAATAAATAAATAAATCATGAAGTGTTTCAAGAATCTTCATCTGTGATACACTGAGTGAACATATGCCAGAGAGGAAAGCCTCATGTGTATTAAAAGAGTGAAACTGAGAATGTTTGGCCACTTAGTTAAGCAAAACCAGTCTCAGGAAGATTTACATAGTATTTCGATTCTCAAAGTTGCCAGAGCATTGCTTATGGTGCTTGAATTTCTCCTTTTCTCCACTTCTTTACATGTTTAATTTCATGCCTTAATTGCATTGAAAGTTCTCAGAAGTAATAACATTGGCCTCATGGTTTTTTGTTTTTTCGGGTTTTTTTTGTCATTCCCAGATTGCAAAGGCAGAGCTTCCTAAAAACAATTCCTCCTCTGATGGGGCCACACATGTGTCTCGCCCCTGACATTTCAGTGATGCAAGGACACTGTGATAAATCAACTTCCCATGTAATTACAGAACCTAAATGTGTAACATCCATCAACCAACTGTTTCTGTTTTCTCTCCATATGCTCTTTGTGGCCCCTTCCTCTTAGGAATTAAAACAGGCAGCCCCGATTTGTACATTTTTCATTGTGCTTCCAGTTTTTCTTAAGGTACGCAGCTTCATTCCACACCTGCTCTGGGTTTTCCCCTGTGCCTCTTTCTTGCCCCTGCTGGTCTCACCCTTCCAACTTTATTTGACAAGGCATTCCAGCCCTTAGAGGGAGAAGTTTAATTGTGTCATTAATATGAAATTTAAAGGAAATACAAGGAAGGGCTATTTTGAGAAAAAAAATGGAACCTTTAAAAAGAAATAAATTATAAACTTAATTGACTCAAACTAACTCACGGCCTTATGCAATCAGGGCAAGCTTCCTGTCTGTCACTCTGCAGGTCTTTCTCTGTGGACTCATCACCCTTCTGCTTGGATTCTCTGAGCAAAAAAAGAATAACATAATTTAGGTTGAACTAAAGGTCATTTGGAGAGCCTCCAGCTGTCCAGTTAACTAAACGACAAGAATAAAGGATTTGGGGCTCCCTCTTAAATTTCATTTTCTGTATTGTGACTAACTTGTAGCTGCGGATGTGTGAATTTCTTGATGAGTTTCCTTGGCCTCATCCCCAGTATAGTGAACCCCTAGACAGCTCATCTGTGCTTTGTTCTCACCCAGCATGCTCTTTGTTTGGAGTTGGTGGTGATGGATGCGTGTGGCATAAAAAAAACCTATGAAATCACTCAAACAGAAGGAACAGGAGAGGATTAAAGGAAACCAGCTGGCTAGAATGAAATTGGCAGGGTTCAGCCAATGAAAGTCAACTTGCGAAGATTTAGTCTTCTGTTAGGTCATCTGTTTCCTCCTAACTAAACAACTCTTGGATATTTATAGACATAAATGAATTTTTATTCTCCTCAATAGCCAATAACTTGTCATTTCTGGTATTTGAATGTCAGTCATGGGGAAAAACAAGGACTTGTATATAGAACACTCAAGCATAGCCGCCTTCAAGTGGAAAACAAGGAACAGATATATTATTTTACTACACTGAATGCCAAACCAAAACAGAATTTGTGGAGACTTTATACAGTTGGCAGACATTATACATACTGCTGGACAGCTGCACATTATTTATAAGACTTTCCAAAGTTTAAGTATTTTTTAATATGTACATTTCCAGCCCTCTAACTTCAGGCTTCCAAATTACCTGAAGAGTCTATAATCACTTTAGGTGACAAGGTGTTTCCTCACCTAATTTCAACCCAGGTCTGAATCTCAGGAAAAAAAAACCTATTGCTCAAAGTTCAATTCATACTTCACCTGCTGAGGCAGTTAGCTTGTCTTTTGTTAACTTGTTTCATTTTGGTATAGTAGGTATCTCTAAACCTCATTTTTGTATCATTTTCACAGCAAAATCCATTACCATTTGATTGCATTTTTTTCTGATTTTTTTTGCCTAGGTCAAAAAAGTCAAGGTGACCCGGTTTACTGTCACGTAGACTAAATTTTGTTGTGTGTGGAGAGGTTGAGAAACAGTATGGGAAGTGTGTGTGTGTGTGTGTGTGTGTGTGTGTACATGCAATGCAATGATACATTTATATACCGGAAGAGACATATATAAAAGTACATGTGAATTTACATCAGACTTTTGACTTTTGAAAATTTAATTGCCATGTTTTTGTCTACTTTTCAGTGACTTGAAAGATCTTTGATCTAAAGATCTAAGATCTAAAGATCTATGATCTTTAGAAATTTGTATTTTGCTGAATATGAATTTAAGTCACACGGGTGACAAGTGTGAGGGACAGGAATAACCATATCCGTGGTTGGTTATAACTAATTGCTCAAACCTACTTACCAGTAGGACCTTTGTGTTTTTGTCATGGCATGGGGTACACAGGAACTTCTGACAAAAATTACTTTTAATTTTCTTTAAATTAAAAATAAATATTATGTGAAAAATAAAGAAGTCTGTAAAAGCTGAAAAGGTTACTAATTTATGGTGTGAAAATGTGCCTAGGAAACTTGATTTGGGGGGGGAAGCATGCTTCAGACATAGCTAATAGCTCCTAAAAATATTACCTGATGACATATTTAGGACATTGGTGCTACAGAGTCATGATTATATCCTCCTTGAAGTTCTAGAACAGGAGTTACATTCTCTAACATCTCTAGGGCCCAGGGAGGTAATATCAGTGAGCTGAGGGAACTACGGGGAAGAGCCATTCTGAGAAGTGTGGAGCTGTGGAAGACTCGTGAACACATGCCATGCCTAAGAGGGCAACAGGCATTCAGATACAGTCATCATGGGAAATGGAGGCTAGCATTGGCCGATCTTCGTTTTTTAGGAAAAGTCAGAAATCCACACTTATATGTGCAATTTTCCACTTTGTAAATATCAGCTCAACCAAAAAACAAAAAGCAACCCAAAAAGATACTCTATGGGCCAAAAAGAGACAAAAACAAAAAACACAATCCACAGTAACTGTCTAGTTTACAACTTCTGGCCTATGGTCTTCACAAACACATCTGTATTTGCTTAGAAAAAAAGTGATGGTGTTGTTTACTAATCTCTGAATCATAAAGAGATGTGACATTAAAGGAAGTCTGCAGACTCCCTGTTGTTGAACCACCATCCTCTTTAAAAGTTTCTTCTAGAATTTCCAGAATATCCTCCATGAAAGAGTCGGCCAATGAGAGTCATTCGCACCAAGCTTAGAAGGCAGAAGGGATAGAGAGGCCATTATTCTCTGGAAGCAGCTCTGCCTAGCATGCGGGGAGATGTGATTCATGGGGACTTCTTGGTAAGCTCTTGACAACCACCCTTTTGCTGCCTTACGCTGAAATTGTTGGTGGGAATTTTCCAGAAATTCTTGAAAAATGCACAGCTTCCTGGGGCTTCCTTGAGAACCACATGATTCAGTGCTTAGGGCTGAGGGAATCAATCGGGACTCTGCCCCCATGTGCTCCCTAAGTTTTAAGGTTGTTTAAATCTTTCATCCCTTATACTTCATAAAACTCTTTTCATAGCTGCAGTATGTAGAGTGGCTTCCAACCAAACCATCCAACCAAACCATAGTATCTGAATGAATAGGGATATGAAAATGGTTTTCTTAGATGATTTAGAATCATAGAGCTGCAAAAATGAAGTTATTGAAATTGATTTAACTGATTATTAAATAAGATCAGGAAACCATTTTCCTTCATAGATATTTAATCCATTGTTTGCTCAGGTATAGTTCATCTATTCAGTGACGTATTTTTATCTGCCTGAACAGGTGGTTGAGGCAGGTAGGTGCAGAATGAAGAGAAGGTGGGTGGGAAATAAAAGATAATTCAAATCTACTGTACATCTCTTTATAAGTGGAACTAACCTCCATGTAGACTACTTCCTTTTATCTCTTTTTTTCAGTTTTGGTTTTGGTTGCCAGGAATCAAAATAAAGTGTCAAATATGGATTAAACTAATTTTAATTGATTGCTTAAACGAAAATCTGTATTTTGTTTATGTACTGCTGAAAATCTCCATGCTAAACGAGTTTCAACTATGCTTTTCCTTTACACACACATTCATAAAGGCACACACGCATGGCTATTCAATCAATCACAACTTATTCCTGAGTAACTCACTACCGCATTTTTTGTTGTTATTTTTTAAAAGTGATTTATTTATTTGACAAATATTTAATGAACACCTACTATGCGCCACATAGTCTTCTAGACACTCAGGATGTAGGGATAAAACAAATGGATTTACATTCTTGCAGGGGAAAATAGATAATAAGCAGATGCATAAATAAATACATATTAAGCACTGTAAGGCGTTCAAGAGGTATCTGGAGGTGTGTGGAAGCCTGGATATTTGAGCAGAGCCTAAGTAAAGTGATCTACTAGTATAAAGAGCAAGGAAGAAAGTGTAGACAAATGTAGCTGTTTGGTAGAAGATGAGGCTCAAGAGGGAGCAGAACCCAAGATCCTACAGGCAACACATCAGATTTTATTCTGAAGAGAGGGAAAGTCATGGAAGGGTTCCGTGCAGATATGATCTAATTTTCAGTTTTAATACGATCACTCTGGGAAGCTATGTGGAGATTTGAGTGGGAGGTCAAGAATAGAAATTTATGAAATTGAAACTGGAATTTTCTGCCTTGTAGGTGTCAGGATACTAATGCTCTCAGGGCCTCAGTATCTTTCTCTGTGAAATAGGAAGGTTACTAGTACTTATTTCTGAAGTGTGCTGAGGGGATTAGATGCGTTAACATATGTAGAGTATTTAGAGCCTCTCCAGGTAGGTGCTGGCCAGCAGGGGCAGTGGCTGAAGTGGTAACAACAGAAGCAACAGCAGGAGAGCCACTTTAATTCCCTGCCAAATAGTAAGCCCCACGAACAGTTCAGTCTTTGTCTTTCCAGAATTTTTCCTATACGCATACAAGCTATCATCACACAGTATTTTGCTGATTTGATATTTTTTCAAAGATGGGATCATACACATTTGTTCCCCCATCTAAATCCTTTAAGTTTTCACCCAGGATTATTCATGGACATTCTATTAAATAGTCCCCCCACTTATCGTGGTTTCGCTTTCCATAGTTTCAATTACCCACTGTCAACCATGGTCTGGAAGTAGATGATCCTCCTTCTGACATACTGTGAGAAGGTCAATGGCAGCCTAACGCTACATCACAATGTCCATGTCATTCACCTCACTTCACCTCATCACACAGGCATTTTATCACCTCACATCATCAGGTAAATGCGGTACAAGTTAGAGAGAGAGAGAGACCACATTTACATAACTTTTCTTACAGTATATTGCTATAATTGTTCTTTTTTTGAAATTTATTTATTTATTTGAGAAAGATAAAGAGAATGTGTGCCCTAGTGGGGGGAGGGGCAGAGGGAGGGAGACTCACAAGCAGACTTCCCCGCTGAGCTCCATCCCATGACCTTGAGCTCATGACCTGAGCCGAAATCAACAGTCGGACACCTAAATGACTGAGTCTTCCAGGCACCCCTTTTCTATTTTATTATTACTTACTATTGTTAACCTCTTACTGTGCCTAATTTATAAATTACACTTTATCATAGCTATGTATATATTAGAAAAAGCATAGTATATATAGAGTTCAGTTCTATCCATGGTTTCACGCATCCAGTGGACCTTCGGACATACCCCTGCAGATAAGGTGGGACTACTGTGTATCAGTGCAAGTAGATCTACATAAATTGTTTAGTATTGCCTAGTATTCCATAGTGTAGATGCACTGCAATTTATTTAACATTGCTTGTACCTCTTTGAGGCTTTCTGTTTTTCTTGCCACGACATACACTGCTGTGATCATTTCATGTCATCACGCACCGTTTGTGCCCGAGTTACTGTGGGATAAATTCCTAGAGGTGGGGTTGATGGTTTGATGGTCACATGCATTTTAAATTTGAATTGTCACTTAGCAAATTACATTTTAAATAAGTACTTTTGGTTTATAATCCTACCAATGGTATTTCTGAGTCTTTTTTCACACAACCATAACAATCGCATTATTTTTAAAATTTTGATAGTCTACGGTCAAAAATTCATCTCTTTTTATTTTGCCTGAATATAAATAATAGAAATAATAGGCACATTTTCTTACTTTATTGGTTCATATTTTTTTCTTTTTTGACTAGATTATTACTATTGTGGTTTTCCCCCCCTATTTTTTGTTTCTTTCCCTTACTGCTTTGAAAGAGATCTTAAAAAAAAAAAAAAGATTTTATTTATTTGAGAGAGAGAGCGTGTGTGTGCTAGTTGGGGAGGGGCAGAGGTAATCTCAAACAGACTCTGCACTGAGCACGGAGTCCAACACCGGGCTCAAATCCCAGCACCCTGAGATCATGACCTGTGTCGAAATCAAGAGTCGGATGCTTTTGGGGCACCCAGGTGCCCCAAAAGAGATCTTTTTATGTGAATAATATTGTTTTTTATATTGCCTATATTTCCTTCTCACGTGTGATTTGCTTTTAACCTCCACTGTGGTAATAATTAAGGTGACTACTGCATAATAGATTTCTAAAATATTTTGTTTAGTCAAATTGACCAATATTTACTCTTTTAACTTCTTGTTTTTTTGTGTTGCTTCAAAAAGCCTTATGCCAAGTTTAAGCAATATTCTTCTAATATTTTATAGTCCTGAAATATTTCTGTGTGGATCAAAGATGAGTCTGGAATGAATTTATCCTTGATGGTGCAGAGAGACAATTATTTCAGATGAAAAATACTCAAATATTACAAAAGAATTCTTTTCTAAAGTAGAAATGTGCTTTATTTCCAGCTCTGGGTATAAAACCCACTGTGTGATTGTCCATGCTCTTTCTTCCCCTCGGTGCCTACTTTGGAGGCCATGTGCTTCACATATCACTGTCTAGGTGGAAGGAGCCTGGATCCCTGAGCCAATACTAGGCAGGAAGCCACGAAGGAGAGCTCCAGATCCACACTGGGCTCTGGGAGCAAGAAACAAATCTTTGTGGATTAAGCCCTGTGATATGGGGGCTTATTTGTTACTGCAGTACAGACAGGTCTATTCTGACTAATGCAGGCATGAATGTAAGTAATCACACTCCAGTGTGGGTTAAAATTGCTATAAGATTTCTGAGAAATAGAAAACCATTGACCATAATAGTGAAAAGTAATTATTTCATGAAAGAGTAGAGATTTAAAAGGTAGAGAATGAGGAGTGCATATAAAATTGCAGGGCCCATGTAAGCGCTACGGGCAACAAAGTACAAAAATCACAGGAAGCATATTAGAGAAATAGGTGGAAGTGAGAAGGCTAGATAAGTCAAGTAGATCCAGAACATTCATTAATATGAAAAAGCTAATTTAAAACAGAGACTGCTAAATCAGGCAAGCTGTTCCATGGGTGTTTTCTGGAAGGTACTTCTTTTCCTGTCTTGAGGATGCTTCTCCTTTTCCTGATGATTTATTTTGGGTGTTGTTTCTGTGCACAGTGCTTCTATATCAATGGTGAGAGTAGTAGCCCACGCTGCCCCTCTGTTGATTGCTGTCCTCTGGCCTCAGGGGAACCACTTGTCACCTCATAGTGACTATGACGTCTACTACCGCAGAGGAGAAAAAATTCTTAGCTGTTGCAAAACATTTTCTAGTGATTTAAGGGTCTAGCAGTCTCCCAACTCACTGTTATAATGAGCTGTGGGGCTTTTCCCTTGGATTTTGCAGGACGTGCCCTTGAATTATTTATAACAGAGCAGCCACCTGCTTGCAACAATTTTCCATTTTGCCTTGTGCTTACCTGGCCTTGTCAACTGGTATTGCAGGTACAGTGGCACTCTGCACTTCACCTCTCAACCCCTTATTAGAACATGCTGACCGTGAGCTGCCAGATGCCTTAAAAGTCCCTTTCTACTATGGCCATGGCCTTCGTCTAAATAGATAGTCTTATATGCTTCATTATGAAGAGCTGTGCTGGTTCAATTGTTCAGCCAGGTGCCGTCAACTCCAGTGCTACTTCTTTTTTATTTTTTTCCTGAAAGACGGAAATTTATGAATATATATGCTTGTGTTGACAAAAAGCAATTTGAGTGGTGGGAAGGGGCAACCAACCCACCCGCATTCAAAAGCACAGCTCTGTGCTGGCAAACACTCGATGCCTTAGCTTTTTTTCTTCCTCCACTTCCACAAAAAGAAACATTACATGTTTGAGTAGACAACAAGAGGTACCATTAGGATTCAGAAAATTGAAAATTGAGACTGCAATAAAAAAAAAAAAAGACAGTCACAGGGGAATTTGTAATGGTTTCCCCACATTTTAGTGGAAAACTTCCGTTTTTTATTCACCTTGCAAACAGTGTTCACAAACAACAGCAAAGAACAAAAGCTGTGATTTATATTTATGGACAGGTATACACGCACCCCTGACCTCCCGCTGCCTCCCTCGCCCTCCCTCGCCCTCCGTACCAGAAACAATTTATGGAGGCTGGTCTAAATAAACATTAAGGAGGCAAGGCCACAAACTGACAGCCAGGAAAATCAATGGTCTCCAGAAACCAGCAAGTAGGATCAATAAAAGAGATTAGGCATCACAAGCTAGTGTAAGGCAGTTACAGGTAAATGCGGCTTGCTCTTCATCTGACAAGGTTCTCGGCAACAGGATAAAAACTCAGATAAACAGAAGCACGCAGCGGGTAGTCAATGGAGGCTACTCCTGAGTTGCGGAGACTGACGGATGACCCCAGAAAGAAACGGATTTACGCAGAGGCTGGTGGGAATTTTCAATTGCTTTTCCAGCACCACCTCACATACCTGGGCAGCTGCCCATAGGAAGTAGTGCAGATGTATCTTTTGAAAATCTCTCTGCTTTTGCTTCTCACTACTTAGCTTTCCTTGGATTTATTTATCACTCCTTGACACAGGCCAGCACATCTTTGCCCTCCCTGTCCCCCTACACACCACACACACACACACACACACACACACACACACACTCTCATATTCACCATTACTTTTATTAACAGAATTATTTATACTCGCATGCACCGTGAGCATATTTGGGAACTGTTCGGATGCAAACTTAACCATACACATATACATATAGTCTCCAAAGAAAAGTCATCCACTCACAACTTAAAACATTGGACTGTTAACTTGCAAACTTGATTTAACAACAGCAAAATAAAAGACAATCACATTGCTGAGTTTGTAAGTTAATGTCCAAAGCTTGTCAATAAAAGAATGAAGGATAATTATGTTCTTGAAAAACAGGAACTCTGAAAAAGGAAGGACCAGGGCAAAAGAGCCATTGCCTATTTACAGAACTGGCAGTTAAAACTTGAAAATTCAAATCTTAGCTTCATAGGAATGGTTACCTTAAAAAAAATAGTGTTTTCCTTTGCCTCAGAAACTCCATTTTAGAAGTAGAGATAAGGCTTCTGTCTGACAAGAATATGACAAAACAACAGATGAAGAAGAGGACAGTTAAAAGGAGGAAGTTTAGTTTTTCTGAACACTAAAACAAGAATGGGAATTTAATTGAATTTTAATCAAGGGACAGGAGAGATGTGAGTCTAACTCTTGGTTGTAGCAGACTGGGAAAAATATTTTGAGGCACCTCCCATCCCATGAGTCTGGGCTTACCTGGTGACTTGCTTTGACAAATGTGATGTGTTGGAAACCGACACTGTGTGAGTTCAGAGCCTAGATTTCAAGAAGCCTTAAATCTTATTCTCTGGATGCTCCTGATGGCCCACTATGAGCAAACTTAAGTTTTAGTTTTCAGCTTAACAAATGTAAATGTCTCTTACAAAAGAGTAACTTTTACTTGGGTTTTCAGAGCTTCTCCTGTGTCGGCTGTTTCTCAAAAATAATCATCCTAAAATAATCCTTATGCCAAAGAGGCATATGTGGGGATGACAAATTCTGCTCCCCTTCATTCCATACCCAAAATGAAAAATGAATACTGTGCTAGAACATGGAGGCACCTGGAACTCCCTGTTATAAAAAGATTCAAGTCACTTGCTTCTCTGTACTCGGTGTGCTTGGTAAGGTCACACGCAGATTCAGCTGAACCCTTTTCTGCTTACGTTCTCTCAGGTCAAATAATTTCCCATCATACAGAACCAGGCCAGTCTTCTCTAACCCTGAGGTCAGGCTCACGTTGAAATATCATACAGATTGCTAAATACTTTGATTTACTCCAAACTCTGGTTTTCAATTTCTTTGTGGGCTATGTATACATAGCCTGGACGAATATGAATATTATTATATAGTCATGCTCTTGGAGTTTAAAGAAATTTATGCTGGCTCTGAAGGAGATCAGTCACCAGTCTAGAAGGCATTGGCAGGTCTTTTCACTTTGTATTGAGCTTGGTTTTCATGTCAAGCCAATTTTTTATGGAAGATCACAGCCCATTTTGGCCTATGATAAAATCATTATTGAGGAAATCATTATGTGTATCTTTCTGGAACTACACCAACTATTTTGTTCCAACTGCTCTTCTCATGCCCTTATTGACAGATCCAACTGTAATTAAATAAAGGTATATTTGGCATAAAGATGACTGTGTTCTTAACAAGGAAAGCACAATCTAGTCAGGAAATCACTTCTAACATCTGCCATTTACTTGCTTATGCAAGCTTAGACAAGTCACTTAGTTTCTCACCCTCTTTCCTTGGATTACGAATATACTGTATCTGTCTTACATGCTTCATAAGGTGTTTGTGAGGTTCAAAATAAAGAGACAGCTTTACATCAAATGTAATGGTTATAGCATGTAAAAGACAAGTAATGCAATATTTATGAATCTAGTCACTTAACAAACAGCAGATAATTACTATGCCAGAAGCAAAGACAACTAGGATAGGGTTCTTGTAAGCGTGGGCTCACATTCTAAATTCAGAAACAAATAAATAAGCAAAAACTATTTGGGAACAGTAGAAATGACAATCACCCACCATCATTACTACTTACACAGTATTAAGAGTTAACACTGTATCGGCCCTATGCTAAGCTTTTTATATGCATTATCACATTTAAGCCTCATAATCCTCTATAAAGAGGAAATTCTTTTCACCATTTTACAAATGAGAATACTGAAATTTGAACTATTGAGGCATTTAGCATGACACTAAAACTTCAACTTATAATAACAGAATAGGTGGAGATTTTAGGTGAGTTTATTTTTAAATATTTCAGGTCCCTGGGTACTATCTAGTTGATGAATTATTATAGCAGGCTATTTAGAAACAGGTCTGGAACACCAGTCCCAAGTGTAGATTTGAATATCATCAGTGGCTATCACAACTTGGGGGTTTTATCTCCACAGGAGAGTCTGAACAGAAAGGAAGGAGAAAAATAAGGACAATCATGTCTGCGATGTCCATTCTCCTAAGGAGAACCCAGGTTCCAAACATCTAGGTTCCTGGCCTTGTTAAGGAGTCAGGGTTGAGTTTCTCCTTAGAGAGGCCAGGAGTCAGAGAAGAGTTCCCATATGTTTTCTCTTAAGTTCCTATAGTCAGCTCATCCCTGGAGGAGCAAGCAGAAGCTACACTATCAGTCATCAGTTACTCTGAAGCACAGAATTCCAGAACATCCTGACATCTAAGCACTCTTTTTTTTTTTTTTTAAAGATTTTATTTATGTATTTGACAGAGACACAGCGAGAGAGAGAACACAAGCAGGGGGAGTGGGAGAGGGAGAAGCAGGCTTCCTGACGAGCAGGGATCCCGATGTGGGGCTCGATCACAGGACCCTGGGATCATGACCCGAGCCAAAGGCAGACGCTTAATGACTGAGCCACCCAGGTGCTCCAAACTCTTGAATGACTAAGGATTGATTTTAATGAGTAGTAAGTGGCTGTTTATTTAAAAGAAATTACATTTTTATTTTCATTTTATTTTATATATTTATCTTTAATAATGTTATCTTTTTATATTTTGCAGAAATTAAATCTTCCATTTTGCTATTTTGCTCAAAAGGAAAATCTGTTTACAGTGATATTAATTTTGGTTCTTGTTTGTAAATACTCCATTAATGATACCTATGGACCTACCATAGCTTGTAAGTTGGTATGTACATGATAGAAATACCACGTCTGTGGGTTCATATTCTCAAGGAGGCAGACTTTGCAACTTCACTTTTCTAATGGTAGCAAAAGCTACTATTAAACGAGAGGGGGAGCAAGGGAAAGTTGGTGCACACATCCAGAATGGAGGTGGCTGATAATAGTAGGACTAGCAAAATATGATCAAAACTGTAGACAAAATAACTTTAGCTAACTCGTGATTTTTTTTAAGAACAGTTTATGATTCTGGGGTGCCTGGGCGGCTCAGGCTGTTAAGTGTCTGCCTTGGGCTCAGGTCATAATCCCAGGGTCCTGGAATGAGATGGGCATCAGGCTCCCACTCAGCTGGGAGTCTGTTTATCCCTCTCCCTTTGCCCCTCCCCACCTCCTTTGAGTGCGTACTCTCTTTCTCTCTCTCTTTGCTCTCTCTCAAATAAATAAATAAAATCTTTAAGGAAAAAAAAAGAATAGTTTATGAATCTGAGTTAACCAGCTAAGATAATAATTATTCGCAATAATAAAATAAATGTCTGTATCTCCAGAAGAGGTGGAAACCAGTATAAGATACATTTCAGAAATTCTAACATCTGAAATAGAGCCTTCTTTTAAAAGTTACCTTGAAGTGTTTGTAGTTAGATGTTGATGTATTGTAGGCCTCATTATTACCTGTATTATTAATTAAGTACTATTGATCATATTGGTCATGGAGTCATTCAAAAATCATCAAATCATCTTAAAATATCAAAATTATCTTTTTGCTTCTTTGTTTTTTTTTTTATTTTTCAGATGTACATATCAGAAAATGAAATGAGATGTTATCATATAGTTTCCATCATGTATATTATCAATCTGAACTATTCTGGATTAAAAGTAGGTTCTCCATTGAAAAGAATATAGATTGACTTGTTTAGGAACAGACACTACATAAATGGGTAATATCAAGTAATATCAAGTTTTGTTCTTAATTGTAAATAAACTTTCACTGATATTTGCACATTCAAATCACTAAGAAATGGTTATTACTAGGCAAAAATTAATTCATTCACAAATAGTCACTTATAAGCAGAAACAGTTAAAGTCTAAAATTTTCCTAAGGCATAGATTAGTAAATTTGCCACATTATTTTTTTTATCATTTTAGCATAGAAAATAGTGAGGCAAAATGACAGTTTTCCATCTGTGATATTTGAGGTGTGAAGGAAATGTGTTGTACTTTTTTCTAACTTATATAAAAGTGATCTTGGGTTGGTTTCCAAATGAAGAAAATATTTTTACACAGCTGCAATGCAAGAATATTCCTGGAACGAATAGAGAAATAGTCTTCATTTTTAAAGGGCTTGAAATTTGGAGTATAGTATCACCAACAATACACATTTGCAGAGCAATTCACAATTATCAAGGTACTTTTACCTTCATTAACTCAATTGAGCTTTACAAAACCCTGAGAAGAGGGGGAAAGAGAACATTCTCCATCTACAAAAATTATTTTAATTTTTAAAATAAAATTAGCTTTATTTTTTGCTTGTTGTGTGGAATTCTGAACATTCAAAAGTTATTTAAAGAAAATAAATTCAGGGATGCCTGGGTGGCTTAGTAGGTAAAGCATCTGCCTTCCGCTCAGGTCATGATCTCAGGGTCCTGGGATCATGAGCCAATCTGCATTGGCTCCCTGCTCAGCAGGGAGCCTGCCCCTCCTTCCCATTTGTGCGCTCTCTGGCTCTCTCTCGCCCATAAAAAGTTTAAAAAAAAGAAAAGAAATTCTTGACACCCCACTCTACAGATAACCAATGTAAATATTTCCACTATAGACTTAAAGAACTTTTTCTAGTAATATTAAAAATGTACACAGATTATACTATATATAATGATTTTTAAGCTGCTTTTTTCCACATACCATTAGTATATTTTATGTTCATTAATTAGATATCTACATTATGATTTTGAAATGGCTGTTCATTTGCTCCCAAAATACAATCAGTGTTTAAATACACTCCTTAGAAATTGAAGTTGCTAGACAACTAACCACAGGAAGGTGAGATGAGTACTCCTTTATTATTACTACTTAAAATAGCTGTTATATGTTAAATATTTAAAGAAAATATTAACCAGATGTATAAGTTTCAATTCTATATAAACTCAAAAGCACTTCTTCACAACATAGCAATAAAATGGGAGCTAAAAAAAATACCGGCTAGATATCTGAATTGCAAACATTCAGTATAGACACCTTTGAAGCAAAAGTGAATTGAAAGCTAATATTTGGCTGGGAAATAAATTACATTTTGGCCACTTTTGCCTAACACAATTTCCTTCCTATTTCCTCATCATAAACAGAAATTAGTTTGGTTTGCCAGGATCAACCTCATAACTGATAGAGATAATTGGATTATTTAAAAATCTGTAGTGTACCTCAGCTTGATTACTTTGTTACCTTTGAATTTCTGAGGAATAAATCAGCCTTGAGCAGGCCACCTTTAAAAAAATCCAAACTGGAGTCTTATCCTGATTTAAAATATCTTAAAATGTTTCTTAGTTATCTTTCTCATTTTGTCTAAGGGCTTTAAAATGCTCTGTAGACACTATCTCATTAATTCTTAGAGGATCCCTGGGCAGCAATTGTAGTAGAGGTTTTCCTATTACTATCACCATTCCCATGAAATGGAGGCCCTGGGAGGTCCCATGAATTGCTCAAGGTTATAGACTGAAGCCAAGGAGTAGCTAAACCCAGAATCCAGGTCCCCGGGCTTCCTTTCCATATGGCATTTTCTCTCTGCAATAAATAACATTGCTGTTCTGGAAGCTGACTCTCTGATCATGTTTTATGCAGCAGAATTCAAATTAATAGGAGTTGCTCAGTGCTGTGATATCCATTTTAGACAGAGGCTGTGTATGCTTACGTAACACAAGAAATGCAGCACTCTGAGTCCCTTTGTTTTGCCCTCATAATGATCTTTGGGGACTGCCCTGTGATGGGTAGAACTATGGAGATTGGTATTTATCATTAAGGAAACTGAAATGACAATACCAGCTCGTTCACAATCCATCACGCACTGCATATAGACATGGGCAGAGTTTAGATAAGTTGAATAAAAGGTCCCTCAACATTTGACAAACTTGGTGACTCATCAGAAAAATCACAGATTGAATGGTGTAAATTCTTTGAAATCAGGTAAAGGCAATTCTTTAAACAGCACACTTGGAGAGACTAGAGTTTTCTTTCTTGACTGTAGTTCCCTCATACTCATTTTAAAATCAGCTAGAAGGTTAACAATTTTTTTTTTTAATAGTGGGCTTCCCACTGCTACTCCCCGGCATGAAGTCATAATTCTCTGTTTGTGGCATCATAAACATTTCCATAGCAACTGATGGTGATATCAGAGCTCAAGACTAGAGTTTCAAGAGGGAAAGGAACTATAGGGACAGATGATATCTTAAAAATAAAGATTATGTTTTCAAGCAGATGTTCCTAAAAGAAAAGAAATGAATGGAAAGATTACCCACATTAAGGGAAAATCATAATTAGAATGTAGATGCTTATTATGTAATCATTCAGCTAATGATCTCTTTTCTAGAACAAAGGATAGAAATTGAAAAAGGGAAAAAATGAGGGAAATATATCAATGAGAGGATCTTTTATGAACCAATCTATTATTTTAAATACAGATGGCAATATATTTCTTAAATATAGCTGAGGATGCTTAGTGTTGGATGTACACTAAAGAGATAATTATAATTGCAAGCATTGCTGAATCCATAGGGAAATTTGAGTAGTGTGTTTTCACTGAGGTACTTTGAGGAAGATATGCCATAAACCATGTTCATGTATTAGTGATATAAGCTGTTTAACACTAATTATCCAAGTAGAGATTAAATTTCACATTTTATCATGATCTCATACCCTTGCCACACAAAGCATGATTTATGCGTTTCAGATTCGTTTGAGGTCTTTTTGTGTTAATGGACTTTTATACCTAGTATAGCACCAAGAAATGTGACTCATGTTTCAATACAAACTGAAAACTGAAAAATATAAATTTTTCATTTATTGCTGTCGTAGTGAAGAGATAGGAGAGGATGGTACAGTAGGCAGCTTCTAACTTGGCCCCCCATGAGCCCTGCTTCCTGGTATTCACAGCCTTATCTAATCTCCCTTTGGGTATGGGCTGGATTTAATCTACGTCTAAAAGAATATGGCAGGAGTGACGGGATTTCAATTCTGGGATAAGTTACCAAAGGAGTATGGCTTCCACCTTGGACACTGGCTCTCCAGCTGCCCAGTTTGGGGAAAAACTAGCTGCCCTATCTAGCCAGGGTGACCAACTGTCAAAGCTTTCCTAGAACTTTCCTGCTTTTAACACTGAAAGTCCTGTATATGGAACAGTTGGTCCCCTAGCAAGAGGGCCATGTGAGGAAGCTTAGAATCCCCTGAGGCCTGCCAACAGCCATGTGAATTAACTTGGAAGGGTTCCTTCTAAAGAAAGGGCCAGCCACCTTTTTCTGTAAAGGGCCAGAGAGCAAATATTTTAGGCTTTGCAGGCCATTATAGTCTCTGTTACCATGTTTTAATAGTATATGGGATTTGTTTTAATTTGGTATGGGAAGACACACATGAAAATGATTGTCATTAAGATAAAAGTTTTTATTATATTCATATAGCATGGTATGCAGGACTACTTAGGGACGTATGCAGGTACAATGAGCAGTCAGAGAGGGGAACTGCAGGTTGAGAGCTTTTATTGTGGTTTTCCTGGGAAGGAATGGGCAAGGCAAAGGAAATAGGATAAGAAACAAGCTTAGGATTGAACAGTTTGAAAAGTGTGGGCAGGCTTTGGGCACAGGGGCTGTCCCTAGTTGTCTAGTACCTGGGCCTGGAGTGATTAGGCCAGGGGATAGTGGCTTAGAGTATAAAAGAAGATGGTTGGAGGTATGGGCTCTGGATTGATTGGTTTATATATCAAAGGTGATCTCTCAGGCAAGTTATTATCTCTGGGAATTAGCTAACCCTGGAGGGGCCGTCCCTCCCAGGTCAGCAAAGCCCCAGATATCACAGCATCAAGAATACAGAAAATAGGAAAACATAATTGATACGCACGAGTAGTCAACTCTGCCATCGTAAAGCAAAAACAGCCATACACAATATATAAACTAATGAGCATTGCTGTGCTCCTGTAAAGCATAGTTTGCTGACTCCTGTTTAGGGCCTGCCAATAGCCACTTGACTTAAATTGAAAGCAGGCCCTTCCCCAACAGAGCCTTCAGAAGAGCCTGCAGTTCTGGCCACAGCTTGACTGTGTCCTCATGAGAGATCCTGAGCTAGAACAATCCGCACCCCCCCCTTCGCCCCACCACCGCCCCAGCTAAACTATGCCCAGATTCCTGATCCACAAAAACTATGAGATCATAAATATCTGTTGTTTAATGTCACTATGCTTCAGGGCACTTGTTATGCAATAATAGATAACTAATAAAGATGGGTTGAGTAGAAATAGCACAGAATCTTGAAAAGGACCTTGAGTATTTAATGAATCTTTTTCTTTCTTTTTTTTTAACTGTGCTCCATGCTGGAGCCTCTTCTACAACACCTTTGATAAGTCATTCAGACTCTCCTTCAACATTTCTTCTGGAAATTCCTTAGCTCTCAAGAAGTCCATTTCATTTTTTGACAATTCTAATCATTGTAAAAAGCATTTCTTGAGATTGGAGTAGGGGACCAAAACTTTCCCTCTCAAAATCATGTATCACTGTCTGAGCTCAGGCTCTGTGGCTTGACCCTCTAATCCAGCAATTTCCAAACTTTGTTTGTGGATTGGTGTACCTATTGTATTTGACACCTGGAACAGACCATTTTTTAACAACCTTCTCTGTACAACCAAATTATTTTCAATAATAATAATAATGACTATCAGTCAGAAATCATTATTTTTAAATGGTTCTTTGTTTTTAAAAACAATTTTAAAAGAAAAAATAAATTTCATTTTTAGAGATATTATTCAATTTCAGTAATTTATTACTGAAATAAAATTTGCTTTCTCCAAACAAAAATAATATTCCTCTGCAATGGTATAAGTGTTTCCGTCCCCCCTAAATTCATAAGTTGAAATCCTAACCCCCAAAAGTAATGGTATTTGGAGGTGGGGTCTTGGGAGATGCTTATATCATGAAGGTAAGAGCTCTCACGAATGGATCAGTGCCTTTAAAAGGGGCTCCAGAGAGATTCCCTACCCTCTCCCACCACATGAAGACATAGCAGGAAGGCACCATCTGTGAACGAGGAGGTCCTCTCTAAACACCGAATCTGCTGGTGCCATGATCCTGGACTGCCAGCCACCTGAACGGTGAGAAATGAACGTGAGTTGTTTATAAGCCACCCAGTCTGTGGTATTTTGTTACAGCAGCCTGAGTGCACTAAGACAAACTTGCAATTTGTAATCTGCTTCACAGCTTTATAATTTAAACCCAAACAAATCTCCAAGTGGTCAGATAGAACGACAAAACTGCTGGGACTCAAGTTCTGGTTCTTGAACTTCGCAATCACCCTACCAACATTGTTTATTTCAAATCTACTGTTTCATTGCAGAAATCTGTAATCCCACAGTGACTAAAGACTGTGACCAAGGCAAGCATGAACGGTTCAGAACCATTAGGAACTTACTCTAGAAACCAATTCCTGGAACAGTCGGTGTGTTTTGGAGGCTGGGAGTTTTCCAAATTAGCTTCCATGCAGAATACAATGTTTATTGAAGTATATAATAAAAACATGCCAATCTGAGGCTTACAAATCTATCATTAAAACCTAAGAGTAACTGCAACAATTATTTTGAACTCAGATCAACAAAAGCTTTTTGGTGGAGGAATATTTTTTTTCCACTGACATTATTCAGAATTGCTGACACATGGTGATAATAAAAAGCAGGCTGACTTTTTCCTGGTATTATTTTAGAGTCACTCTAGTGCCTGAATCAAAGGCAGTCTTCCCTTGCTACCTGTGGAAGTCCATTTTATAAAGCTGGGGAGAGCAGAGTTTCTCTAGTCAAAACTTGAGCAAAAGACTCTCCACCACCTGATCTGTGCCTGGTTGGGGAAAAGCCAGTCAAGATCTCCCGAAGGCATTTCTACAGAAGCCCCAGGCTCCATGGAGGAAATCCACAAATTAAAGTCAAACCTATCTGGAAGGAACTCATTTGCACCGGAAATCTGTGATAGTGCTGGGAAAAGGAGCTTTGAGATGTACAGGGCCAAAGTTGGCCTTGTACGTTTCTAAACTATCAGTAATTAAAAACAGTCATCAACTATGCTAGGAAGAAAACTGAAGCATCTTTCTATTCTATCTTTCTCTTCTCTCTCTATAAATAATAGAAATTTATATTATAATATGTTGTAATATGAAGACTTGCTCAAAGAGTCTGCAGTTCAAAATGTAGGCTAAAAAGTATCATAGACGTGTGTCAGGCGGTTAACAACATGAATGGCATTTTTTTTCCTCTGGACTTTAGGATGTTTCTAGTATTTGCTAATTTTTTAAACCTTGTAACTTGCTGTAGCATAGTTTACATCCTCAATAAATATCTAATTTTCTTTTCTTAAAGAGGGTCCCCAAATTATATAAACATTAGGCCTCACAAAATCTGGGCCACTCCTGCTGAAAAGCACCAATTTGGTCAAACTCTCTCTCTCTCCTCCTCCTCTTTTTCCTCCTTTTTCAACAAATAAGGAAATGGAGACATAAAGAAGTTTAATCTATCCTCTCTCCACATAAATGTACTAAAAATATATGATGACCACTTTCACATCTTCCCATAAACTTCTTTTTCCTTTTACTAAACTTTCTCGAGAGGCTTTTGCTGTCTCTTTAGACTTTAGCCTAGTGCCAGCAATATAAAAGTTTATACTTTCCTCTTGAATAAATGAATGCTTATTTTGTGTTAGTTATTTCTCACATAATTTGTTTTCCAGATCTGGAATGTGTAAACTGTCCCATTTCCCCTTTTCTGAGCACATTCTAGTCTGTTGATGTCCCTTTTAAATTGTAACACCTACAACTATGCATATGGCATGAATTTTATGTTTGATATTCACTAATTAAAAAACTCAACACTTTCCTTCCCTTAGACTGATTCTAATAACCATACCACACTATTCTCTCTGAATCTAACAAAAAGCAATGCTGCTTTTATTTTTTTAAAAAGATTTATTTATTTATTTGTTGGGGGGGGGAGGGACAGAGAGAGAAAATCTCAAGCAGACTTGGTGCTGAGCCCAGAGACGGACACAGGGCTCGATCTTACGACCCTGAGATCATGACCTGAGCCAAAACCAAGAGTCAGAGGCTTAACTGACTGAGCCACCCAGGTACCCCTCTCTGAATCTAACTTTAAAAAGTGGTCAGAGGTTTACTTAGAAACAATAGGAAGCACGAAATGGATATTTATAACCATTATCTCACATTAAGAAAAGTTTTTTAAAAGTCAACAATGGTCTCAATTCCAGGGTTTAGAATTATCTGGCAAAGTCCATTTCAGAATAGCATTTACATAATTCTGGAAAGAAAAATAAGGAATGTCTTACCATATATCACAATGTTTTGTATATTATTGTATTTCTCAAGTATATCAATACTACATATCACAAGTATCATATAACCAAGTGCAGTTCAAGGGGTTGGCCCAGCACCCCCAGGGGTTGGCCCATGACATGAGCACTCATGCCTTGCACCACCCTAAGAGACAAAAGCCTGTGAGAAGAAAGGGTGGGAACAGGGAACAGGGAACAGGTACTTAAACCCCTGTCCTCTGCAGCTACTTCTGTTTGGAAGAGGTACTCTGGGCAGATGTTTGGAAAAATCCCAGCCCCCATCTTATTTTAAGCCACTACCATCTCTTCTTGAGGTTACTACAGCTTTCTGATTTGCGCTAAAACTTTTGAGCCCTTTCCCTTGTTTCTGCCAGGAGAGGTGAAGGACACTTGTTCAGTCTGTAATTAGAAGGGCTTCTTTCTTTTTGTTCTTGCCTTACAATTTGGCTTTGTTCTGACCAGTCAGCAATCTTACAGAGTTTGTCTGTCCGTGACATGAAGAAATCAGGTACAGGCATTGTCTATGGCGCAAATCCAAAAATTAGGTTTGGCCAGGGGTATGAGGATGCAGAACTACAAATATGTAGTGAGATTTCTAATTTCTTGAATTTTCCATCAAGAAGAGGCAGCATTTATGTTGCCCATCTAGAAATTCTTTAGATGTCAGTTATGAGTCTCCCATTCACAACATTGAGTATTCAAAGGTGGACAGAGACAGAACTGGGGTAAGCAAAGATTACCTATGAGACCCTCCACTCTTCATTTTGCCAACCCTTCCCCAGATGATAACATGCCTCTGAGTACTGGCATGGGGCTCTGTTGTTTTCATCTATTTTCGCTAGTCTCTTGGTAGGTTTTATGTTTCCTGCCTCTTTTCAAGACCCACCACCCACCAAGTAATTGATCTCAAATGTCTATTCAATTCATCTGTGTCTGCCTAATATAAAGATGTAATGTGGATGAGGTTAAGCAAATAAACCTATTCTAAGTCTCTGAAGAGTTTTATATTGAGGCAAGAAATTGGGGATTTCCCAGGGAGAATATACCTGAGAGCAGTAGCTTTCTAACTCTTCTTTTTAACCTAGACTCATTGCAATTGTTAAACAACAAAATTCAACCAAGTGAATTTGAAGATCTAAGTGGCTTTATTAAATAATTCATGAATCAGGTAGCATCCCATCTAGCAAATCAAAAGGAGCTCCACCTAGCTGCTTAAAAGGAAAGGTTTTTAAAAGTAGAGAAGGAGGGGAAAAAGGAAAAGAATCCATTATTTGAGGCAAAGCCATCCTCCAAAGCAGAACAGAAAGGGTCTATCGGTAAATTTCCTCATGTTAACCAGGAAATTCCAGGTTGACTGGTTAAAGGTTACCTTCTGGGGGTGGTGGTAGGGTTGAAATTGCAGTTAGATTGAGATTAAGTCTTGGTTTGCTGATATGGAGGCCCTAACATGAGTGATTCTATTTTGGGCCTGTGCTTTACTTTTTAATATAATGAATCCATTCTGCACTGTGACACATTCATCCACCCATATAGATAGATAGATAGATAGATAGATAGATAGATAGATAGATATAGAAACTAGATATCTAGAAACTATAGATATAAACTAGATAGATCTATATAGATAGATATATAGATCTAGATAGATAGATAGATATAAATGAAATAAAAACAAGGAATTCACAAAATACTGGAGAAGGCACTATAATGTTTTCTTTTTTTTTAATTTATTATTATTATTATTATTTTATGTGGGGCCTGAACTCAACCACCCTGAGATCAAGACCCAACCTGAGATCAGGAGTCGGATGCTTAACCGACTGAGCCACCCAGGTGCCCCTATGATGTTTTCTATTAAACTTTTTTTCTAGTGCTGGTCAATTCTCACTCATTTTATTCTATTACCCACTGGAGGGTCATGTGCATCATTTGAAAAACACTGCCCCACAGGAAACATCAGCAGCCCCCTCTCTCCTGAGCCACAGCAGTGAACGTACCCTATCAGAAATCATGTTGCAGCCCAGCCTGGAACACAGCACTGCAAATGTGAGCGTTTGAGGGAACAGGGAGTGCACTTGCCTCCCACCTCTGTAAAACAGCCTGTTCTTGCTTTGCTTTTCCTCCTGTATTCTCAGAAACAATGTGATCACACCATATGTACTATTTTGTATTTCTCTGGTCTGCTTTCTCAAATATGCATAACAAGAAAAATGAATAGCACTAATGTCATTTTGTTAAATATGTCTATTATAGAGATGCTATGGTTCAGTGCTAATGGAGTTTTTTGGTCTTTCTGAATTCCTGATGTTGCATGCTACAGTGATTTATGGAAGGCCAGAGTGTTTTGCTGCAGCAAAGGTCTGTCATGTTAAACACCCACCAGCTCCCTGCCTATTTTGTTCCACAACCCACATTAATTTTCCTGTGACTCAACCCCTACATTCAATCCATCATGAGTCCTATTGACTCTACCTCCAAAATATACTCTCTCTATATATATATATATGACAGTATCTTCCCAGCCCCCACCTTATTTTAAGCCACCACCATCTCTTCCTGAGGATACTACAATGTCCTCTTAATTGGTTCCCCTGCTTCCAGTCTTGCCTTTCCACAGTCCATTGTTCATCCCACAATTAAATTGTTCATTTCAAATGTAAATTAGGCAAGGTCACCTCCCGCTTAAAGAAGGGAATATAAAGATACGTGGTGTGTGCGTGAGAAAACTCTCTCTCTCTAAAGTAGCATGGTTGCTTTAGGAGAGGAATGCCACCTAAAATGTGCAGTTTTCTCAATTGTTGAAATCTTCAGTTATGTGTAGTTCTGTGTGAATGCAAAAATAAGGGTGAAAAAAAATGAAAACCAGTAATTCATTTGTCCCAACTGAATCTCTGTCTCTCTCCCCCGCACTTCCCTCTCTTACACACACACACACACACACACACACACGCACACACATACAAACGTTGGTGGCTTCTAAATCCTAAACCTTGCCACAGCTTCCAGTGCCTACTTGATCTAGGCCTGCCTCCTTCTCATAGATACTCCTCAGGTACTACTCTCCCTCTCCTTTCTATTTTCCAGCCATACTCAGCACCTTTTCATCCTCCAGACACACTGAGCTTTCCCTAGCTGAGAGTTTCTTTGCATGACCAGTATCCTTCCATTCTTCATGTCTCGGCTCAAGTGGCTCCTTAAAAAACCCTTCCCTAAAGCAGCACTTCCAAGCCCACTGGGTTTTCTTTATCACAATCGGAACCAATCTTGTTTACTCCTTTCTATGCATATTTTTTGTTTCCCTCTATTAGCAAATAAGACCTCATGAGGCGTATTCACCATTAAATTCCAGTACTCAGAAAAGTGCTTGTTACATAGTAGGCCTTCAATAAACTTATGAAAATTAAGACTTGCTTATGATATGTTATGCTTATGTTTAATATGCTATGTTCAAATGGAGAATGGCATTTAAGCAATTTTTCTTTATTAAAAAAATAAAAGCCCATTGCGCTCTTTACTTTTTACAACTAAAAGTTACTTTCAGAACATATGAAAATGCAATTTACTAATTTGTTGATTATTTACAAATGCTGATTCCTCAAATGATTGTCCTAATTGGCACGGATTAGAGAAAATGTGCATTATATTTTCCCTATCTGGTAAAAATTAATGCTGATTTAAGATTCCCAGTCTGCCCACACTGTTCATAAATAATTACTTTCTCAGGTCAAAAATAGTAACAGAAAAAAGTACTCTATTTGATTTGTCAATATTCTGTATAGCTTTTAAAATAACCAATCTCCATATCAGTTAGATACAAAAGATGGTCAACCAAGAGTTGAGCTGAATCTTTGTCCCTTTTTTTTGTGACAGGGATATTTGTGGAGGACTTTTCAAGGACACCTTACAGCAGCATGAGATTAACCAACCACAGCCAGTATCCAAAATTCTTAAGCTCATTTCAGGACCATAGAACTCTGGAAAATTCTGTGCATGTTTAAGTAAAACTAGTAGTTGCCCGGATATTTGTAAGGGTGCAAAAGCATTTGTTTCAGCTCAAGATCATCTTTCCATCAGAAGCCAGTCCTCCCTGGGTTAGGAATGGAAGTTACCTCCATGTAACCTACACTGACATCTCAATCAACCTATTCCTCTTCTGCATCAGCTAATCATTTCCTTATAGGTACATCCCGGAGTACATCGAAATAATTGACCTACTTGTGTCAATTAGGCAAAACATTCATGCCTCTTGGCAAACACATCCAGTCACACTTTCTCATCACCATCATTGTTAAGACAAGAAGAATTTTTACCACGTTTTATAATGTCCCAACATTAACAGGATCAGCAGCTGACTTGTAACGCACACTAAGTGCTGGTCACTCTGCTCACCAATCTTTATTCATCATTTCACTTAATTCTCCCCTGCCTCAAAACTTTTGAAACAGCTACAATTATTATCCCCATGCTGCACATGAGGAAAGCAAGGCCCAGAAAAGCTAACTGGGTTTCCCAGGGCCATATGCTGAGATTCAAGTCCTGCACGGTGGATCATGCCCTGTGCTCCTATAGCCAATCCATTCTCCCATTTCCAATGGTGCAATCAGTGGTGTGTTCCTGTCCCCTGGGAGCAGCTCCTCCTTCCCAACGTCCCCCCACTTCCTAGCTGCTGTGCTCTAAGTGTCTCTCACGAACAGAGGAGCCACGTGACTCACTGTGACCTATTCAGCACTACAAAGAGACAGAAACATTCATTTCTTCATTGTCTCAACTTGCTGTGAGTGGTCTCCCAGCTTGTCCCATCAGCAGAATCAGGGAACACCTGCTCTGAACTTTGGAGTCTGTCTTCTTCCTTTCTTACTCTTCTCCAGGAAGTAGGAAAAGATAGGAATGACACCACTTTCATAAACCCAGAAAAGGAAAAGCCACCCATGTAGGGAAAAGAAATGCCACTTTACCTCTTATACCACTTCCTTGACATCACTTGTCTCCCAGGAACTAGGGGAATGGAGTCATGTTTAAATGAAAAGCCTTCATACCTTTTCTCAATCTCATAGCTCAAGACAACTCCAAGGTCAATTTTCTTCCAGGCTTAACTTAATAACTACTTGGAACAAGGAGAGGAGAGGAGAACAATCTATTTTCTTCCACACAGATAAGCAAGCACGAAGGTTCAAGACTGATTTAACATTTTGTATTTGGGTGCTGCTCTCAGCATAAAGGTGATAGAAATGACTACAGATTTATGTGAGGACATAAATAGAGATGCCATTTTAAGGTGTGATGAGCAAAAATCCTTCAGCTTTTGACCAAAGTCATTTTTTTAATGAAATATTGACTAATAATTCTTCACTAAAATAAGTAAAAATGCATTTCAAGAGACAAGAAACCAAGCTTTGTCCAGCTTAAGCCATACGGTTCCACAAGTATATTCTTCCCACAAAGAAGTGTTTATCACAGGCTTGCACACCGTTTGGAAACACATTAAGAATTGTGTTTGTTTTCTTCTTTTTCTATTATCCTGTTTCTTCTTCATACTTTTTTTAAGTCATACACCTTTAGAGGCTATAATTTGTGAATTGTTTCTTACAAACACAAAGCTATTTCCACATAAACTTAATTTGTTATAATTTCAAAGTCTCTAGGAATATAAAACAAATCAATAACATAAATAAAGTAAAAACACTATAGAGAAGACTGCCTAAGAAATCAAATAATTCAGGTAAACCACATAACTGTGAGTTTAGGTAGGCAGTCTTCCATTACACACACACATATATGCACACATATCTGAATTTTGCATATATATAAATATATAAGATATATATATGTCTTTCTTTTTTAATGTCATATCATCTGCTGCACTTTGTTATAAGATGGCAATAAATTCAAGTTGGATTAAGAAGTTTTCCATATCAACCCCTGAGGACAGCTGATTATAGGTCTGACCTTTTGAGATTCTGTGTATTTCCCACTTAATCAGTGCTAGAATGAGCTTCTGCTAAGTGGGATCTATAGGATTCCTATGGGAAAAGTGAAGCCATTTAAAAAATAATGAGCCTCCCTTCTATCCCCATTCCCTTTCCATTTTGAGCTCTATTAGGCCATGATAACAGTCTTCATCTAGGCTATACAAAAGCATAGCATAAGCATATACTGTTTGCACTATGCAGGCAAAGAATGTGCTCAGAAAGGTTTTGGGGAGCTCAGAATGTAAGTGACACTTTACAACAGGATAAAAAAAAATGTGTTACTTGTCCTTTTACTGATGACAAAAAAAAAAGTTGCAAAAAAGTCCTCTGGGGCTTTTAAGCTTCAGTATCTCAGATTTTGACAGTGTAATTGGTTCCCTGTTGCCTGAGCAATCATATAGAATTGGAACTATCTCCATTTTGTCTTGTTACAGTAACACACTTGATAGTTTAGATATGATCTCACAAATACTCTAGTTTGGTCACCAGTTCATTTCTTAAAACCCACAATGTGTGTGTGTGTGTGTGTGTGTGTGTGTTACATGCCCCCTAATCCCATTCCCTAATACCCCTAATTTCCTTCCCCAACCTTCTGTGAAACTGAACAGCATAATAGATGTAATTAGACCTTCTATAATAGGACCAAATGGAGCAAGCAAGGAGACTCCTTCTAGGGAAGCAATCAGTGCATTAGGTCCCCAGGACTGAAACCACTTTTAACAAGGTCTGGGGCTTAGGGAATGTCAGCCTAGGCTTCTATTGCTTCCCCAAGAGGAAGCTCTACCCTGAATGCAAATCTTCATTTACCATTTCTACAAAAGGAAGGAAAAGAACATTAGCTACTTTATTGCACACATAATGAAGCAAACTGGAGCTGTTAATATTTTTTTATCAGCAGTAAATCAACTGTTCACAAGTGCTCTAAAATATAAATGTGTATTTCATCAGTATTTTAAAGCCATTCTCTACGTTTTCATCACCATCTGTTGGAAGAAGATAATACCAAATTGTGTCAAACAAAGGCAGCCTTTATGTTTTCAGAAGCATGCTGAATTCTTTCTATAAGGGAGTAGGGTTCAGTCAAATGATATTCCTGAGACATACATTTAAATAGTCAGTTTCAGTAACTACAGATATATTTACAGACTCAACCTATTTGTTATTATTATTCTATTCCATGGTGCACAGAAGTAAACTCCAATGAAGAAAAATGTGCATCCTATTTATAGCATATAATGTACCTTTGCAAAGCCCCAAATGACAAGCTAGTCTAAAGAATAAAGTTCTTCATAACTGGTAATAAACCTTAAATTTTCTCATATAAAATACATTTGGTAAAATGTACACTGGCCAACAGGATCAATGTCAATTACAACATTTAAAATTGTTTCAAATAATGGATTAGGTTAGATTTGGGTATGTTTTGGCTCACTCTGTTGTTGAAAATTTCCAAGATCCATAGCTAAAACTATCAAAAGTTACTTGAACAACATGGAGGAAACTTGCAAACAGTATGCCAAGTGAAAGAAGCCAGGCACAAAGGACCACGTATTACATGATTCCATTTATATGAAATATCCAAGATAGGCACATCTATAAAGACAGAAAGTAGGTTAGTGGTTGCCTAGGGCTTGGGAACATGACAGATTGAGGGGTGAGGCGAAAGGGTGGTAGTGCAAAAGGAAAAAAGACAAATGAAAAAACAGATTCTTAACTATAGAGAACAGACTGATGGTTAGTTACCAGAGGGGAGGGGGGCTGAAATGGGTGATGGGGATGAAGAGCACATTTATCTTGATGAGCACGGAGTCATATATAGAATTGTTGAATCACTGTATTGTACACCTGAAAATTATGTAACAGAGTATGTCAACTATACTGGAATTAAATAAAAATAGAAATCATCAAAAAAAAAAATGTACTACAACTGATTCCAGTGATCACTGCACAACTCTGAATATACTAAGAACCACTGAGTTGTATAATTTAAATGAGTGAATTATATATTATGTGAATTATATCTCAATAAAACCAAGATATCAGGAATATCCTGGGAAATCAAAAGAATTTAGTATTATAATCCTTGATCCAATTCTTTTCATTCACATTACTTTTCTTCCATTAGACTCATCCAATTAACATATATATGTGTATACCTGTATGTGTGTGTGTGTGTGTGTGGATTTGGGGGCTATCTTTTCCTTAATGACATGAATTCAACTGTGAGACATTATTGGGGCTGATTCCAAGTGGTTTGTTTTTTGTTTTTTTAAAAGTAGGTAATGAGAGTTTGTTATACTGCAGATTCTGGGAAGACCTCAATGCAAAATGTAAATGTGCCTCTGTCTTCCCAGAGGTAATGAAGAAAGTAAGAAGTTTGCATATCTCACATTAAGGAAAATCTGAGGCAATTAGGAGGAATATTTAGCTCAGTTTGTGAGGAGTAGAAAGATTCCTACGTGGTGTAATATTTCAGCTAAATTCCAAAGGATAATACATAAAGTAGGCCCCCAAAAAATGGCAAGGGAAGTATTCAAGCAGTGGGATCATCAGATATTAAGACTGAAGACTATAAAGAGTATAGCACTGGTAGAACTATGTAAAGTTCAGTATAAGTCAAGTCTAGATGGCAAGAAAGAAGGTAGTCAGAGAAAATAACTGAAAGATAAATAATGTCTAGATGATAAAGGTTCTTATAAGATATGGAAAGAAGGTTGGAAATAGAAATCCAGTGAAGAGTTTTAAGCAGTGTATTCCACATATGAATGAAACCATATGATAATATAAGAAATAGCGCAGAGGATCATAGAGGAAGGGAGGGGAAAACTGAATGGGAAGAAATCAGAGAGGGAGACAAACCATGAGAGACTCTTGATTCTGGGTAACAAACTGAGAGTTGCAGAAGGGGAGGTAGGTGGGAGGATGGGGTAACTGGGTGATGGGCATTAAGGAGCGCACGTGATGTGATGAGCACTGGGTATTATATGCAACTGATGAATCATTGAACACTACATCTAAAACTAATGATGTACTATATGTTGGATAATTGAATTTAAATTAAAAGAGCAGTTTAAAAAAAGAGTTTTAAGCAGCATAATGACATGGTATGTTTTGTCTTAAAGAAATACCACTCTGCCAACATTTTTAAGAATGAATTGAAACAATGAACACAGGATGCAAGTGGGACCAGCTGGGAAGATCTGTGATGATGATCTGTGTCAGAAAATGGCAACAAGTTAAAAAGAAAAGCAAATGAATTTGAAAGTAATTTAGGACATTGAATCCTTGGACTGACTGGATGCAGAGTGAATATGGAGAGAAAGGTATTAAGAACAACCCCCACATTTCTGGTTTACGCCCTCACATTTTTTTTAAATTAATAGGCTGTATTTTTAAGAACAGTGTTAGATTTACAGGAAAAAAACTGAGCAGGTAATATAGAGTTGCCATATGCCCCCCCACCACCACAATTCCTTCTATTATTATTGTATTCCATCAGTGTGGTACATTTGTTACAATTAATTAAATAATATCAATCCATTACTTCAATTCTTAAAGTGCACAGTTTGCATCAAGTTTCACCTTTGTACAGTTTTATGGGTTTTGCCAAATGCATAATGTCATGTATCCACCATTATGGTTTCATAGAGAATAGTTCCACTATCCTAAAAGTCTCCCTGGCCTCTCTATTCTGTTTCATTGATCTATTTGTCTATTTGTTCACTAATACCACACTGTATTAGTTGTTGGAGCTATATATTAAGTCCTGAAGTTGGTTGGTGTCAGTCCCCTGACTTGGTTCTTCATTAGCACTGTGTTGTCTACTCTGAGTGCTTTGACTTTCCATATAAACTTTAGAATCAGTTTATTAATATCCACAAAAGAACTTGTTAAATTTTGAGTGGAATTGTATTGAATCTATAGGTCAAGTTTGGAAGAACTAAAATGTTAACAATATTGAGTATCCCTACTCATAAACATAGACCGTGTCTCCACTTACTCAGATCTTCTTTGGTTTCTTTCATCAGAGTTTTGTAGCTTTCTTTCTATAGGTCCTTGTATATTTTGTTAGTTTTGCATCTAATTATTTCATTGTTTTTGGTATTAATGTAAATGAGATTGTGTTTTTAAATTTCAAATTCTGATTGTTCATTGCTGGTATAAGCAATTGACTTTTCTATGTTAACCTTGTATCATGTAAACTTGCTATAAATGCTTAGTAGTTCCAGAAGAGTTTTTGTTGGTTCTTTGGGATTTCTACATAGACAATCGTGTCATTTATGGAAAAAAAAAAAAAGACCATTTTATTTGTTCCTTCTCAATCTACATACTTTATTTCCTTTTCTTATCTAACTGAATTAGCTAGGATTTTTAAGAGTGTTGAATGCAAGTGTTCAGAGGGAATTTCCTTGCATCATCTCAGATCTTTGGGAGAAAGCATCTGGTTTTTCATCATTAGGTATGTTGTTTTTTGTATATTTCTTTTATATTTTGTATATGTTTTTTGTATATTTTTTTTGTCAAGTTGAGGGAGCTCCCCTCTCTTCCAAGTTTGCTGAGACTTTTATCTTGAATGGATTTTGAATTTTGTCAAATGATTTTTCTGCATTATTGATATGACATATGAAGTTTCTTCTTTAACTTGGTGTGATGCATTAAATTACTTGATTTTCAAATGTTGAGTCAGCCTGGCCTACCTGGAATAAATCCCACTTGGTCATGGCGTATAATTATTTTATACATTGCCGGATTTACATTGTTAATCTTTTGTTGAGGATTTTTGCAACTTTATTCATGAGAGCTGTTAGTTTTCTATAGCTATTAGCTGTAGTTTTCCTTTCTTTTAATGTCTTTATCTGGTTTTGGTGTCCTCACTTTTGAAGCTAGAAGTGTAAAGCACAGCTAGAAATACATGTAGAAAAGAAGTGTGGATGTGTATGTTTGCATGTGACTTCTTGGGTTTTCTCTACTTCTTGGGTTTCTCTACTTCTTGGGTTTTCTCTACTTCTTGGGTTTTCTCTACTTCTTGGGTTTCTCTACTCTGCCTGCTGCTGGCTTCTCTCCTAGTTCTGTAGCCTCCTTCTCTGAGCTTAGAAAGTTAGAGCCACTGAGACCTTAGGCTCACAAATCCTGATACTCACCATAGACATGGATTTCTGAGGACTCTCTTTTCTTAAAATAGATTTGAGAAAACAAAAATATCTTTCCTACTCTCATCTTCCCGTGGATATTAATTATCATACACACAGGCTCTACACAACCGCATATATGACTGTCTCTCTAACGGGACTGTTTCTGCTCACGTGCAAATTTTCTTGAAATTGCCCTCTCCTAATCTTTGATGGATTTACCAAGAGGACTTGATGCTGCGTATTTCATTTCTCACTTTCCTTGTGAGTGACTCCTTTACTTCTGGCTAGAAGGATAACTACATGAGTTAAAGATACAGAAAAATAACAGTGGGTCATTAAAAACAAATAATGTGCCTTGGCTGTCAAATTTGTCTTTTATCTCTTTATCTTATCTGTACATAAATAATTTCAGAAAGCTGGGAGTATTTTTGTCCTTTCATTGCCTCAAACCAGTCATCTTAGTAGAATGTTGATGCTGAGGAATAGAAACTGCAAAATATGAGGTAGGCAATAAAGAATGAGAATTGTTCTGCCTCTAGAATAAAACAGAGTGGTACCAAATTACATGTGATAGCAGAACATAAGTCAATACCATTAGACCTCTGTTTGGTCAAGGTCATCAAAGATTGGTGGGGGAACTGACAACACAGAGCACAGATTTTATATCCCAAACCTTATTTTTTAATCAGATTTAAAAAAAAACTGTAGAGTACCACAGAAATAAATCAAATCTAACACACACAAATAAATCACAACTCATAAAACATGCACAGTAATGAATAGAAAACAACATTCACTGGGGGAAGAAAAAACAGACAAAAAAAGATCCAAACAAACCTTTTATAAAAGCAGATGATTAGAATTAACATCTCAATTCAAATCACATGAAAACTTAACAATGATGTTTCTTTTATGCCCATTATGTACATTGTCATTGTATTTGGTTATTGTTCGTGTAGCTTGGACAGATTTCAATCATAGCCAATTGTTATAGCCTCTAAAATGTGAAGAGGTGAATGGAGTAAGAAGAGACTTAAATAATCTCAGTGTTTTCCCAGAGAGCTTTAAGAGTAGATGTGCCCATCAAGAGGTTTAGGATGGGGATGGCTAGACAAATAGAAGTGGGACAATAACAGCCCTCTGTATTATCTATTACATTTTCTTTTAAAGGATTTTCCCTCTTTCTACCTCTCTTTCTCTTATTTTTAATAACCTCTTGGATTTCAGTTAAAATCTATTTCTTTTTCTTTTTATACACATTGTCTCATAGGTTGCAGCATTGGTTTATAATCCTAGATTGCTATGACAAAGAACATTAACACATTAGTAAAACACCCCTTCTGGTTTCTAAAAGCATCAGAAAATTTCCTTTTAAATGAACTTAAGAAAAACAATACTGTCTGTTAATAAACCATCCTACCTATTTCTTCTAAGAGACATAATACATATGCTCCAAGATCCAGAGCCACATGTCAACTGAGGAGAATCCCAGCAATCCAATTCCAAATTTCAGGAACTGAGATAATGAATGATTGGTTCAGTGCGGTCAAGTGCCAGTTCTAACTCAGACTAGAGCAATGATTTTGTCTAACTTGTGCATGGGCTCAAGGTCCCACCACTGTGTGTCATGTGCATTTGATGTTGAAGGAGTTGATATAGAAAGACATGGTTCTGGGTCTCAAAGTTGCTGCTGGCAGAGGAGATCCCCACATGTAACCTGAAAAATATAAGCTTTCTCACTGAAGTGCATCTTACCAAGTATTTAGATGAGCTTTGGTAAACCACTTATTCAGTACTCATTTTATCTATAATGATAGGAAAGTAAATACATTTTAGTTTAATTCTCTATTATGTTTAGAAAATAACTAAATATCAACTCCTTACCAGAACTGCCAACTTTCACAGAGCCACTCACAGAATATAGTTTCACTATTGGTTAAATTAAAATAAAATTCTGGGGGAAAAGGGTGGCACAGTCAGTTAAGCATTCTACTCTTGATTTCGGCTCAGGTCATGATCTCAGGGTCATGAGATTGAGCCCCGTATATGGCTCCGTGCTGAGTGTGGAGCCTGCTTGAGATTCTCTCTCTCCCTCTCCCTCTGCCCCTCCCCCCAGCTTGCACACACACTCTCTCTCTAAAAATAAAATAGAAGAGAAGAGAAGAGAATAGAGTAGAGTAGAGTAGAGTAGAATAGAGTAGAGTAGAGTAGAATAGAATTCTGGTAGGACATTCATTGTCTTCTTTCAGTGTGGTACCAAATAAACTCAGAAAAAAGAATCATTAAGAAAAGTTCTCTCAGCTTAATACTCTCTAGGTCCATCCATGATGTTGTAAATGGCACAATATCATCCTTTTTATGGCTGTGTAATATTCCAGTGTGTGTGTGTGTGTGTGTGCGTGCGCGCACGCGCGCATGCGTTTGTGTGTGTACACACCACATTTTCCTTAGACTGAAAAAGATAAATACCATATGATTTCATTCATATATGGACTCTAAAAAAAATGAATAAATAAACAAAAAGCAGAATCAGACTTATAAACACAGAAAATAAACTTAAGGTTGCCAGAGGGGTAGAGGGATAAGCAAAATGGGTGAAGGGGAGTGGGAGATACAAGCTTCCAGCTATGTAATAACTAAGAAGGCACAGCATAAGGAATATATCAGTGATATGGTCATAGCATTGTATGGTAACAGATGGTAGCTACACTTGTAGTGAGCATAGCATAATGTATAAACTTGTTGAGTCACTATGTTTTATAGCTGAAACTAATGTAACAGTGTATGCCAACTGTACTCAAATAAAAAACTTTTTAAAAAAGAAAAAGAACTTCTCATGGACTTAAGTGATACCCAGAGTCATGATATAAATTCTAGACTCAGGACATATTATTTAGAAGGTTTATACTATTTGGATTGTATCTCAAAAAATATGGTAAGTTTTTTATCAGAGATTTAGGAAATATATTCAATTTTTAAAAATATGTTTGACTTCTGACTCCCTCTTAAAATGTTGAAACATTCCTACTCTTATAATAAAAGTTTAATAATCTGAAAAATTGAAACTCCTACTGAAACTGAGAAAGCGGGGGTTGTAAGTCAAACAATTAACTTGAAACCCAAGGGAAGAGGAAAGTCTGCAGGGAAAGATGGGAAGTAAACACTTGTTTGGCTGTGGTACATGCACACCATGTAAGCTACTATTGGGAAAGTATCAAGAGCAAGGAGATAGGTCTTCTCTGAGGGACAAGTACAGAGGGAATACCTAAAGTTGAGGGAGGAAACACTGAAAACAAAACAAAACATCTGGCCAACCAACCTACATCTTACATGCAAGTTTATACTAGAGGAATGTGAAAACTGGGATGCACTAGGATAACTATAGCAACAAAAAAACCCAAAACTAACTCAAATTTTAACTAGATTAACTCACTGTCTACAATAAAGCCCTGGCCAAAAAAAAAAAAAGATATGCCCTTTTCTAGCCGTAAATACTAATTATCTCAGTTTCTATTGTCTTAAAACAAATATTCAGCTTTCTACCAAATATTAGAAGACATACAAAGAATCAAGGAAAAAAAGAAACACAATGTCAAGAGATAAAGCAATACACACAACCAGACTCATATGATCCCAATGTTTGAACTATTGGACAAGGAATTTAAAATATCTATGATTAATATGTTAAAAGACCTAAATAATTGAAATGGAAATCATAGTAACAAAGATGAAGAACGCCATCAGTAGACTCATTAATAGGTTTCATGAAGCCAAGGAAATAGTGAATTTGAAAATGTCAATAGAAATTTTTAAAAAATGGAAAAAAAAACAGAGTATGTAAGTACTGTGGGACAATATACAATGTCCTAACACCTTGTTACTTGAATTGCAAAAGAAGAGACAGAATGGGGTAGACAAAATTATTTGAAGAGATGACAGTTGAGAATTTTCCAAAATAATCAAGAAACTAACCACAGTTCCCAGACCTCAGAAAATACCAAGCAAAATAATTGTCAACACACACACACACCCCAACATAATATCAAAGTAGATTTAAGAACAAGAAATATTACTATGAATAAAGAATAATATCACATAATGATAAAAAGTTCAACTTGCCAAAAAGGTATAACCATTCTAAATATGTATACATCTAACACCATAACTTTAAAATACACAGAGCAAAAATTTCTAAAACTTGAAAAAAGGAGGAGAGAAAGCCACAGTTATTGTCGAAGACTTCAACATCCTTCTCATTAATCAACAAACACACAGAAAACCAATTAGGATACAGAGGAACTGAACAATATATCAACCAATTTAGCTTTTGGGCTCTCCCATGTTTGTTTGTTTTTTTCAAACTTTGTAAATACAAAACAACTATAATCCTGCATATTATGTTTGCCCTACTTACTGTCTTGTGGGTCATTGACACTGCTCTAGGTACCCATATTCCAGTCAGAAAATACACACCATTAATATTAACCAGGAAATATCCAAAATCCCCTCTAAACACATGCAACAAACTGCCAGTCCTTTGGATGCCCTCAGTGAGGGGCAATGCTTCCTGGTGACCTCAGTTGCTGATAATTGCTGACCTGAGCCTATCTCCTGGCCAGGCTGCTTCCTTAAAGGTACCTCTGGCTACATGTGGATAGGCATTATGGGAAAAGATGTTCAAATAACCCAAAAAATAAAACAACAAAGTAAGTTTGTTAATAATACCACTCGGTTTTGTGAGCAAATACTCCAGACACCTGCCAACACTTTTTCTTGGCTCTCAACAACTGCCTAAAACATTTGAATACACATGTCTATCCAAGGTCTCCTCATTTTCATTGTAGTTTGCCACATAAGCATATGGCTTCTAAAATTATGCCTAAACAAATTCAAATTCAATTGAATGAGACATGGCACATTTCCATCATCAATTAACATTGGGGTGAATTGTAATAAGAGGTCTGACTCCATTTTTGATCTTTGACCACTGACAGTTTTAAAGCCACATACCTTCCCTTCCACCATTGCCCCATATATGGGGAAGCTAATACAAAAAAAAAAAAAAAAAAAAGTCCATTAGTCCTCTTGGTGCCCACAGAAAGTTCAAAGCACACAAACCTTGGACAGGAAGAAATCCTCACCCCAAAACCACCTCTTAGCTAGAGCCAAAACCAAGCCATCACACCACAAATCCCTTTATGCTCTTGCCATTATGAACCAGATTGCACGTGACCTGCTCTTCCATGAATTCCTTTTGTGAGTAATAAATTTTCTTCCAAATTCTTTTGGTGTGTGTGGCATCATCAGCCTCAATAGCCAGCCCACAAATTGGTAAGGAGTCTCTCTTATCTCTGTATGGTGGCTATCATGGAATTAAACTAGAAATAAATTACAGAAAGATATCTAGAAAATCTCTAAATACTTGAAAAATAAACACCACATTTCTCAATAATCAATGTTTCAAAAGTCACAAGGAAAGTTAGAAACTATTTTGAATTGAATGAAAATGAAAAGACAACATCAAAAATTTAATGATATAGGGGTGCCTAGGTGGTGCAGTAGGTTAAGCATCTGACTCTTGGTTTTGGCTCAGGTCATGATCTCAGGGTTGTGAGATCGAGCCCCACTTAGGGCTCTGCACTCAGTGTGGAGTCTGCTTGAGACTCTCTCCCCCTAACACTCCCCTCCACTCACTCTCTCTCCCTCTCAAATAAATAAATAAATCTTTTAAAAATTTTTGATAATATCATTAAAGCAGTTCCTAGAGGGAAGTTTATAGCATTTAATACTTAAAGTAGAAAAAGAAAATATCTCAAAGGAATGATCTAAGTAAGCTTCCTCATTAAAAAAAGCTAAATATAGAAGGACAAATTACCAAAAGCAAAGAGAAGGAAAGATAATAAAAATAAGAGTAGAAATCAATGAAATTGAGAATAGAAAAAAGAGAAGCCATCAGACAAAAGGTTGGTGCTTTGAAAAGTTCAATAAAGTTGATACATTTCTCGCTAGACTGCCCAAGAAAAAAGCAGAGAGAAAAATACAAATTACAAATATCAGGAATAAATGAAGAGACATCACTACAGATCCTAGAGATATTTAAAGGACAAAGGAATACTATCAGCAATCTAGGGCCATAAATTCAACAACCTAAATGAAATGAACAAATTTTTTAAAGGACCAAACTACCAAATCTCACTCAAGGAGAAATTCACATGATACACAACAATCTACACTATTATTGTGGAGATTTCAGTAAAAGGAGAGTGCTCAATTACATGAGAAAGAAATCTCTTATTCACAGAAGTTTTCACATGTCTGCTATTATTTTTAAGTAGGTGGTTATTCTTCTAAATATGACTATCAAGTCAGAATGGTAACATTAGGAAGCCCACAGTGTCTTCTATTCGATAAAAATGTTGTAGACCTTTTTAAAGTAATTTCTCTATATCCCATAAAGGTAAGAAATTTTTGGATGTTAATTTTCACTATAACCTATGCATAACTTTCTGTCCTGAATATTCTGATCTCATTTTGTTTCCAAATCTGATTTTTCAAAATTAATCTAATACTTTTTAAAAACTAGAAGCCCATTGGATATTTTTGTCATAGAAGTTTGAAAAATTCCACCCAGATATGTCTAGGTATGGATTTATCTTGCATTTTGTTTGCCTGAAAAATGAAAAAAAAAATTCTTAATGTTCCCAGGGACATCTTTCATTTGACGAAAAAAATTTTTATTTTATAATTTCAATATGGCAGAAACTTCAGTTATGTGGGTTTATTTTTACCTATGAAAATTGTCGTTAGTAATTGGATGTTGTTCTGCCTTGTCTTCCAGGATAATAATCTTTTTATCTCTAGCCAAAAATGAGTAATGATGAATGAGAAATTTTCTGCAGCACATATTCTGCTATTCACTGATTCCATTGCATTTTAAAATCCCATGTTATGCACCTTGAGAAATTTGTAGTAAGGATTACACTAAAGATTCTTCCTTCAATAGAAACTACTTGAAATCTTGGGAATATAGTGTGTGTAAAATATTTGTTTAATATGTTCACAATTGGATCAAGGGAAATATCACCATGGCTGACCTTGGTAGATCTTTTGCTTTGCTTTTGTTTTTCGTTTTTGTTTTTTAATTTTTTTTTTAAATCCAGAAAATTTCTTCAGGAGCTGTTAGAATTATTTACTATTTAAAAGACAGGCTATTATATAGTTATCTTATAAATTAATTCTGGGTTTTGGTATTTTGCATTGAAAGTTATCTTGATATTGAGACCTAAGACATATTCTAAACAGGTCATGAAGTCTAATTAACCTTTTATCACATTCAACTACTTTAAGTTACATGAACTTGATTCTCTCCTCTAAATATAACAATACAGTTTTGGCATCTCATTAATAAACATGACAGCATTTATTAACACTGCCATGTAACTAAAGTAAAACTTCATCAATTCAAATCTCAAGGAACCAGAAGTAATCAAGCTAGAACTAAACAGGAACAAATTATCTGACATCATATTTTAGTGGCAGGAGAGCTGAGAAGCTAAACAACTTGCTGTTTCTGTCAAACAATCTTGATTACTTGTCAGTGTGGAAGAAGTCAGTAGAGTATGGAATGAAAGGTTAATTTACTTGCACTCACATAACCTCTCCCTCTCTTCTTATTGACAAATAACCAAGGTCATTAATTGAAGTTTGCAAATCAATTTCTATGAATTCATGGCTCAGAGAATCTTGTACTTTAAATTGCAAATATAATAGTATTTGAGGTTTTCTATGCCAAAATATTCTATACTAAATTACTTACTATTATTTTTATTTGGTGACAACTTTATTAAATGTTTATGGACAAAAAAAGTATACATTTTTGTTAGCTGTTCCTCAGAATTCTAAAAGAAATGTTTACTCAATTGCTCTTCTTTTTTTCATTCACAAAATCCTTCCTTCCATCCTTCCTTCCTACTTTCCTTCCTTCCTTCCTTCCTTCCTTCCTTCCTTCCTTCCTTCCTACTTTCTTTCCATCCTCCCTGCTTTCCTCCCTCCCTCCCTTCCTATGTAAGACATACTAAAACATTTTTAGGTGCAATGTAAGACATATACTACCCTTTTCTTTGATATGTAATAATGTAGCATCACTTGAAAAGCTAACACATGATTTCATCTTCTGTATCAGGTGGACATTAACAGTGAGTATTAGGCAATAGTAATTAAAAGAAAAGCAGCTGGCATTTATTTAATACACTGTGTACACATTATTACCTTCAAATCGTACAACCCTTTAAAGAAGGCACTTTTATCTTTACATTATAGGAATATAAAGCTCACAGAAAAATCACAATGCTAGCGTTAAACGCCAGAATTTTCACCCAGCTCCTTCTGAGTCCAAAGTCAGAGCTCTTAATATCATACACCATTGCTATTTATAGGAACAAAGTGGAAAAGAATGACAGAAATCATTTCTCCAGCTTGGATATCAATTTATTGTTTCTCATATTCTAGGCACTGATTGAAAATTATAAAACAAAAACTCCTTCCTTTCTTGATTCCTTCCTTCTTATATAACCATGTCTTATTTTTTCTATTCTGATGCTTTGATCTGGGGCCTTGCGGACCCTGGAGGGTGTCAGCTGATCCCAGGGTTAAGCAATTCCTAGAGACAGTAAATGACTCATCCAGAGCCTGTATCCCCAACAGTGTTTTTTATCAGGCTCTCAGTATTTGCAGGTCTACTATCCACTTTCCCTTATCATCCCAGGGCCAGGTGCCAGACAACTATGAACAGTCCCTACCCAGAAATGCACACTGAAATTGTTCGGACTAGCCAATCCTAAATGTTTACCCTGCCACCTGTCTCTGCCTCCTGACCGACCCAGTGCTTCCCTGTGTAGCTCTCCTGTGGTGTGGCATGCCTCCTCTCCTGGGATTCATGAGTAACAGACTTTCTTTTCAATGTCAGCAGTCTTACTTGTTGGCCTTACCATACCTGAATAATAATAAAACCTATTAAAACTCATTCTTTCTTTAATTTTTCTTTCTTTGTTCTCTCTCTCTCCTCCCCTCTCTCTCTTTCTTTCCTGTGCAGAAACCAGTAGCTATTTAAATGAACTACTATCAAATTAGCGAAGTGTTGTACTGTCTTGGCTGGACTACATAAAATGAATTTTAGTAAAATGAGTACTATGAATTTTCAATGGACATATGTTCTTTCATATTTAATAATCTTGAGTGTGAAGAAATACTTCTAAAAACTGCCTTGAGTTATCTAAACTTTAGATGAGTGGGTCAGTCTTTAAATATCAATTATATTTTTAGAAATACGGGAAAATTATTCACTAGAGCCCTTAAACAACAGCATATGTTCTTTCCTTCCCATTAACTATAGATAAATACCAAGTTTAAATGTAAACTTTGTTTGGCTGCTAAGACAAAATATGGGTACAAATTTTTGAAATGGTGCCAACCTCACTCTACCCTCAATTTAGAAAAGAGAATGAAAAAAATTTGCTGAAACCAAAGAACCAAGTGAATTGACTTTAAAATCCTTTTCTCAGCACCTTAAGAAAAGCCATTTTTAATTAGAATTTTTTTCGTGCCAATTACAGAGAATACTTGTGAACTTTATTTTATTTGGATAGCTTATTTTTTTAAATGTATATTTTGGATTTTTTGTGTTTATTTTTTTGTTTTGTGGAATTCTGTTTTCACTTAAGTTTTAGCCCAATTCTGGGTTTCATTCCTGACTTTAAGTTTTCTAAGTTGTCCTCAATTATATACTATTATTTATTTTTCAATTTCCTGTGTGCTTGTGATCCACTTACTCACCCTTTCCTTTTCTTGTGGAGCTGATACTCTCTCAAACCCACTCATTTTCTCTTTTATTCATTTATCAAAAATTTTCTGGGCACTCATCATCTGCCAGTAATAATTCAAGACCCCCAGGGACATAAGGATGACAAAGGATGTTCTGGAGGAGATGAAAAAAAGAATAAAAAGTCAATAATTCATTGAGGCAAAGGTGAAAATTGTTGTAATGAAAGTAAGTAGTAAATATGTGAGATCAATGACCTCAGGAATGGGATAAGGGAGACTTTCATGGAGGTGCTGCTGATAGAGGGAAGTGTTATAGGACAAAAAGACATTTTGCAGGGAGACGGGGGGGGGGGGTGGGGGGTGGGTAAAGAGCATCTATGACAAAGTTACCAGAATTCTCCAATGCAGCAGTGTATTTTGAAAGGTGCAAAGTAATGATGGTGGAATAGAAGTGCAGAGAGGCTGGAATGCTGGTAATACTAAGTTTACTCTCTTCCCACATCTATTTTTCAAGTTGCTCTGACCTGTCCCAACTTCTAAAACGTTGCTTCTGTGGACTATTTCTCCAGACTTCTTTTCCATTTTGGTTTCTATTTGGGTTCAGCTAAGAGTTGGTATTGGTAGGAGATAGGAGTATAGAAAGGGAGAGTAGAGGTGCATCATTTCCTCACTCCCTCCCTAATTCAGTGCAGACATTCTGGCAGAAGCTATATCCCTTCATGATGGTACTTTCCCCCTTGGTGGTCCCTCTTCCATGTTTCCAATTCTCACGGGGTTCCAGTAATTTCCTTCCTCCCTTGTCTCTTTGATCCTAGTGATGGCAACTGACTTCCCACTATTTCTACTTCCAAATTTAATTACGAATGGCCTTTAGAATACCAACTATTTTTTTTAAATCTTGTTTTAACCAATTCAATATAACCTTGGCTTTCAGTATATTTGTAAAAATAAATAAACACAAAAACAGGAAAATTAATGGTGGGAGATAAGCAAAAGAAAGTTTTTTTAATCCCTGAATTTCACACATGATTTCTGGATATGGGGGTCAACTCTGGCTATGAGCAAAGGCAAAAGGGCAGCTGATTTTTTTTTTTTAATCAGAACTAAATACAAAGTCTAGTAGAAACATTCAGAGATACAGAAGGTTGGGTGTCTAGGTGGAGGATATTATCACCATAGAAACAAAGACAGCAAGACACCATAGGCGGGGTCTTTCTGAAAGAAAGTACTCTAGCTGTGTCCTTTTTCTTTCTTATTTGACCTTGGGATAATAACTGCCTAACCTGTTCACATAGAAGGTCAACAAACAGCAAAACCAACCAGAATTATTTGAAAACAAGATTAACTTCTGAAGAATACTGAAGACTAGCTGGGATGAAAATATATAACAAAGACCAGGCTGTTGGTGCCCCATTATCTTCTCAAACCTCATTCCATAAATTCCATTTCCTGAAAGAAAATATATGTAGTTCATAGGTTAGGTAAAATGAACAGGGCAAAGCAAGCAGCCAAGATTACAAACATCATAAACTATACTCCCTGAGATGCAACCTCAAATTTGCTCCTTAAACTCATCTATAAGAATATATGAGGATCCCAGGCTTTTGCCTGCCCCCAAATATGTAACACCAGCCAAGGTAATCATAACTGATAATAATTGATAATGACTGAAGATAAAAATAAAAATAACTGATGAAATGAAAAATCCCACGGGTATATGAGCCTCTGTGTATGCATTATGATTATCTGTAAAATAAACATCTATGAGACCCAAGCATTATGAAAGAGAAATAAACTGAGTAATCTACACCAGAGAACACAGAATTAATGGACCAGACAGAATAATAACATAACTTAAGCATAATAATTGCCTTTACAGAGATAAAAAGAGTGGAAATATAAAACAAAACGAAAAGCAGTTGTAATTAAAAAAAAGAACCAAGTAGAACCACCGGATGTGAAAAATATGTGTAATTGTTAAAATAAAGAACTCCATGGAGGTACTGAACAGAAGAATGTTTCCAGAGAGGAAATGCACTATTGAGTGATACATCGTGTCAAAAAATTCTTCCAAACACATCTGGGATAAAGAGATGGAAATAATGAATGAAAGAGGAAAAGAGAGATAGGAATGAAGTACGTGTTTTTATACCTATTTTAAAAACCCTCCAGAGGAGCAGAAGAAGGGAATATAATTTTGAAAGGTAAAAATATTTGAAAAATGATGTCAGATAATTTTTCAGAATTAGTCTTAAAATCTCCAATTGAAAGAGTTTATAAAATATCCAACAGGATAGGGTAAGACACACACACACACAGAGTTTAGTAAAATTTTAAAAATATCAAATACAAGTAGAAAACTCTGAAAGCATCCAGGAAGCAAAAATATTGTACATACCAAAAGAATACAGTAAATGAAAAAGGCACAGAAAATTATTTGCATACTGCTGACAATAAATAAAAAAGAACCTTGAACCTACCTTCAATTTCATACCTAGTTGCATATCATTTAAAAGAAAAGTGAAATAAGTATATCATCAACATATGAACAATAAGCCAAAATTGAAATAAAGAACAATTCTCCACTTTCAAGCAACTTCTGGAAGAAGGGCACCCAAAAAAGTTGACACAAATCTTGGAGGTTACTTATAGAAAGTCAGGTTGAGAAAATACCTCAGTAGATGAGCAATAACTAAAAATAAGGTAAAATAGTATATCCACGAAAATTCAGAACTAAAACTCCAATGAGAGGGAAAGACTGCAGGGAAATGAAAGCAGGCCATGGTATTACCAATTTGAAAGCAAGGCACATGCTCTAAGAACTTTTAGAAACTGAGAGGAAAAAGTCAACAAGGTGAGTCTTGTTATGAGAGGACTGACTACTAGTTGAACAGAAACAGAACATAGTAGATCAGCGGAAGGGCAGTTAGTGCAGGCAAACAAAGTGAGGAAAAGTAAAAACTTAAATATAATGTATGATATAAGATAGCAGAAATAAGCTCTAATATAAAAGTAATGACAATTTAACTCAAATAAAGAAAGATCTCCCATTAGATAAAACCAAAATTCAGGAATAGGTTGTCGACAAGAGAGAAATTTAAATCAAAGATGGAAACAGATATACGGGACATAATAAGCTCAAATAAAACAAGAGCAGAATTTGACATTGACAGAATGTACATGAAAGCAGAAAAACAACAAAACCATTATAAAGAATAAACAGAAAAGTTTTATAATGATATTTCATATACACTTACTCACATACACAATCCCAGAAAGAGAGAGTGAATGACTTTACACTTCAGAGAAGATACACATCATTTTCTAGCATCCGTGTTACATTCATAAAAGTCATTCATAGAATAATTCTCAGAAAAAGCATCAAAATAAATTCCAAGATTCAACATCCTACAATGTTCTTTTTTATAATGCTATGAAATTATAAATTGATAACAAAAGCAAAACTACAAAAATTCATGTATATAGAAACCGAAATGTATATTAAATAGCCCTTGCCTTAAAAGCAAACTCATCATCATCCATATGGGTGTGGTTAAAGCACTTCTTGAAAAGATACTGTGATATTGTGATTTATAGTAAGAAATACATATTTCTGGCACAGAGCTCCTAAAACACTTGGAATTTCTTAAGTGCTGAGAGCTATAAAAGCATCTTTTGCTATTCTAATGAGGCCGCCTGTGGGCCACACCTAAAGATGGAGGCTGATTGCCAGGAAAATCAACAATGTGATTAGGCTAGAACTTTTGGTCCCACTCCCTGAGCTCCAGAGAGAGAGGGGCTGAAGGTTGAAGCCATCACCAATGGCCAGTGGTTTAATCCATCATGCCTATGTAGTGAAGCCTTCATAAAACCCCAAAAAGATGGGGTTCAATTGAAAAGTAACATAACCTGTGCACCTGATTTACAATAATAACAATTTTTTTTTAATGATAAATATTTGCACCCTTGGACAATATAGTGAACTTTTACATATACTTCAAAATCCCTAGTTTCACTGCTAAATCACCCCCTGAATGTTCTTTAGAGGAGAGCATCCACAGACGCTGTGCAGCTCTACCTGTGTGACTCTGCCTTCCTCAGAACATGGCACTTAGGGGGTAAGGGAGCACCACTGTCCACTCTAGGCAATCCTGCCACTAGCACTGAGGCAAGAAAGGCTCATCTGGAGCCCAACCGACCTTCTTTCCATCAGCCCCACCTCACCAAAGGTCTCCCTGGTTCCTCTTGTGCTCCAGGTTTAGCCATTAGGATTATAAGTTTGTCTTTCGTTTCTCTGAAATGTTTTATGATTCTCCTATATTGATATTTGATTTTTTTTTAAGATTTTATTTATTTATTTGACAGACAGAGACACAGCGAGAGAGGGAACACAAGCAGGGGGAGTGGGAGAGGGAGAAGCAGGCTTCCCACCGAGCAGGGAGCCCGATGCGGGACTCGATCCCAGGACCCTGGGATCATGACCTGAGCCGAAGGCAGCCGCTTAATGACTGAGCCACTCAGGCGCCCAATATTTGATTATTTTTAGTTAAAGCTGGACCTCAGGTTGAGAGTCATGACTTAGAGGAAGCCAAATTTTGATCCAAAAGAATTTATTAAATTAAAAAAAAAAAAAATGAGTCTTACCAACATTTCCTGCTGGGAAACACAAGCTTTGTCTAGCAAATCGACTTTTAAAATAAACTTCTTTTTTCTAGAGATTTATTTATTTATTCTTAGAGAGAGAGGGAGCACAAGCGGGGGGAGGGGAAGAGGGAGAGGAGAATCTCAAGCAGATTTCCCGTTGACCGAGGAGGCCTGCGCGGGGCTGGGTCTCAAGACCCCGAGATCATGACCCGAGCCAAAATTGAGTCCTATGCTTAACCAACTGAGCCACCCAGGCACCCCTTAAAATAACCTGTTCAATAATATTTTGTGTAGCTTCTAATGCAGATCAAAAAGAAAAAAGTATATCTATTCTCTCATATTTTATAAAACTTCTTGGGGCTACATTTAGAGAGTACCTCATGTAGTAAAAGTAGTCACTTAGGAAAGCTTACTAATGTATGAAGATATAAATATCATACATAGATATCATTGAGTACAAGAAGAAAGAATGATGAAGGTTTATTCTGTTATAGTATTGATATTCTGGGTTATGGGAAAATATTACATACAAGAATGAGACTTATTAGTATTATACAATATTAAAATTTGGCATTAAGATTAAAAATGATTAAAAAACTTTAAAGTTGAAATGTATCTCAGGACCATGGTTCCAAAACCTAACTTTATATACGATTCAATGGAGGTCTTTTTAAAAAATATTTTTCCTAGACCCTAGCCAGACCAAGCTATTGAGACAGAATATACAAAATTTTTATAAAGGTATCTCTTTAGCAATGTTTTATTATGAAAATTATAACTGAAAAAATGTACAGTGAATACCCATCACCTAGATACCACAATTAACATTTCAGTATACTTGCTTTATCATACATCTACCCCTCAGATATCCATATGCATTTCAAAGTAAATTTCAGACATTGGCATACCACCTCCTAAATACTTCGGCATGCGTGTCATTAACTAGAGTTCAATATTTATCTCTCTTTTTCATCTTTTCAGTTAAATTTAATATACAGAGCAATGTGCAAATCTTCAGTGTACAACTCAGTGAGTTTTGATAAAGGTAATCTTATGTATTGTCATCGCGCCAGACGTGTTGGTGGTTTACCACTCAATGTTCTGTTGAAATAGTCTGCCATACAGACCCATTTCAGGCACAGAAACAAAAATCACCTATAGCTTAATGAATGGTACAGAATGACTCTCTCAAAAACGTATGTTTACTAACCACAAAGAAATGACTTGAAATTCAGCTCTTTTAAGGCAGATCACAAATGTAACTTCAGTCTGTCCCAAAATCCCCCATGGGGAATTTCTCATTCTACGAAATTACGAATAGACATATGCAGAATAATCCCATAGATAAATATATAGATGCATTGTACCACTCATTGAATTACCTTGCTCTGCAATCTAATTTGGTTTTTTGTTTACTTAAATTAATCCACTACTCCCTGAGTTCTTGGAGATTATGTCACAAAGCACAGTGCATTGTCCTTATTAGGCCCTTAATACATGAGGGCTGAGTTATTTGAAACTGAAATTTTGGCATGGGGACCTATTTCTATGGTTCAAAGGGTCTTTCAGTGTCCTTAGTAGATATTTGATTCTACCAGATATTACGGTGCTTGCCTCATGAATAATTCAATTAGAATGTTTTGTTTACAATGAATAAGATGTTTCTTGTTGTTCAAACATTATAAAATAAATAGCAATTGCAGTTAGAGGAGAGGATTAATTCTTAGTTTTAGCAATTTTGCTGGAAAAAATTTACTCTCTTAGAGTAGGTTGACCATCTGTAAACTGTTGTTTATGGCACTGTTTACATTTTATCTCTAAATGAAAATTTTCAAGGAGCCCAAAACAATGGCATGAGAAATTTAGCTGTCATCTAAAAGGTGCTCACCAGCCTAGGGCTCCTGTTTCCAACATCCCGACCTTTGCTCCTGACCTGGGGAGCTAATAGAGCGACTGTTATGTACAATACTGTAATGAGTCAGTTTTCTCTTTACAGCTATGTAACCCCCAGTGGCTATAAGTGGATTTGCCAACATTGCATGTGTGGAGAAGCAAACATACCTCCCTGAGTACAGAAATTTGGTAATTATGCTTTGTTGCACCCCATAGCATAGCTCATCTGTGGATAAATAGAGACTTTCATTCAACAGAGCTATAAACCTGGCAACTTTCAAAAACACCACATTTGTGTTAAGAAGAAAATGTCCTAAAAAAGAAATTTGAGTAAAATATATCTGTTCAAATTTAAGAGTAAACAGGCTTGATCATAATCAACTGAATTATTTGGGTATATCTTCAATATGAATGATGATAAAACGATCTATTGCATTTTGCTATAAATGAACAATAAAACAATTAAAGTGTTTGTTAAAACTATATAGATGAGAAATCTATATATCTGTTATATTCCATTTTTGAGTTTGGCTCAACATTCCCATCAAATTATATAACATTTCATATTCTAACTTTTTAAATATTCATCTCTGGCAAAGAAAAAAGGAAAGCATGGTAAACATTCCTTTTTAGAAGGTTGCACTGAGCAAAATGTTCCAAAATAAGCTATAAATGAATTAGCTCAAGGGTGGAAAATTCAATTTAAATAATAAATTAGAAACATATCAGAAATTAGATTCTTATGTTTTAGGGTAGCTCTAAAAACTTATTTCTGCCCAAGCCTGTTAATGCTGCCAATGTTATTCAATCATATTTAAGTTAAACTGCAAATTAGTTACTGAATATATATTTGATTTACATGAATTCCATATTTGTCAATTTTCTGATAAAATTAATAGCTAAAATGTTCTACTGATAACCATGCTAGTAGATGAATCAGTATCCACTTTAATAGTTTAACCTCTATTTAAAACCACTATAATCAATCCTTGACATAGAAATATTTCTGAATTAAATATTTCAATAATAAGATGATAGGACCAGGTAATTGGTAAAACTTTAGTTATATAGTACTAGTATTCTTTTTTTTTTTTTTTTTTTTTTTTTTTTTGCAACATAATAAAAGCTTATCGGAAAAGGTTTAAATAAGCTATGGAGATAGCCTGTGTTCTCTGTTTTACTAAAATTCTTTGAAATGTTCTGGAGAATGTTTATAATGTAAATCTAATTATATGGTAGTAACTGTGATTTCTCTTTTGCATGTGGGGATAACTAAATGTCAAAAAGGTAAAGCCTAGGCTGCCTAAGTGACTGCAGGCTGACAGCCCAAATCATCCCAAAGTTGGTTGTTTTTACCATGTATATTCTTAAAAACATAACATCCCTTGGTAATTTTAACACAAATTTCCTTCAACAGGATTAGAGTATGATTTATTGTTCTTATGTTTTAGTGGCTTTCATAGGATGTTGTCAGGGGTTTACTATTTTGCTTGCTTTTGAAAAAGAGAGATCATGAATGGAGGCTTTAGCAGAAAAATGACTCCCCATTTCTGAAAATGTGCCCAGTCAGACATATTTTAAGTAATGGCTGCCAGGCAATTTCAAGAGGAAGGTAATTCTTTCACCCTTCAACTTAACCATCAAAGGAAAAAGCTGTCCTGTTGGTAAGCACACACTACCCTTTATAACAAGATTCAAGTGAGCATAGGCAGGCAATTAGACAAGTAATAGATTCTTAAATTGTGAATATGAAATCTAAGAGTTCAAAAGCAACTGTAGAAAATACAAAGAAACAAAGAGAAAAAACTAGATGTGCATAGTAGACAATCCCAATAAAGCATCACTCTAAGAGTGCTGGGGATTAGTTTAAGATGGTCCATTCCATATGGGAAGGTAAAGGAAAGCCCAGCTGAAACACTGTTGGGGTGGACTCTGACTGTGTGTAAATACTAGGGGTCTCTTAAGACCCATGTTGGCTGTTAATAAAGCTTTTAGTTTTTAAGTACATACGCAGGAAGAGGGCCAGTCAGGTGACCTTGTTGAGCTGGATTACTTGGTGAGAGGGCAGAAGCAGAGGCTAAGCACCAAGCACAAACCATATGCAAATAAACTTTAAGCAGCTGCAAAGTAATTGTCTTTCATCAATCCTTGGGTGTTCTAATGAGTTATTAAAATGGATGAGCCTTTACTTCTCCACCCAAAAGAAGTTGGGGAGAATCAGTGTGATTTGTGATTCATACATCATCCTCTAGCTTTCTGGAACTTTTAATTTTTTTTTTTTTTTTTTTTTTTTTTTACATCCCCAAGTGATATCTCTTGAAAATGACTGTCTTCACCCATGGATCTGACTCCAGCACTTGAAGCTCAAACTTAAAAAAGAAAATCTGCCTTGTGAGACATATATTTATAATCCAGGGCTACCAAATGTACTGCCTTGACATTACTTGCATATTTCTGAATTTGAGCCAAATACATTCCATGACCTATGCTGGATACGTTTTCATTTTTCCATTTTGGGTGAGTTTTACATCTGCTGTAGTTTGGGCAGATGTGTATTTGAGGTTATCTTCATGCTTCAGAAAAGCCAAAGATCTCCTGCGTTAAACTGAAATTCTTGGAGACTGCCTGTGAGTCACTACATATGTTTGTGGGCAGCTGTTTTATGTGGCCAAATTTGAAGCACTGACTTAGAGCTGGTATATTCTACCATATGGAGAAGTGGTTTCCAGCCAAAACATTTAATTAACAGTGAATGGAGATGACCCTGTCTTTGCTTTGCTGCATGTAAGTGCTGAACACAGTGACAAAGTGAAGACAAGTGCACTTGCATAGCAGACCAGGTCCCTGCCCCTTCCCATCTGGTCATGATAACACCAAATCCTATTTTTACCATCCTCTCTCGCTCCATCTTATTGCACTCCATATGGAGACAGGCAATAGATACATGGAAAAATATACATATTTGGGAGCAAATAACACAATTTGATTGGCAATACTTGCCTCTTACAGGATTAATCTGAGACAACTGAGCTGAAAGCAGAAAATAGGGAAATACGAAAACCATAAGCTTGATGTCATAAGTGCAGGTGTTTTGCGATTATTTTTATAAATGCTTTTTAAAAGGCTGAATCCATTAGCACTGAAAATTCCATTGAGTTATAAAGCAATAAAAGAGGAATGGAAGGGGGAATATATCCAAAACCTGTGATACAACTGCCCATTTCTTGACCTTTTTCTAGTTTTTGAGGCATAATAAAAAAACATGATAAATAAAAGATGCAGAGGTTATGGGGCATCAAAAAGAACAAAACATAATCATCCATTATGATAAGATCATCATTTCATGGAAGAAACCCTTAAAGTATTATCAAAAAAGAAGAGACTATCACCATAGGTTACACTGAATAATATTCTTATGAAAAGATCAGTCATAACAGCTAATACCAAAGGCAGAACATGCCTCAGTAATGAATCCCATGATATTCCCATGAACAAAAAGAACCAGAAGAACAAATGTTGTCAATGCTAATAAAGAAAAAAAGAATAGTTCAAAAAAGGAATGCCTCTTTAAATTAGCAGCATCGCCTCTTTTAGAATGCAAGGTTAACAGAATTACCAATCAGACCTACATTGTCTGATACACTTCACATTTCATTAACCAATTTCCTCCCTTAGTCCAAGTTTTGAAAAAAATAATTCTGGACATTATTATGATCAAAGAGAATTTATTGGACCTTAAAAATCCTCCTAGCTCTTTACATCTGGTTGTCAAATCTACCTGTATTTTTCATGATCAAGGAAACTGTATGCGCAGTCATTGAAACAAAGCATCAGAAGTTCTCACGTCAATTCCATCTCTGTATTATTTTAAAAAACAGTAGACATGTTTGATTTCCTGGATGTCATCATAACCTTTATAATTAAAAGGTATTTAAAGTAGTCAATTGTTTTTTTGTTTTTTGTTTTTTTAAAGTTTTTTTTTTTTTTTTAAGGTTTTATTTATTTATTTGACAGAGAGACACAGCGAGAGAGGGAACACAAGCAGGGGGAGTGGGAGAGGGAGAAGCAAGATTCCCGCCGAGCAGGGAGCCCGATGGAGGGCTCGATCCCAGGACCCCGGGATCATGACCTGAGCCGAAGGCAGACACTTAACCAACTGAGCCACCCAGGAGCCCCAAAGTAGTCAATTGTTTTTGAATTACAGAATGCCGAATAACATTTGCCTGTCTTACTTTTCTAATTTTCACTAAAATGAGCTGTGCGTTAGTGCTGGGAAGGCATATTCTGAGTAGATAAAGGCAATTTTTTTCCTAAGTTTTTTTGGGGGGGGCACTTGCAAGCAAACAATCTTTAAAGGTGGATTCATTTAAAAAAAATCATTGTGGTTAAATAAATATTAATTACATGAAGATACACTCATGGATTTTGTAAAAGGCACATTTTAAAAGCAGTGATCAAAAATGACTGTTTGCTTCAATCACCCCATTCAGTTAGTGGGACTGGTGTTTCTCTCAGTGGGAGCTGCCATCATAATGACACTTCACAGTAGGAACCCAGTTGGATGATGCGAAGTAGGATGGAAAAGAATGTCTTTATGTTCAGAAAACATCCCAAATCAGAAAGATTCCAAGCTGTAGCGAAAGAGTTCCATGATTTATCTTCAGAGGCAAGCACTTTGTTAACTGAACAAGTTCTAACCAGATGTTAATTGAGCATAAAATTACAAAACTTGGCTAGCATCACGGCAGATTGTAAATCCACTGGGTAGAAGCTAGGTTGACCTCTGTGTCCTACATTGCACCTAGCATGATTTGAGTAGTCTATAAATACTGAGTAAATGCAACCGGGAAATATTTGAAGTTCAAAAATTACTTCTAAAAAGAAAATTCCATGTTTGGTCATATTTTCTCACCAATATTTTATTAGTAGTAATTGTTACAATATTCTGCCATTTACAAAATACTTTCAAGATGCGTTAATACATCTAATCCTTACTTCAATACTACAGGTTGGTAGCATTTCCCCTATTTTATAGACAAAGAACATGAGAGCTAGCAAGCTTTTCCAAAAAAAGGAGGGGAAAAGTGTACTATGAAGTAGCAGAGTTATTATGTGAACCATACTCTTTGCTCAGAAATCTCTCTGAAGGAAATCTCTCTGAGATTGTCACAATGCCCCTTAACCTAATTCTATCAATAAATTCATATATACTCAATTAGAATTGGGCCAATATTACTGTCAATTAACCCACCTATTTATTGACTCAATCCCTGGAACAGTACTAGATGCTTTTAAAAAATATAGGTTTAGATCATTTTCCTAGCTTTATGTACACATAGGCCCAGGACAGCAACAAAGATCCTACTAACATCCTTACTGAACCTTGTTCATCCTGTTTGCTTCTTACCTCTTACTACATATGTTGAGAGAGTATTCAATAGCCTCTGCCTCCAATTGTCATCATTCCCTCTTCCAACAACCTCCCTATTCTGTAATTTCAACCACCATCATTCTACCGAAATGGCTTCCTCAAGAACATAGATGACCTTTGAATTAACAAGTTAAAACATCTAATCTTGGTCCCCATCTTTCTTGGCCTTCCTACATCTTTTAGAATTCTTGTTGATTCCTTTTGTTAATATTTGCTTTGCTGGGTCCTCTGTAAAATGTCTTTGTTCCCTGTGATTCTGCCCTGTACCTCATGTTTTTCCATCTTTGCACCTACAAGTGTAAACTGTCCTGATACTGATGAAATATTACTTCTGAGCCAGATAACTGGCTTCAAATTCAGTAGACTAAAATTTGTCCTCTTTGCTGAAGACCCTCTTCTTTTCTGCCTTGCCTATTCTGACCATAAGTTTATCATCATGCCAATCATCTATAATTGAAGACTTTGTCTTTTTTCTGTTTTAGTTGCTGAGACCCACTATTCTTTCTTCACAGTTGTGGCCCTTTCTTAAAACAGTTTGGGAACATTTCTTTCAGATTATTATGCCAAAAGCACAACTTAGTGGTACACTCTTAATTAAAAGTATTCAATGTGTTCCTCTCCACCTCTCATCCCTTTTATCTATTAGGTAGAGTCCAGTCTGCTGATTTCTTAAAAGTCCTCATTATTCCCCTTCATTCAAGATGGCCTGATGTAAAGAAGAAATTTATACATTTCAGATGTGGTATCCTTTGCATTCAGGGCTGAATTCACAGCTTCCTCAAGCTGGAAAGCTTTAATCCCCCATAGAATGTATTAACAAATCATCCTGAAAGAACAACAACAAATGCTATTTTTTCCATGTGGTCTTCCCTAATTTTCCAAGTTAGAAATCCATCTCTTCCCAATAAAGCCCTTTAACACTTAGTTGATACCATTCACACATCAGGAATTTACTTTCATCTTTTCTTCCTTTCCTTTCCTTCCTCCCTCCCTCCCTTCCTTTCCTTCCTCCCCTTCTTCCCTCCCTCCCTCCCTCCCTTCCTTCCTCCCTCCCTTCCTTCCTTCTTTCCTTTCTTGAATTGTGTGCCTATATACTATACATTGGTGTATTTATTGGGTTATCTTTGTATAACCTTAACTATTTTTCTGTCTATCCATCATCCCATCACTCTATATTTACCTTTCTTTCATTAAAATATTGATTCCAGAATATTATACACTCCTTAAAATGAGATGGAATTTCCATTCATCCTCATCTCATTTTTACACATAAGCATACTGTATATAACAAATTCTTAATGTGATGCATAAATAATTGAAAGATAATCAAATTGTGTCAGGACCAAGAGAAAAAATATCATAAACAATATCAAAGGAGTCAGAATTTTAAAAAATACATAGAAACACAAAATGCTCATCAAGGAGATCTGGATATTGAGGTCAGAATACCCAGAATAATTCATTTTTAAAAATTAAGGATCAATAACAAGTCTAGAGTTCAATAAGCCTGTGGGTGAGCAGGGAAGGATAGCCAAAAATAAAACTCATGAGAAGGATCCAACAGACAAACAGGAAGCATGGACAGGGATGTGAAGCAACATGACAAGATTTCAAAGTCAGCCAAGGAGCCAGTTCTCTGGATCACTACCATTAAGACCCAAATTTTTCCTTTGTAACTCTTCCATCTGCTTTGTGCTCTTATATCCTGACAGTATCATGATCCAGGAAGTTTCAAAAAGCAAGGTTTCTTCTATTAGCAGAATCTGGACTGATGACAAATATACGCAGGGTTTGGTGCCAATGCTAACTCATCAAGTAATAGCTACACATAAGGGACTGAAGACACCATGACTACAGCCCAGAACTACATGCAACAGGACTCAGAGAACACAAGTTAGAGGACAGTTTAAATGAGGTTAGCCACTGATTTATTTTTTTAAAACGGTTGAGCATACACCAGACACTGAGTGGGACTCTATAGTGCAAAATGAGTTAAGCATGGATCCTGCTCCCCAAGAGCATGCAATGTATTTGAGGAGACTGATAATAAAAAAGTACATACAAAAATGTATGCCTAAATGTGTATAAGGGCAATGCTGATAAGTACAACAAACAGGGGTGCTGCATAGATGGGGTATGCTATTGGTTGATGAGAAAAGCCTCTGAGAGGTGATATTTGAGCTAAGATAAAATATGAAAAACTATTTGATGCAGAGGGAAGTTTATTCTAGTTAGAGAAAACACCATGAGCAAAAATGGGAAAACTGGCTTATTCAAGGAATTTATATAAAGCAACTCATCTGCTGGATGGTGAGGCAGAGGAAGAGAGGTTAGAGATAAGATGGGACAGAGGGAACATCCAGGTTATCTGCAGCATTTGAGATCAACAATCACATAAACAATTAGAATGAGCAATAAAAGCCAAAATACAATTTATAATTATATACCAAAAAGATGTGAAGCGGTCATGGAAATTAACATGAATTATAAGAATTCATAGTCTTTAATTGAATCCATTACCTGACACATAAACTCTGACTTTATATCTGACCATATTATATACTCTGACATTATATTATCACTGTTAGTGAATGGAACTATTTTATTTTTGGTTTGAATAATGGCTTTCATTCCCCAAAACAAAACTTACACTACTCTGATTCACCTCCAAAGCTTTCACATTGATCTAATTTTGAAGCCCTCTCAGTCACTTTTTTGCTACAAATTTCTGTCTCTGGGAATGACAATCATTTGGCATCTTTGCCTCTGAAACACATTCTGAATTCAGGGTCACAGAGATGTCATTTTTAACAACACACTCTACCTCAGATGGAAATTCTGAGTGTCTATTGGGTTAACTGCTTTCAAAAGAAAGACAGACAAATGACATGTTCCAATAATACTGAATGGCTCCAAATTCCTTTTTTTGTGGAGTTTGTTAAGCTTCTCCTTTTGGGGTTGCTTTTCTCAGAGAACAAGAAATGCATTCCCTCTTTGAGACCATAGGAACGTCAAAGAGGGCCTAGCGGCCAAATGACAGATTGGAATCCCACTGACCTACAAACTCCTCATTCCTCTTGTCCCAGGAGACATCATGCTAACCATTAGTACTATGGCTTTCTTTTCCCCTTTTGCATGCCTGGGATCTGCCTGAAAGGAAGTCTTGAGTACTCCAGATCTTCAATATTGTTGGATGGCTTGTGAGCACTTGGCAAGTGTGGTCTTCTGGCCAACAGGTCCCTTTTTCTGAGATTGTTCTTCACTCTGAATTGAGAGCTAGAGTACACATAAGTGTTCAAGAAAAATTATACTAAAAATTCCAGAAAGCTATTATTCATGCTGCCTCCTTCAGAAAGCAGAAATTCAAGAATTTCCATGAAAATCATAAATTAAATGGGGACCTTAAGTCAAACCATTATGCAGGAGCCAATAACTAAGGTTCTCATTTTTAAGTTTTACTCACTATAAAAAATTCTCCCAAGAAAGAAATCATTTACAGTGCATTAACTTTTGGAGAAATGGCATCTGTTACGAATTACAGTTTGGTGTTCTTTCTCAGTTTTTAATCGTAAGATAGAATAGGGTTTTATTCACCTTACATATAATTTTTTGCCTTCCATATGGGATGTACACACACACACACATTCACACATGCATTGGGGTCCAATTTCTACCCTAAGTTTGTATGCAAGCATGTCATCTAGATATATTTGTCAAACAATAATGGAAGCACAGGAAATATAATTCAATAACCTCCCCCCTTTTTTTGGCGTAAAACTATTTGGTTTCACATTAGTGGGCTGGAAAGAAACTGTGATGGGGGAAAGGCATGGTGCCAGTCCCTATGTCCAGCCCAGGGGACACCTCTCTGCATCCTAAGGAGAGAGAGCCTTGTTTTCATATGAGGCTCTCTGAGGCACAAGGACAAAGTTACACTGCTTTGGTACTCGAGAGATAATGTGAGACACACAGGATTGGCAAGAGGATGTCATTGCTCTTCAGCATGGTCATGGGGCAATGAAGCTCTGTTGCTGCTCTGCTCTGTAGATGACCCACATTTCCCTGAAGCCCAACTCAAATGTCTTCTGTTGACATGGATGGCTCCCTGCAGAAGATGCAAATGGTTTCCTGCCTCTCCCTCCTAGAGGTCATTATCTTTGTCCTGCAGCATGCTTCCTTGCCCTCAGCTGGGTAACTCTGATGTACATTTCCCCCAGGTCCAGAGGGTCCTCAGGGGGAGTGCCTACTCATCACAGTATCTAGCTGTAATATATACTCATGCACATTCATGACATCATAGAGCAGCCCTTCAATGGACCTGTTAGTGACTTGCCAACCTTGCCTGTTTTGAGATCAGCTCCGAAATAAACCCCCTGTACCCATATTCTTGTCTTGGATCTTTTGGGAAATCCAAAATAAAACAGTTCTCTCAAAGTTCTGCTCTTTGAAAGCATCAGAAGGCAGTCCTGACACAGATATCCTTTCTTGTAGACAGGGCATGGGGGCAGGGACAATGGTGGGCAGTGGGCATCAATGGGAGCTGTGTGGAAGGGGAACAAAATTGAAGGAACAATTCAAGCGTAAATATAAAACTGTCTTTAGTTAGTTCCAAGAATACTAGGGAGGGAAACTAAAGGAAGGAAGGCCTACCTCTGTTATGAAGTTACAGCACCTCTAAGTAAAAGTGATTTATTATTATCAGAATAAAAGGACCATGAGAGCTGGGGTTGTTGTTTAGTGCTGTGTAGTCCAGCACCTAAAACAGTATCTGGAACACAGAAAGCTTCCAATAAATATATATTGAATTAGGGAATAAACTTGACCACCTTAAAAGCTGAAGGTGGATGAAGAGTGATTGAAATATCATACACAAGTATGTGTACACATGTATACACAAACTCTATACATTATCCACAAAAAAATGCACAAATACATGGACATTATAGCCTACAGCCTATCAACTTTCATTTTTAAGTGGTATTTAAATATAATATATTCTACGCCTGTGGCCTCTTCACTTTTCAGGCTGATTGAATCTAGACTCTAAACCTGTTTATCTACTATAATAGAGTTCCTAATAGATGTCAGGCACATTACGTGCATTTCTCTTATTTAATTGGCAATTCTTTCTTTACAGGTTTTTTAGATTTTATGTATTATGTAATGTGACAAAGGCCCAACTTGCAAGCCTCTTAATAATAATCTCCCATGTTTTTTTCTAGTATACTCTGCTTTTAGTTTCTACCTTTGCATTTTTTACCTAGCTGGAATGTTTCACATTGCAAAGAGTGAGGCATTGATCCACCTTTCCATTCTTTTGAGGAGTGTCGGTCCAGTTACAGCAATGATTTATGAAGAATTCATCTTTTACTACTGATTTCAAGGATCACCTTTTTATTGACTTTAAGAGACCCCATTTGTATTTGAGTCTACTTCTGGGCTCTCTATTCCAGTGAGTTTTACAATTAGCTCTAAAATAATTTATATTGCTTTTTTAGATTCTATAACTTAAGAAAGTATTATCATCTTGCTTCAGTTTTTCCCAGTTAATTCTCGAGGTCTTATGAGGCTGAAGACAAAATGTTCTTGACTATTAGTTGCCCGGGACGGAAGGCAGAGCAACGGTTTTCGGCAAGTCTGAGTATACCAGCAAGTCCACAAATTTTACCACTACTTATCTCCTAGGAAATAATGTCACCCCACCTGAAAACTTTGCCTCACCACCAAACCATCTGCAGTCATGAGGCCTTTTCAGCCTCTGCCTAAAGTCTTCATTGTGGATTAGCTGTGAAGTATGAAATCAGTCATTTATTTTTTTCAGGACATCAACTAGGTCTTTTTATTTCTGGTAAATTTTTAAAATAAAACAAACATACAAAAATTATATTTCCCCACTTTTTTAAACAAATACACAAAAGTTTGTTTATAACAATCATTTTGATAATTGCATTTATATAATTGTGTTTCAAATTGTATACATGTATATTTCTGTATTCAAATATTTTTGTTTAAATGTATATGAACTCTGATGTTTGGTGATACTTAACTTATAAATGAGAAATGTTTTCATTCACCTATGACATGTAAACTCTAAGTTTATCTAGATTACTTGTGCTTCAACACTATGGTTATAAACAACAAACACACACACATTTAATATTAATATAAATGTGCACACATAATGTAATTCAGCCTATCTTTTTCTCCATCTCTTCTTATTGAGCAAGAATTGCAGCCTTAAAAAACTTTGAAGCCTACCTCTGTTGGCATCAGGACTCCAAAATTTGCTACCAAATTTTGGCTCCTTTTCCTCCTCCCATCTTCCTCTCCTTGACCCTCCTTATGCAAGGTCCTCCTATACCCTCTCCTCAAAATCCCAGTTTGGAGGGAAATGTGAATAATTCCATATGTTTGAAAAACTTATGGCATAAAAATCTAAAGAAGTGAATGAGACTGCAGATGTTTCTGAGATTTAACATTTCTAAAGAATTACCATGGAGCTCAGTCATCGAATTCTCTCTTTGCTTGGGTGTACCTTTAGCAGCTGCCTACTGTTAGGCAGACTGAAGAGAGGAATCTAATTGGGTCAAAGGCTCCAGACAGTGGCTTTGTGGACCATTGGGTCAAAGGCTCCAGACAGTGGCTTTGTGGACCATTGGGTCAAAGGCATACATGTGAACAAACAAAGGAATATATAACTCTGTCTTGTCATGAGAAGCCCAGATCACAAAAATAACCCGTGGCTTCAATTTAGAAAATCATGAGAGCATTAGGACCTGCAGACCTTACAACCTCTACTATTCTTACTGCCATCAGTTACGTTTTGTTAGTCAGACGCTATCTTCCAAAGAGAGTCATATTTCCTCTCAGTGAGAAAGATCATTTCATTGTCACGCTTGTTCAGTCCTCCCTGGAGCAGGAAGTGGTATAATATGTGTGCCCAAGCTTTAATAGACTATTTTTTTTTTCTTTTTTATGATTTCAACCTTGACCTCTGACTTGAGAGTCTGCTGTTTTTAAAACATTAGGGTTTCTCCAGATCTTAAAGCAGAAGCTACGTGTCCAATACTTATGCAAAATGACCTTGGTAAAATACATATGCCACCATATGAGCAATTATTTTTATTTGACATGGTGTAACCACAACCGGCATCAAATAAGAACCCATAAGCCAATAAATTGCTCTGCTACTTGGCTGTTAGCATCTCTAGCAAAACCAACCCAAAGCTGAAGTTGCATTTAAAGTGAGTTCTTTCAGTGAGGCGAAAGAAAAAAAAAAGAAAAGAAAAGAAAAAAAGACACCAGATATTAATGCCCTTCTTGGAAGATGAGTTCATCCTATCTAATATGCATTAGAAATAATCTACTCATTTGATGAAAGGTTTGCGAGGCATGAATAAAGGGCCAGGCTGCTTGTCTACAGCAGCAATTAACGGAATCACACAAAGCCCATTTCAGTGGCCTATTTTCTCACGCCAGCCATCAGTGTAATTATCCACATTAGAGGAATTTTCTGAGCTCGAGGAGAGGTTCACAAGTCAAAGGGAGCTGAAGTTCACTCTCGGGAATTTAACTAACTGTTTGGTTTTAATAATTCCTCATCAAATAATCTCTAAGGTATCAAAAGAAATCATTCCCTCTGGTCTCTATAAGGAATCAACATCTCTGTGCTGCACCAGCCTCAACACCAAGTCCTATCATGAAGTCACTTCTGCATTCTGAGGAGCCTCTCAGAGGGGAATATGCAAATCATATTCTTGATAAAGAAGGAATAATTTTGTCCAAGTTATGAGCATGGGCATGTGCCAAAAGGTGAACTCTGTGCCCACATTTTCATAAAGAAGATATATACCAAAAAGGGAGACACACCAATACATAGGTTTGCAAATGTTACAAAAGCAACTCTCTCTCTTTCTCTCAGCCTTACGGTCATTTCCATCACTGTGAAACTCCCTGGTACTTAAAAATAATATAGCTGAGGGTGGGAAAGCCATTGTTTCTTTCACAAAAGTAATGAATTAATGAATACACATAACATACATGCAAGCGCACACACCACACATATCTCCGACACATGGTATTTATATGAAGACACAGCAGCCACGATATAGATTTATATCTGTCTATCTATTTATCCATCTGATTTCACAGAGGGATCCTTTAAAAAGAGATGGGGAGTATCAGAAGACAGGAGCTAAGATTTATATACATTCATGTATGTGTGTGTGCAAGTGTATGTATATGCGCAATTTTCCTGTTGATATCACATCCCTCCTTTAACATCATTATAGTGGCTCAGCATCAGTGAACACCGAAACTGCCCTTATTAAACTAGTAAAAGAGACCAATCTTTTCTTAGATTAGATGGTTAGATTTAGATAGGCTTTTTCCCAGGTATTTTAGATCAGCAATAGGAAAGCCTAAGAGGGAGAAAGATTTTTCATTGTTCCTATTATACGTATAATGGAATGAAATATACTCGTGGCCAATTTCAACAAAGCTCAATTGGTATTTATGTAGGAGACACTGGCATGAAACTTGTCTGCTAACAATGCACTAAGTGAGGTCTCAGCCCAACAGTTTAAAGTCCTTCAAGCCCTGTGAAAATCTGATTCCCAGAGTAACCACACTTATATTTATTATGAAGAAAGGACACCCCTGCTCTCCACCACACCTCCACCCCAGCTATATTTCAAGCATCACTGAGTTCTCACAGTGTGAGAATTAATCGGAAGATTGAGAAAGAGTTGCTCAAATCTTTCTTTCCCCTCTGCATATTAGCCCAAAGGTGCCCTTTTTAGGTGAAATGAAGGATGAATTAGTGGTGATGAGGGAAGGGAAGATAATAATGGATATCCACATGTCGCCAAAATTACTCTGGTTAATATATCGAAGAGATATGGAGCATAATGTAAGCTCCCATACACAGTGAGTTGTTTGAGACGCAAACTGATCTCCTCTTTGATTACTGATGGTAATTTATGGTGAAAGATACTAAAATTAAGCCACAGACAAGGGAGCAGTCATTGTGTAGTTCTAGAGAGTTGATGCTTTTTCAAAATGCCGTTCCTAACACTGTTGTGCATCCAACAACAAACCAATACCACTGCCACATTTAGGAGAAAAAAAAATTCATGGAGAAACATGAGACTCACTTCTATATGCCAACTGAATGAGCACAACTAATTTTGTCGTTACTGTTCCTACAATCAGATTTACCTGATGGTATCTGAAACAATGCAATCTCTTTTTCGCCAACATTCTCTGCTTAGATGGCAAAGAACATCTCTCCAACATACATTCACCCACGCATGTACCTGCACACCCACAAGTAACTGGAATACACTTGGATCAGTTCAGCTCACCATGCCCAAGGCACAAGAGGACTGGTTCAATCATGACTATCAGTATGGACAGGAGAGATGCAATAAGCACACTACCTTGCTGGAGTCCAACCAGCCACCACAGCATCAGTGGGCATGTTTCAATCTTACAGTGTTTCTCAGACCTATCAGAAAAAGGTTGTTTTGGAAAAATGTACTATGAATAATCATGTAATGTATGGTGATTAACATAACATAATAATAAAAAAAAAAGAAAGAAAGAAAAAAGAAAAGAAAAGCTGGGACCATTTTTCTTCAATTTATTTTAGAGAGATTTTGAGGAGGGCTGTGTGATTTAGGAAAATCAAAAAAATCAAGCAATAGTTACCTACTGTTTACTGGCCTCATGTGAGGCCCTTGGGGAGATACACCATATGTATCTAAAGGGGCCAATAATACAGTTATGGTGAAATAGACTAACAGAGAATGATCAGTTCGAAGAGTAATAGAAGTAGAAAAGCAATATAAATAGCTGGATAAATCTTTCATATCACAATATGGAAAGAGAGTGGCCAACAGCAATTTCAGACATGTATAATTGGTATACAACACAAAATGTTGCTGGGAAATATTATTTATAACTGAAGAGTTATGTTAGGTTGCTAAGTTTGAGTATACTAGCACAGGAACTAACTCTTAGGTGCTTGAAAGTCAGAATAAAAACAATTAGAAGCAGTAAATTGTGAGGTGAGTCAGTGTGCGAGTATTGGTCAACAACTCTCTCATTAAGAAAGGCTAATTGTCACTTTCTTACAGATTTATTTGCCACTGTCTGCTTAAAATCAATGGAACAGGTGCTGGCAACCAAGAGGATGAACAGGGGAAAAACAGAAATTCCTTCAGAGGAAAAGAGAAGCCACTGAAAATGGATGTGCTTATAGCTGATGGCTGAGAGAATACTATTATGAGCTTTCAAGTTCAACTGCTAGCCATGCTCAGTTTATCAGGGAAGTTTCCTCCTGGGAAGACTGGGGATCCTTGAAGTACATAGAGACTTAAGACCCCACACTTTGTTCCTGAGTCTCTACCCTATGTTATTGGCATCTGAGCAATGGAAACACTGGAATATTTGCAAAAATGAGTCACGATGAAGAGCAGTGACCCCAAAACTCCCATCTCATCATATTTAACTGTCTTCATTTAAAAGTGTCACAGCCAGGGGCACCGGGTGGCTCTGTCAGTTAAGCGTCAGACTCTTGATTTCGGCTCAGGTCATGATCTCAGGTTCTTGAGATCGAGCCCCACGTTGGGCTCTGCACTAGGCATGGAGACTGCTTAAGGTTCTCTTTCTCCCTCCCCCCCATCCCCATTCTCTCCCTCTCAAAAAAAAAAAAAAGAAAAGAAAAGTCACAGCCAAAGGTGATGGATGCATTAATCTTTACCACAAAAATTAATATGGAAGAATTATCCTTATATTTTTGCAACCAGTGGTGTTCTTAACCTGAAAGTATAGCTTTGATTACCTGAGTGATCTGAATAATCATGTATAAAATAGAACTTAGTGTTCACCAGCATTGACAGATCTAGTGTTCAACAGTAAATGTGTTTAGACAAACCTTATATTTCTCAGCAGGATATTATCATTTTCATATGCTGCCACCCCTGACCAATGCCTAAGATATTTTTAATTGGACACAGAAATTTGAATAATACATTTGCTAATTATTCCTCCTTTCTGTACCTAAAAACTGTTTGGTCTATATCCAAAACAATAATATACAAAACTTCTGACTTTACCTAGAATTCAGCCAAATCTTTTTTTAATAATAATCTAACTTCCTAGACATTTTTTATTATAAAAATGAAGCAAATAAAAATGTTTGACCTTTAGCCATTACAAGTCTTGAATTATACACCGCAGTGTGAAAAGTAGATAGCGGCATTGTAGAAAGGCAATTACCTTCCCTTACTTATACTACTTCTATGTACTATTTTTTTAATAGGGACTGAATATTTGTGTGATAAGGGGGGGGGGAAATGTAAGTCATATCACTGATTTTAAAACAAATCATTGAACATGTCTTAGAGTCAGTAACAACACATTTATAGATGCTAATCAAATCTCTAACAAAATTTATAAGTATATTCTTATCTAAGTAATTTTTAGGAAATTAAAAATACTAAGCATGGCCAAACCAATCCTCAACAATCTCTGAGACCCCCATGAATATATAAAAAAGGAAAAACAAAGATCATTCATCTCAAAGGACTTAAACAAAAGGATGGCAAATCCTGGCATTTGCATGTTGATTCTTATCTCTCTCCTGCCCAAAGAAGACACTTCCCAAAGAGCCTCAGAATTCCCCTAAACACAGATCTGTAGACATCATTAACAATTATTAGGAGTCTTTGTGTGAGATGAAAGATATTTACAACCCTTAATTTAAAACACTTTGCTGTGCCACAGGGAATAACCAGATGAAAACAGTAACTTTTAAATATACTGTTTTGAAAACCAGAGTCAAAATATTCCACAATATCTGGCAAGAGTTACCACTAACCTGAAAAAATGATGAGGTCCCTTCCCACTTTAAATCTGTTATTTATGCATTGTTTGCTTGCTTTAAATGTCCAGGGACTTGTGAGAATAGTAGCAAGGACTATCACACCTGGATTACCTGCTGGAATGACTTTTTACACTCTGAACACTTTACACAGTTTGTTTTATTGCATAAAACACTCCTACCAATATCTTTTAAAACTTGAATCAGTAAATTGCTACAAAGGTTCTGGAAACCAAGTTAATAAGGTGTATCATGAGCCCTAACACATTCATATCCTTTGGTTAAACAGCCCCGCTTTTAGGATTTTTTTTAAAGATTTATTTATTTTAGAAAGACACAGAAAGAGAGAGAGAGAGAGAGAGTGTGTGTGTGTGTGTGAGCACGCACTTATACACACACTAGCCTGGGGAGGAGCAGCGGCAAAGGGAGAGAATCCCAAGCAGACTCCCCGCTAATCATGGAGCGCCAAGTACAGCTCAGTCTCACAGCCCTGAGATCATGACCTGAGCTGAAATCAAGAGTCAGATGCTTAACTGACTGAGCCATCCACGTGCCCCTAGGATTTTTTTATTTGTGTACTCCAAATATCATATCGACCATTGTAGGCACTGTGCTGGTTTTGCTGGGTTTAGGCTAAATGAAGGAAACATATTAGATAGAACTCTGTCCACATATAGTTTGTTTTGAAGTAGATAGAAATAGTCACTCTAATAAATGTAATAACTACAACTATGATAAGTCCTATGAAAGAGATGTACTGCTTCTATGAAATAATGAATTAGGGATTTGGCTTAGTTTAAGATGCCTTAAGAAGTGGTATTTTGAATATTGTCTGAAGGGCAAAATGGTCATAAGCTAGATGAAATGCCTGGTAAAAGTGTCAGCAAGTTCAAGTTCACAGGCCTGGAAGTGGGGAGTACAAGACCCTGATCCGGAGCGACTAGATCAGAGAGATTGAGGGAAATGTAGTATAAGACAGGACAAGAAAAACAGAGTCGTCAAGAATACTATGTAGGCATTGTTAAAGAGCTTCAATTTAATCTAAAAGAAATGGGAAGTCATTGAAGATTTCTAAGCAGGGTGGTGTCAAGATCATATTTGTGTTTCTTACAGATCACTCTTGAGTGTAGTATGGGGGACAAACTGGAAAAATGCGATCATGAATGTATTATATTACAGATGTGATGTGACAGGAATTCAAATCAAGATGTGAGACATAGAAGTAGACAAATCTGAGAGATATTTAGGATACAGTATCAGTAATAGAAGCTCTAAATGAATGATGAAAAAGGAGATGGGATCCTAAATTTTTGGGCATTCTAAATGGATGCATGATGGTATCATTCACTGAGATATAAAATGCTTATGAAGGTCTTGGGTATGTGCGTGTTGAGGGGGGACACTAATAAGTTCATTTTATACTGGTTAAGAGTGATTTTCCTTTGAGTCATTGAAAAGCTGATGTCAGTAGATAGGTATTCAGAAAAGAACTCTGGCCTAGGGAAAGAAAGTGAGTCATCTGCATACAGGTAGTAATTGAAGATGTAGGTCTGAGCGAGATTTCAGGGAAAAGACTATTAAATGAGAGGAGGAGAGACCAGGAGCGAGCCCTCAGGAATTCCAACATTTAATGCCGGTTAGAAGAATATAGTTTTGCATGTGGGACAGAGAGATTATAGTTAGAGGGGTTGGAGAAAAACCAGAAGTGCATTTTCTGGGTGACAAGAGAAGAAAGGGGCTCAACAGAAAGAGACTCTACTCAACAAGTAAGATGAAGATAAATAAAACTAGACAGTGGCTTTACCAAAATACAGCTTTTTCAGTGGAATTCAGAAGAGAGAGTCTGCTAGTCCATAGGAGCTAGAGTTGGACTTGTGGTTGATGTGAGAATTTTAGTTTTTACTTTGTATTTATTTTTGGTGGAAAGATTTAAGCACATCTCAGAAACTACTGGGAAGGGCATATTTGAAAGAGAAAGGCTGACAATTCAAAAGAGAAAAGCAACTAAAAAAAAGGAAAAGCTAGGAGGTGGGAGAGGGCAGGACCTAAGCGGAAGGATGTAAGTGGAGACCTTCCACAGGTGAAGTGGCAGCTCCTCTGCTAAACAGGACAGTGTATTAGTCAGGGTTCTCCAGAGAAACAGAACAATAGGATATATAGAGATATATAAGTGGAGGTTTATGGAAATTGGTTCATGTGGTTATGGAGGCTAAGTATGCAACAATATGCCCTCTATAACCTGGAGAAGCAGGAAAGCAGGTGGTATCATTCAGTCTTGAGTCTGAAGGCCCAAAAACCAGGAGTTCCAATGTCTGAACACAGAAGCAAATGGACATCCCAGCTCAAGAAGAGAGAGAATTTACCCTCCCTCTGACTCTTTGTTCTATTTGGGCCCTCAACCTATTGGCTGATACCCACTCATGTTGGTGAGGGTGATCTTCTTAACTCGGTCTCCTGATTCAAATGCTAATCTCTTCCAGAAACACCCTCACAGACACACCTAGAAATAATGTTTTACCAGCTGTCTGGGTATCCTTTAACGGAGTCAGGTTGACATATACAATTAATGATCACAGATAGTAAAATGGGTGAAAGTTCACATGTTTGATATTGGCAAATGCAGGAGTTCCTGTCTTCTGGCATCTATTTAAAAATATATATGAATCAATAGGGACAAATAAAAAGATGTCTGATGCAGTATTAGTTATAAAAAGTGAAAATTTTGAAATTACACAACAATCATAAAATGGTTAAATAAAATATGGTTCAATTATGTTGAAAAGCTATACAGCTATCATTAGACATATCTTTCAAAAATACTAATGTCACTAAAAATTGTCACTAAAATATTAATGTCACTAACATTCACTGAAATAAGCAAGATACAACACTGTTATTTTCCAGTGTGTTTCTCTGTATGTGTGTGTGTGTTTATAAAGACTATGGTACTTAATATCGAAGAATACCCATCAACTAAGGAAGGCGGGGGTTGGGTAATTTTTATTTTTTCCTTATATTTTTTAATTCTTAAGCAATTAACATATTCTTCTCTAGAATCAAGAACATATATGTCTTCAAAAATAAAACTGCTATCTGAATCTCAAAAACCAACCAAATAAATCTAGTTTAGATTTAAGTTTAGATGAATGTGAAAAAAGCAAATTAAAAGTTGGAAGGGACTCAACAAATATAATTAAAATGTTTTCCCAAGGAATTGTCCAGTTGATCTTTAATGTTCTTTTGGATGAGAGAAAAACTCTCTAAAGGCCTGATATACAAGGGAAGCCATTTTTGATTTCTAAGTCAGCATGACTACAAAAACTTTGTTCAAAGCAAAAGCCTGATTTATGACCTGTCATGCATGCATTGTACATCTGCTTTGTGAATGAGTAGCCTAAAGGAAACCCATCTTGTCCTTGAGATATCGATCAATGCTCCTACTCCCTGCATTCCTTCATGGTAAAACTCATGATTCTTGCCTACATGCTAATCTATAATCTTTTGAGCTTTTACAAGATGTAAAAAGGTATATAACCCTGTAGAAACTGTTCATTCTCCAGAGCACTTTCTTCCCTGTGAAGAGCATGTTTCCCAGGCAGCTGTCCAACTTGGGCTTGAATAAAACTCTTCCTTAATTTTAGCGATTCTAAAAGGTTTGTTCATTTTGTGTCAACATTTCCAGCTCATCCCTGGCATGGTTCAGGGACAGCTGTTGCTCAATGCAAATTAATGCACACTTACATTTAAAATGATCATCTCAGATTTCATTTCTATATATTTGTGGTAAGACAGCTTCCTGACTTGGCTCACATTATTCCCTTGGGCAAACAAGACTACTGGCTTGGTTGTACTGACCTTAGGACAATCAAACTCTCCCAGATGACATCTTTTTGTAAAATCATTCTGCTTGAAAATATAATAAATATTTTTCTATTTATGCTTGCTTTCTTAGTCCCAGAATATACTTTTGGTTCGAGCTTTGAGCTTCTTTAAGGCTCTGCATTTTATTTCTGCTTACCCTCTCTGAGAAAAACCAGGTTCACAGGTCAAGAGTATTTGGGGGGGTGGGGGAAGAGAGGAAGAGGAACAATTATTAATGATACAAGAAGTTCTACATAAAACTAATGACAAGCAGCTTGTCTTCTCAGAAGCTAAAGGCATTTTATTACCTAATTAAGGCCTCATCTGGATAACAGTAACAGCAATGCCTCATTCTACTATTAAGCCACTGGATTGAATTTATGTCAATATAAACACTACAATGAGAATCTAGAGAAAATTAATATAGTTCAAGAGAAAACTTCTAAAACTGAGATACATAAATTGTAAATTCAAAAATTCCTGGTTCTGCAAATAATTAACAATGTTAACAATAGGCACTTAGCAAGCAGAGGCTCTTTTTCTATCCTATGTAAAATAGGAACAATAATCTCTACTTCCCTTATTTTGCATTGCATCCCAGAACTACTGTGAAGCTAAAACAGCAAGTGTGCAAATATATGAAAGAGGAGGAATTATTAAGCAAATACATTGTGTACTCTGGGAATCACACACACACAGTCACAGTCACAATATTTCCAATGAACTATAGCATTTCAGTACCAACTCACTATTTTTAGAGTTCTTTTATTTACTAACTTTTCTACATCAGAGTTTCTAAAACTGTTCCACATGTCCTGCAAGATGTTTCACGAAAAAGAAAAGGGCTCTTGTCTCTAAGTTCAGCAATAGTGGTATACTGTATTCCCCTCTTAGAGATTTATAAAGCACACTAGCATATGAAAGCTCTGACAAGTCCTATAGTTAAAAAAAAAGGGGGGGGGGATTTAATTTTGAGTATCCTGGAGTTTCCAGATTTCTTTGATTTTGTAAGAATACTTTTTTTTTTTTACTATCCAATAACATTCCATTTGACATAAATTATCAGGGTCCCATAAAACAGCTAAGGAAACACATGTCTACATTATTTCTGTCATCCTCAATTATTATTCTCTCTGTGTGTATGAATGTGTGCATGATATAAGCATATTCATATGATTCTATACATACAGAGTTTGTTATTTTTCTTGTTGAACCACTGTACTATACAGTAGCCAGGAGTCCTTGGAAATACGGCAATTCTGAATGAAATGTGCTTTAAGTGTAAAATACACACCAGATTTTTAAAACTTGATAAAAACAAAATTGAAAATAATTCAATAACTTTGGTTACATACGGAAATGATAATCTTTTGGATTTACTGAGTTACATAAACTATATTATTTAAATTAATTTACCTGTTTCTTTTTTTAGAAAATTTAAAACAATATATATGGTTCATATATTTTTATTTCTATTGGACATCACTGCTATAAAATTGTTAGAAATTTGAAAATCCCAATAAAATATAAAGAAGAAAATTATCACTTATAATTTCATCTCCTTTTTTTTTTTAATAATTTCATTTCCTAAGGACACTTTCAATGCATTTTCTGATGACTATTTCTCTATGCATATGTTATGAGAATCAGGACCATAATACATACAGATGATAGATAGATAGATAGATAGATAGATAGGCAGATAGAAATCCACCCAAACCATCCTTCTTTACTTTATTCTGACGGCTGTCCATGGTGTTGGGCTATAGAATTTGACCTTGTTCCTCTTCTTCCTGGTGAGCATAAAGCCCTGAATAAAATAAAATGCCTTCAGGACACAAAACCACCTAGAAAATGTGCATTGTGAAATAAGCATCAAGTCCAAGGGTTTCACCAGGATGTGTCTGAAGTTGAGTGTGGTTTCAGGGCCTTCTGGTGACCTTGGGAAGACAGGCAGAGAGCAAGGCAATCTAGGCTTGAACATAAACAGGCCCACGCCGGGAAGAATTCTTCTTCATCAGATTTGCCTTTAGTCTAAAAAAAGAAACCACATATAAACCAAACCCCAGCTTGCCGCTGCCATTTATTTAACGAAGTTTTAGAAAAGCAGAAACTTCACTATAGTCAGTGATTTATTGCCCAGGGGAGTTCAAGGAAACTCCCTCTTGTGAGCTATTCATTTTCTTGTTCTGAACATCCCAAATCATCTCAGCAGGAGGGGATGTGTGTCCCTGACCTTGGCCGCTTTCTCTGGTTTGCGTTTTCATTTGCTAAATAGGTCACAGCACATTGTTTATTCTGGCCCACAGCTCCAGCAACGCTGTGGGATTCCCTTTCCTCAGCCTTGCCCTCTGCTATTCTCTCCTTCAAACCCCCACCCTCTGGGACTTGGATAAGCACTCAAGCAACTTAAATCGTGCTTGAGCCCACATGAACAACCAGTTCAGTGGTTTCAACGGAATGAGATAGTCTATGATGCTATTCAGTCTACCAGGCAGGCAAATGAATGGAAAACAGTCATGTTTGAAGTTTGCCAGGGCAAAGATTAAATAACTAGCTTGTGTGGATTTCCATTTCCTAACTACACGTGTTTTAAGTGGACATAGCTTTTGTTCTCGTTAGCATTAGTTTTATAGATTCTGCCTTCTTCTTCCAATTTTCTTTCTTTTTTCTCCTTTCAGTTTTTCGGTGTCTGTTACACACTCCCCACTCCCGAGTCTGCAACCGCATCAAAATAATGCTACTTTGTTTTCATAAGGTTTCTGATCAAAAGATCACAAATTATTTTGTGGACGATTGAGCCTTATACCCCATCCTGTGAGGCAAGAAGAGAACAAAAGAGTAATATATCATATAATCTGAAAGACTCTCAAAAGAAAATATAAAAAAGGAAATGCATTCTTTAAACTCCGATTCTGCATCTTCTCTATTCAGCTTCCTTTTGTTCATATTTAAAATTTTTCATTTCTCCAATCTCTTTTTGCACAATTGAATTTCCCTCTCTTTTTCTGCCTTCTCTAAGCATATTTTATAATTCTATTTTATCTCCTCTCTTAGAATTAAACTTCTTAAAAAAAAAAAAACAAAACCCTAGTGGTTACCCTAGAATTTGCAATATACCTTTTTAACTAATCTAAGTCCACCTTCAAATAACACTATAATGCTTCAGGTGTAGCACAGGTGCTTTAAACGAAGTACCTTAATTCTTTTCACCATCTGATACATTGTTGCTATTACTTTGCACAGTTCTCTTTTAGATCAATTAAGAAAAAAATTGTATTTTATCTTCATTTATTTCTTCTCCAAAGCTACTCTTGCTCTACGTAGATCTGAGTTTCTGATATTTCTTCTCTCTGAAGAATGTCTGAACATTTCTCACGGGGCAAGTCTGCTGATAAATTCCCTCAAAATTTTTGTTGGAGAAAATCTTTATTTCTCCTTTATTTTTGAAGGATAATTTCTCTGGATAAAGAACTCAAGGTTGGTCGTTGTTTTTTTTGTTTTGTTTTGTTTTTTGGGTTTTTTTGTTTGTTTGTTTTTTCCTTTCAACACTCTAAATATGTGACTCCATTCTTCTCTTATTTGCAAGGTTTCTGAGAAGTCCCCTGTAATTTTCCTCCTTTTTCCTCTTGAAGGGTAGCAGAATATGCTTCCCCAAAACATGCCACTTTGTGATAGGATTATTTGAAGCTGATGGTAATTGAGAAGAACAGATAAAGTAAAGGTCTCTGCCCTCCCCCATTTGCCTGAAAGCAGGACATAAATTTGTAAAGGTCTCCATTACCGGTCCCCATCAACACCCCACCCACCAGGAAAGACAGAAGTTAATCATTGAAAACAACTATAGACCCAGAGATTTCACCAGAGGAATCTACATAACAAACTTTACGAACTAGTCTTTATCTATCATTAGCTTCCCCATAAATTTACCTTCCCACAACATGCTGCCCTAGAAACTCAAAGTCCTTTTCCTTTGTCTTGTTGCTCCTCTAAAAATTGGGGTTTTTTTTGGTAAGATGCTATATAAACTCAAGTTCTAACCACCCCTTTGGGTTACTAATCACTGAATACTCCCATGTATTATGAACCATGCACATGTTAATACACTTCTTTGTCTTTCTCTTGCTAATTTGTCTTTTGTCAGTCTATTTTTTTTTTTTTTTTTAAGATTTTATTTTTAAGGGATGCCTGGGTGGCACAGTCAGTTAAGCCTCCAGTTCTTGGTTTCAGCTCAGGTGGTGATCTCAGGGTCATGAGATGGAGTCCCCATGTCAGGCTCCACACTTAGCATGGAGTCTGCTTGAGATTCTCTCTCCCTCTCCTTCTGCCCCTCCTGCTCATCCTCTCTCTCTCTAAAATAAATAAATCTTTTTTAAAAAATTTATTTTTGGGGCGCCTGGGTGGCTCAGATGGTTAAGCGTCTGCCTTCAGCTCAGGTCATGATCCCAGGGTCCTGGGATCAAGCCCCGCATCGGGCTTCCTGCTTGGCGGGGAGCCTGCTTCTCCCTCTCCCTCTACTGTTCTCCCTGCTTGTGCTCTCTCGTTCTGTCAAATAAATAAATAAAATCTTAAAAAAAAATTATTTTTAAGTAATCTCTACACCTCTCCACATGGGGCTGAAACTCATAACCCTGAGGATCAAGAGTCACATGCTCTACAGACTGGGTCAGCCAGGCACCCCTTGTCAGTCTGTTATACAGGGCCTCAGACAACGCCCCTAAGATGGGGAGAGTGAAAGCAGTTTTTCCTCCCCTGTGCTATATAAAGTATTTTTTAACCCTTTAGCTTCTTTCAAGATTGTTTCTTTGTCTTTAATTTTCAGCAGTTTAAATATGAAATGACTAGGTATGTAGGGTTTTTTCCTAATTTTTTTTTTTTTTAATCCTGCTTAGTGTTGTCTGAGTTTCCTTTATCTATGTCTTTCATTAAGTTTGGAAGTACTTCAGCCATTTTTACTTCAAATATCGCATCGGTTCCTCTCTCTTCTCCATCTGGTATTCCAATTATGAGTATATTACAGTTATTTTTGGTTTGGGAAATTTCTATTGACAAACCTTCAAACTCACTGATTCCTTCCTTAGCTATGTGAAGTCTCATGAAGAGGTCATCAAAGGCATTCTTCATTCCTATAACTGTATTTGCATTTCTGGCATTTCCTTGGATTCCTTCTTAGTTTCCATTTCTCTGCTTACATCACTCATCCCTTCTTGAATACTGTCTACTTTTCCCATTAGAACTCTTACCACATTAATCATAGTTATTTTAAATTCTCTGATAATTCCAATATTGGTATCCTTTCTGAGTCTGTTTCTGATGCTTGCTTTGTCTCCTCTTACTGGTCTTTTTCTTGCCTTTTGGTATGTCTTGCAATTATTTATTGAAACAGGACATGCTGTGTCAAGTAATAGAAGCTGAGGTAAACAAGCCTTTGTTGTGAGAATTTATGCTAATCTGGCTAGGAGTTGGGCTGTGTTTAACATTTGCTGTAGCTGTAGCTGCCAAAGGCTCTAACATTAGGTCCCCGGTTTTCTCTCCCAATTACAGACCTTGGACTTCCCTGAGAACTCTCCCTCAGAGGCAGTGTGGCTTGCAGCTCTTTCAGCTGTAATCCATCGTTATTACCCTAGAGCCTGCTGGTGTGGTGTTAAGGTGTGAAGGTGTTCTATAGCCTTATGATTGAATCTCAATCTTTCATTAGGCCTGTGTCTCTGGACTGTGACCTTCACAAGCATATATCCTGTGACATAAGCTTTTTGTTTTGTTTTAACCTCCACCCCTTATACTCTCTTCTCTGACTGCAGTGTTTCTATTTCCTTAAAACTCTGACTCCTGTTGTCTATGAGCCCCTTCTCCTTAGGTGAGAGAGAAGGCTAGAGGGTTTGGAGTGGAGGAAGGCCCTTCTCCCAACTGTGTTGAGGCTCTGACAAAGTCTTTGTCTTGTTGAGTGGGCCTTTGCTATGGAAAAATCTCCAGGAGTGTTTGATAATGGTTCATCTTCCCCTCTGCTGCCAGAGCCCTGAGAGAATCTTCCTCTGATCTTCATTCACTGGGAGAACCTGGTGGAATTCCCAGAGGTAAAGCCCACAGAAGTATGGGGAGGTGGGGGGGACCTCCAAAGACTGAAGCCACTAGAGTTTCTGACTCTCATGCTAGTCCACACTCAGCCTCCAGTAATTTTTCAAAATTACTGTTTAAGTGTTATGGCTCCAGCCACTTGCACTCTAGATAAGCTGATCTCAGCTGTGACTTTCTGGATTCATCTGTTTCTTCAGATTCTGGAGTGGCAGTTTATCCTGCAAACTCAGTTCTCTGGTGGGTCCAAGAAAAGTAAGTCAGTTTGTCCAGCTTTATCTCACAAGGACAAAATGACAACTTTCAAGCTTTTTGCATGTCAGAGCTGGAACTGGAAGTAACCTCGTAACCGAATTTTCCCTTCTTATTTGTAGTAAGTTTATCCTTAGAAGGATACTTCATAGTGTTCGATCACAGTTGAGTTTGGGCATTGCTATCACCCAGTAATGTCAATCATCTGCCAAGTGTCTCTCCTGTACTATATCTTCATTTATTTATTTTTTTTCCCATTGAGAAAATATTCATTATGGGCCTGTGGGAATAGGATAAACCCTGGTCCTCTCTCCTTGGTACATTCACAGAATCCTCTGAAGCTAAACTTCCAAGTTAGCCTATATAAGGGGGGCTACATTAAGTTTCATCATCAATATTTTTTCTAAGCAATGATAAGACTCTGTCTTAACTCAATAGTTGTCCATTGATTAATAAATCAAGGAAGACAGTAGAGAAGCATAATATTTTGAATTCTGAATTGCCTTGCCACAGAATAGGTAATGGGCTATCAAGAAACTTTAGTGAGAAGCTTATTTTCAGATTTTGGAGTGGCAGAGGAAATCCTATTAAACCTTGAATCATCACTGGAAATGTGAATTCAGCTGAATAAAAACAGTACTTGGCTCTGCCTACTGACCTTATCAATTTCCACATTAACAAAAGTGAACATTTCTCCTTTAGATTAAAATCAAGAAAAGCTCCTCTGTCCAGGATGCAATAATTGGATACAAGAAAGAAGAGAAAAAACAAAGGCATTCCCCTCTTTACACCAGAACAATGCAAAACAATGAATTCATTCTGGTATCAAATAAAATGTTATGATTCTGCTGCGACCTGATGATTTATTGTATTTAGAGATCAAACCACTGTTTAGTCTTGGTAGGTAAAGGAAATGCAAAAGTTCTAGGACTGTGAATAGTACTATGGATATGTGTGTGTGTGTGTGTGTGTGTGTATCCCATCTAGTCAACAAAAAATTGCTAAGCAACTGATAAAATGTTAGAGATTTAAAGATCCTAATTTTCATCATCTCTTATGGATAAACTATATTTACTTTTTGAAAAAGACTTACAGGAAAGTAAAGTCTCCATTTACTTTTTATATAAAACCGTGGAAATCAAATTCTCAACTAGGAACTACTTACATTTTGCTATAAAGGTTTATGCTTGCCTGGCCTTAGATTGGCAGGCCAGGAAATCAAGGTGGAGTTTTTCCCTCTAACTTACTTCATTAATGCCACCTGAAAAAATTTGGAGGCAGTATTTCTTGAATTAGTTTTATCTCAGTAACCCTCAAATGTGCTTTAGGGTATGGTAGGTTGTATGGAGAACACAACTGTCAAATGTTCAAGCAACTCTTGTTGATTTAAGTGTAACTGATCAGGAGCACTATATGAAAGAACTTGGTACAAAAGACAAATAAAAGGCCTGAGGCTATTTTATGTATTGTTTGTGGCTTATTGTACAAAGCAGAGAAAGTCTCATGTACTCACCAAGCCACAGCCCCCCAACTGTTCTCTCCTTTTAGTATAAATAAAAGACAGCTAGTTTCTTGATAGGAACATTCTATCCTTAAGGGGGTATTGTAATGGTCTCTAGAGCACGGAAGTATTCCGTGGCAGCTTTGACCTCTAATCACCAGGTTCTTTGTAACTTAAAGAGTCTTTCATGGCCCAGGACTCTAACAATTGTTTCAATTTATATTTAGCACCTCAAAATTCAAAGGATTGCATGAGTAACAAAATGGTAAGTGATTTCATGCAGTATTTTAGTATGCATAAAATTATACACTATCAAAATGCAAATCATTAGTAAAGTTCTTTCTGGAGAATTCTATTTGGAAATTCATGTAAGCATGCACAGTGTGCATATGTGCTTTTTTCACTCACTCCCATGTGTTTGTGTGTGTTTGTGCATGTTCTTCTGCTAAACATACAACATGATGTCAGGTTTGCTACAAGATGAAGTAATGGTTTCTTCCAAGAATTGTGTGCTTGGAGGTTTAATTCAGGAAGGTTATTGCCCAACAACCACATAGCAGTCATATCTCATCACCTTCAGCAGGAATAATTTATAGTTTAATCTTACATGCAGGCATATTAAATTAGTATTACTCATCAGAACCCACTTATTAATAAAACAAGCCGAATTAGCCACTGGAGAATCATATTTGGAAATTCAATGACAATTTTACATTTTTAATAAAGGCTCAGAAATATTATTGCAGAGCAGGTGGTAGACAGAACTGTGGTCAAATTTGACATTCATTAATAATTGAAGTGTGGAACGTGACAGAGGTGAAAATTGATATTGATTTCTTTCCTCTAATATTTGGAAGAGTTCTAAAAGGTAAATAAAATGAGATAACAAGACATATCAAGTCTCACTGATTTCTTTGATCACCTCCTCCCCACATGAGAACACATATCACTCCTTCGCCTACCATGTTTTGAATAATTCAGTGCCCATAGTCTTTCCAGTTCAATGCATTATAAAACACACTCAAGCTGAGTTTCAATCATATTAGACTGAAAGCTGAATTTTTTATGAAGGATTATTTAAAACAAAATGCGTCTTGAGCCCAACAGCCTTTGAAACCAAACAATCCTGGGAGTTCAGTAAGGAAATGTCAACACTGTGGAGAATTTTTCGATTCGGAAAATTAAAGGAATCCTGTTTGATGTATATTAACCATATCAATATTAACAACCTGCTGGATTTCAGCACTGATTTGAGAGCTGAGGTATTATTGGTCTTGTATTTTAACTAGTTGTGAAAGCACTGAGAGAGTTGTTCTTGGGTTGAACTTGACCTGCCTCTGGGAATGCTTTCTGTTCCATCCATTTTGAAAAGCTTTATTCAAGTGGATTTCTTGCCTACTTCTTCTTATCGTTTGCACCCCTTGGGAAAATGAAAGATGCTCAAATATAGATGTCAACCCTGCAGATGCTTTGTTTGGCAATAGTGTCTTCCAGCTTCCCATCTTTAGAAAATTATATTGCAGACAACCCATTTGACTTAAAGGCAACTCATTTTACCGACATACACCTGGACTGGGATGCCAAAATGAACCAGTCATTTCAAACTTTCTTTTTAATTTTGAGTCATAGCTTTATGTTGCAACTCTACTTGTTCAAAAGTTAGATCATGGAGGTTCCTTCCTATGACTTTCAAATAATTAATCAAAATGGTCTTTGATGGGCTAAGTAGCAAGCAGATTATTACTAATTATCAGTCTCTCTCCTAAGCCATATAGTATCTTGTAATTTCAAGCAAGAGAAACTCAAACATAAAGTGACACAATAGCCAAGCATACTGGCTTTATTATTTTACCATTCAGGATTTTTTTTCTGCCCAAGTACCCTGAACCTTAGACTACTGAGAATGTCTTCTTAATTAATTTTCAAGGTTCCCCTCTCTTTGCATTAAAAATGGTCACAATTTTATAAGAAAAATTAAAGAAAAAACATGAAGGCAGGAGGTCATTCAAGATATTCCCATTAGGCATTAAAAATACACAGAGAAAGATAGATGCTCTGGGGTAAATACCCATTTTCTATTGCAACTGAATACAAGTCCATTTTCTTAGGCATCGGAACTATTTCACAATGTTAGTGAGAAGACTGACTGGCTGAACCATCCCTTTTGAATATAATTCCAAGTAGCCTCTATATAGGGTTGTCTAGATCTTGGTTCCTCCTAGTAATCAACTATTCCAACACTGTGGAGTCAATCAAATTAGGGTCTTTCTGAGGCCATGCTAGAAATACAAAGTGAGATGAATAGCTGAGATATCTGACAAAAAAGGAGAAGGAGCAAAAAACTTTTCCAAATTTCATTTTTCCTCATTTCTCTACACTGTGCAAGGGAAAGACATCTGTGTCGGAATTCCTTTTATTCTTAGCTGTGGTTGGTCCAGAGACTGAGGAGAAAAGCTAAGAAACAAAATATGGAGTCCAGAGTACATGAACTATCTTGTATGCAACATCACAATTTAAAAGGTCTTCCAAAATGAAGGGAGGGATAACCTTTTAAAAATATAGCCCCCAATCCTCTCAGCCTAAACAAATGAACACTAAAAATATTTTGGAAATTCAGCAGACAAATATACTAACCACAATCAAGCCAAAGAAAGGCTTATGCCATACCAAATGATGGTGGCTATCTAGAAGGAGGAAGAGCGAATACTCCAATATTCTCTCTGACTTGGCAGAGCTCAGCACATCTACTAATCTTTCCTAAAGTAAAGGTATAAAGAATTTGAATAAAACTTCCTGAAATGTCATTTCCTATCTCCAAAGGCAGCTTAAGGAAGTGTTCAGAAACCAGGACAGAGAAAACTACTTAAAGAGGAAAGCCTCTTTGCCTGGGTGGCTCAGTCGGTTCAGAGGCCACCTCTTGATTTTGGCTCAGATCATGATCTCAGAGTTGTGAGGTCAAGCCCTGTGTGGGCTCCCCACTGAGCATGGAATCTGCTTAAGATTCTCTCTCCCTCTCCCTCTGCCCCTCCCCCACCCCTGCATGTGTACACATGGGCTTGCTCTCTCACTCTCTCTTTTTCTAACAAAAAAAAAAAGAGAGAAAGAAAGAAAAGAAAAGCCCCTTTTCATATCAGTAGACCACAGAGGTTTGCCTGGGTAATGAAATGGTGATGGGACATTTTTGTGTGTTTCTTTTTATGTTCATCTATTTAAATTTTAGTCAACATTAAAAAATATCCAATCAGAATGATAGGCATTTCCATATGTATCAGCATCTTAATCCTCACAAAAGCTATGTTAACAGCTATGTTTACCTTTTAACAAATGTGGAAACTGAGGCTAGGTATAGCAGTTAAGGAACTTTCCTAAATGATCAAAAATGCAAATTTCGGACTTGGCTTCAAATCCCCTAAATCTAAATCAGTTGTTTTCATTAGGCCTTGGCTAACTTCTTAAAATTCTATTTAGGAAGAAAGGACAGAATGAAGGCTTGAGCATAGAAATGATCTAGAAATCACTGAAGATACAAGGGCTACAGTGCAGTTTCATTTATAGTGGATTTAACTTGCATTCTTGTATCTAGTTTTCTTTCTGCACAACTGTCAGAGAAGATGAAAGAAATTGGGTAAGATTTGCATATGCAACTAATCACAGAAGAATTGCTTTTAGCTTTAACAAAAACATCCTTTTGTGATCTCAGATTAACATCTTTATTCTTAAATGGAGCACAAATAACATTTATTGGCTAAGATTATTTGTAATAGACAAGACTGTTTACTGTTTACCATGTAGCAGATAACTATTTGTAAGTCTCACTGAGTATGCTAACAGAGAAAAAAAGCTGGTACTGAGCTCTCATTTTACAAGAGTGAATTTAAATTAACTTCAGTAGCCAGAATTAATGAAACTGGGTAAATGATGCAAAGGTATTCCACAGGGTATTTTGTTTTAATTAGAGATAGGAAATGTGAGTCATTAGAGGTTTTTAAAAATGTTGCATTCTATTATTCTCCCCTATTTTAAACCTAGAATATAAAGAAAAGCTAAAACATGTTAGCCATTTTAGTTCAGTTTTTAATATGTATCAGCTCTGAATTTAAATTGAGTGAATAGTAAAGAGTCTGAAAAAAGAATATAATCTGGAGGCATTCAGGTACGAGTAATAAATCTTATTAGAAGGTATCTGTTTAGGGCGCCTGGGTGGCTCAGTTGGTTAAGCGACTGCCTTCGGCTCAGGTCATGATCCTGGAGTCCCGGGATCGAGTCCCACATCAGGCTCCCTGCTTGGTAGGGAGTCTGCTTCTCCCTCTGACCCTCTCATGCTCTATCTCATTCTCTCTCTCAAATAAATAAATAAATCTTTAAAAAAAAAAAAAAAAAAAAAGAAGGTATCTGTTTACTCACAGGCAGCAATGTAATTTACTATAAAGCTACTACAATTCAAACATTATGGCATTACTACATGAATGAACACATATACAAATTAAACCGAAAAGTACGTCACAAATAGTTCTCCAAGTCTGTCTTGAAAGTTTGATCACGACAAAAGCGAAATTATAATCTAAAGATCTAAGAATAAACATTAAAATTGATGATGAGAAAACTGCATATCCATGTAAAAGAAAATAAAATTAGGTCTCATACCATAGACCATATACCATATATACCATACTATACTGTATACCAAAATAAATTATACCAGTTCCATGTATAAAGAGCTTTAAAAGTTGCCACTCCATCCTAACAGTAAGATGTGTCTTTTGCAAAGATTTTCTCCTACTCTGGCTTGTCTTTTCAGTTCTTGACAGCAATTTTCACAGAACAGAAATTCTCAATTTTAATGATGTCTAAATTATTTCTTTCATGGATCATGTCTTTGGTGTTCTATCTAAAAAGTCAATGTCATACCCAAGGTCATTTAGGTTTTCTTCTGTTGTTATCTTCTAGGAGTTTTATAGTTTTGTGTTTTAAATTTAGGTCTGTGATCCATTTTCAGTTAATTTTTATGAGGGGTAAAAGATCTGTGTCTAGATTCATTTTTTTGCACATCCAGTTGTTCCAGCACCATTTGTTGATAAGATTATATTTGCTCCATTGTATTGCCTTTGTTCTTCTGTCAAAGATCAGTTGACCATATTTATGTGGGTCTGTTTCTGGGCTCTTCGTTCTATTCCATTGATCTATTCACTTTTCTGCCAATACCACACTGTCTTGGAACGCCTAGCTGGATCAGTTGGTGGAGCATGCAACTCTTGATCTCCGGATCCTGAGTTCGAGCCCCACATTGGGCGTTGAGCTTACTTAAAAAAAAAAAGAAAACAACAACCACACTGCCTTAATACTGTAGCTTTATGGTAAGTCTTGAAGTCAGGTAGTATCATTCCTCCAATTTGGTTCTCTCCTTTAATAAAATGATGGCTAGGGACGCCTGGGTGGCTCAGTCAGTTAAGTGTCTGCCCTCAGCTCAGGTCATGATCCCAGGGTCCTGGGATCGAGTCCCACATCAGGCTCAGCAGGGAGCCTGCTTCTCCCTCTGCCTGCTGCTCCCCCTGCTTGTGTGCTCTCTCTCTCTGACAAATAAATAAATAAAATCTTTAAAAAAAAATAATATAATGGCTATTCTGGGTCTTTTGCTTCTCCATATAAACTTCAGAATCAGTTTGATTTCCATAAAATAACTTACTGGGATTTTTATTGGTATTGCATTGAACTTCTATAAAGTTGTAAAGAATTGACATTTTGACAATATTGAGTCTTCTTATTCATGAACATGGAATATCTCTCAATTTACTTACTCTTTGATTTCATTCATCAGAGTTTTGCAGTTTTCCTTGTACATATTTTACTAGATTTATACTAAAGTATTTAAAATTTTTAATTTTTGGTGGTGCTAATGTAGATGGTGTGTTTTTACTTCAAGCTCCACTTGTTCATTGTTGGTATACAGGAAAGCAATTGCCTTTTGTATATTAACCTTGGAGCCTGCAACCTTGCTACCATCTCTTATTAGTTCCAGGAGGGTTTTTGTTTTTTTGTTTTTGTTTTTGCTAATTCTTTAAGATTTTCCATATAGATAATTGTCATCTGTGAACAGTGTTATGTCTTTTTTCACAATTTGTACACTATTTATTTCCTTTTCTTACCTTATTACATTAGCAAGGACTTCCAGTACAATGTTGAAAAGGAATCACAAGGGAGGACATCCTTGCCCTGTTCTGAATCTTACTGGGAAAGCTTTTAAATTTCTCTCCACTAAATATGATGTTAGCTGTAGGGTTTTTGCAAATAGTCTTTATCAAGTTAAGAAAGTTGCCCTCTCTTCCTAATTTACTGAGAGTTTTTACCATCAATGAGTATAGGACTTTGTCAAATGGCTTTTCTGCATGCATTAATATGGTCATGTGATTTTTCTTTTGATGTGATGGATTACATTAATTAATTTTTGAATGTTGAACCAGTTTTTCATAGCTGGGACAAATCCCATTTGTTGGTTTTTTTAATACTTTTTAGATTCAATTGGCTAATATTTTGTTAAGGATCTCAGATACAATTTTTATCACATTCCTATTATGGAATTTTTGTGCTCCTAATAAATTTAAGCTATTAATTAGTCCTATCTCATTGTGCTCTTTATTCACCACAGCAGAACCCTGAGGGAATGGATAGTGAATGGTAAGGCCTAAACTTCTAATTATTTTATTTATATCCCAATGACCCCATCACTTAACAAGTGTTCACAGCTGATGTTTTACTTTTAAAGTCAGATACTGCTTACTCCATTCATTAATTTAACTGATTCTACATCAGAGGGAAAGCTTCTAGGAAGATACAGAGTATTAGTAGGGCTGCAAGTTGGATAGAAAAACCAAGCAGGTCTAATGATGATGACATTTGAGAAAAGACCTAAACAAGTAAGTGAACAAGTTATGTAGATACTGAAAAGAATATCAATTCATGCAAAGGGAATAGCAAGTGAAAATGTTTGCCTACTATATTTTTGGAGTACAAAAGGAGTACACCGTGTCTGGAACAGAGTGAGAAAAAAGGAGAGGTGGAGGAGATGAGGTCAAGTATAAACATGGAGGTAATCACGTAGGACTTTGCACAGATTGTACAGACTTCAGCTTTAACTTTGGGTGAGAGGAGAAGACACTGAAGTCACATAATTTATCTGACTTATACTCTCAAAAGGTTATCTGGTCACTGTGTTGAGAACAGATTTCAGAGAGGATAATAATCAAGGTGGGAGACAATGAAAGCTTAATCCTGGTAGTAATAGTGGAAGTGGTGACAAATTGTCAAATTCTAGCTATATTTCAAAGATAGAGCTGACACATTTTGCTGGTGTATTGGATGTGAGAGGAGAGAGAAAGAAAAAAGTCAAAGATAAGTCACAACATTTTGTAACTGAATACCTGGTAGAATGCAACTGCTCTTTTCTATTTTGGAAAGTCTATGGGAAGAGCATGTGTGGCTAGGTGCGTATTTGTTTAGAGGGTATATTAAGTTTTAAATGCCTATTAAATGACAAAGTAGTGATGTCAAGTAATCAGTTGGATATATGAGACGAGTTCAGGAGTGAAGTCTGGGCTAGAGATAAAAAGTTGAGAGTTATTACTGTTAATGATATTCCGAGCTATGAGATTGGATGAGATCACCAACAGAATTTAAGTGTGGAAAGAAAAAGATGGAATGCAAGAATAGAGCCAGGAACAGCCCAGCATTTAGAGATTGAAGAGATGAGTTGGGAACAGCAAGGGAGAGTAAGGGGGGAGGGTGCCAGAAAAGTGGGAGGAATCCCAGAAGTGTGTGGTATTCTGGAAATCAAGCGGAAAGAGTTTTCCCAGAAGAAAAGCTGATAATTCTAATTCTATGGATAGGTTAATGATGTTGAAAATAAAATCACAGAATTACTACACAATGTAGACATACAGATTTGCTCTGCATTCTTCCTGTATATCTGTATGTTTTGTTAGCTCTATATATTGCCTCAGTATCTTAACATTATATCTAATAACAATGGATTATGAACTATAGATGATTTTGTTTATATAGGTGAACAGTATTTTATGAGTAGTATAAGTTTTACATTCTAAAAGTGTGCTTGATGAATTACTTTTTTTGTGTTTTCTTTCTTTTTTAATATAATTTACTTTTTTAGAGCACTTTTAGTCTCATAGCAAAATTGAATGGAAGGTACAGCCATTTCCCATATACCCCATACCACCATACATGCATAGTCTCCCCCACCACCAACATCCCCCACCAGAGTGATATATTTGTTACAGCTAATGAACCTACAATTACTGTTATCACCCAAAACATCACTATCACCCAAAGTCCATAGTATACATTAGGGTTCACTCTTGGTGTTGTACATCACTAGGTTTGGACAACTGTGTAACAAAATGTATCCATATTACAGTATTGTACAGAGTAGTTTCAAGTTCTTAAAAATCTTCTGTATTCTGCCTATTTATCCCTCCCCCTCCTTTTAACCCCTGGAAACCACTCATCTTTTTACAGTCATCCTTTCCCTCTATCCCACCCTTGGAAACCACTGATTATATACTGTCTTCACAGTTTTGCCTTTTCCAGAATGTCATACAGTTGGAATCAGACAGTACACTGTCTTCTCAGATTGGCTTCTTTTACTTACTAATATGCATTTAAGGTTCTTTTATATCTTTTTTATAGCTTGATAGTTCATTTCTTTTTAGTGCTGAATAATATTCACTGTCTGGTTGTACCCTAGTTTATTTATCCATTCACTTGCTGAAGGACATCTTGGTCGCTCTCAAGTTTGGGCAATTATGAACAAAGCTGCCATAAACATCTCTGTGTAGGTTTTCGTGTGGATATAACTTTTCAAATTCTTTGGGTAAATACCAAGGCACATAACTGCTGAATTGTTTGGTTAGAGTATGCTTAATTTTGTAAGAAACTTTCAAACTGTCCTCCATTTTACATTCCCACAAGCAATGCATCAGAGTTCCTGTTGCTTCACATCCTCAGTATTATTTGGTGATGTCAGTGTTTTGGATTTTGGCCAATCTAATAGGCATGTAGTAATACCCTGTTGTTTTAATTTGCATTTCCCTGATAATATATGGTATCATGCTTATTTGCCATCTTTACATCTTCTTTGGTGAGGTGTCTGTTCAGGCCTTTTGCCCACTTGTTAATCAAGTTGATTTTGTTATTGTTAAGTTTAATGAGTTCTTTGTATATTCTGATAACAGTCCTTTATCAGATATATCTTTTGCAAATATTTTCTATCAGTCTGTAGCTTGTCTTCTCATTCTTTTGATAGTGTTTTTATGGAGCAAAAGTTTTTAATTTTAATGAAGTCCAGCTTATCAGTTCTTTCTTTTATGGACTGTGTATTTGGTGTTGTATCTTAAAAGCCATTGCCATGCCCAAGATCATTTAAATTTTCTCCTGTTACTTCATAATTTTACATTTTACATTTAAGTCTATAATCCATTTGAATGTATTTTTGTGAAGAGTCTAAGGTCTGTGTCTAGGTTAATTTTTTTCACATGTGGATATCCAGTTGTTCCAGCACCATTTGTTGAAGAGACTATCTTTGCTGCATTGATTGTCCTTGCACCTTTGTCAAAGATCAATTAACTATATGTATGTAGGTCTATATCTGGGCTCTCTATTCTGTTCCATTGATCTATTTGTCTATTCTTTCACCAATACCACACTATCTTGATTACTGTACCTTTATATTAAATCTTAAAGTCAGATAGTGTCAGTTCTCTAACATTATTCTCTTTTAATATTGTGTTGTCTATTCTGTGTCTATTGCTTTTCTATATAAACTTTAGAATCTGTTTGTGGATATCTACAAAGTAACCTGCTGGGTTTTTAAATGGAATTGCATTGAATCTTTAGATCAAATTGAGAAGAAGTGACATCTCGACAATACTGAGTGTTCTTATCCATAAATATGGAATCTCTCTCCATTAATCTAGTTCTTCATTGTGGCCAATACTTTTAATTACATACATTCTGATAAGTATTTTGTGGTATCTCATGAAAACAATGTTTTAGAGTTTTCATGAATTTGTCTACTTCTCCTTGTAATTCTATCAGTGTTTGACTTATATATTTTGAAACTCTGATTTTAGATGCATAAACATTTAGGATTACTTTGTTTTCTTGATGAATTGAATCTTTATCTTTATGAAATGATCCTTTTTATACCCAGTAATATTTTCTGCACTGAAATTTGATTTTTTAATATTAACATAGCCACTCCAGGTTTTTTCTGATTAATATTAGCATGGTATACTTTTTTTTTCTCCATCCATTTACTTTTAAATTATTTGTGCCTTATATTTAAAGTGGTTTCTTTTACATCACATATAATTGGTCATTTCTTTTATGTGCCATATAAAAATTTCTGCCTTTTAGTTGAAATATTAAACCATGAGGTTTTTCACTCTGATTAGTGGATGTTGTTTCTTCTAATCCTTTCAGATTATTTTTTCCTTGACTTTGGTGGTTTCCTCACATGCATGTGCTTATCAGCACACAGCTGAGAATTCAAGGGGGGGGACCCTTTGCAGATCTTTAGAGGTCCTTCTCTCTGTGTAACTTGCCACTCTCTGTTACTGTGTCCTATGAACTCTAGGTATCTACATTTCACAATATATATTTCACATAAATAACATAATGTACATGGTATATTTTGATATAAATTAAAATAATATTTTATTATATATTATATGTAATATATCCCATATTATTCACAAGCAAGTAGTATGGTAAGACCCAACTGAAAAAAAGTGTAAGCTTACATTGCTGAAATGGAGCTCCTCAGGGGAAATGTTCTATAAATAAAGAATAACACATCTTCATGTTATACTGGGTTTCTTTTAGTTTTCTGTACCCAATATATTTGACTTCTTTTTATGTATCACAATATTCGCCTTCTTGAGTCTTTTTTATTTTGTTCAAATATCTGAGAAATTTCTTTCATTTAGTTTGCGTGACCTGTATATAATTTTTTTACACCCTTGTAGGTACAAAACTTTTTATTTTGTTTTCACATTCAAGTTATAATTTTGCTACTCATATGTTATAATTAAAACCATTCTTCACAAAATTTGGTAGCATTGTTTTATTTTCTTATAGTATCTAATACTACTGAGAAATCCAACTTTAATATTTTTTGTTGCTTTGTATGTAATCTCTATTTTTTTCCATCTAGAAAATTTTATGTTTTTCTCTTTTTTTTGATCAACTCAATATCCAGCAGAATGAAGCCTTGGTAAATAATTTTCATCATTTAAACCCTTTCTGCACTTTGTAAACTAAAGAACCATACTTACTTGTGGTCTGAATGATTTTTAAAAATCTTTCTTTGATTATTTCTACCTGTGGTAGGTAGGCTGAATCACTGCCCAACTCCCTCTCAAAGATACCCATGGCCAACTCCAAGAACCTGAGAGTATGTTAGGTTACATGGCAAAGAGGAATTAAAGTTGACGGAATTAAGGTTGCTGATCATCTAACCTTAAAATAAGATTGTCTTGGATCATACAGGTGGACCCAATGTAATCATCAGGCTCCTTAAAACACAGAATCAGAAGACTCAAAGAAGATGTCACAACGGAAGAAAGGTCAGAGTGATGTGATGAGGGGAAGACTCTGGTTGTCATTGCTGGATTTGAAGATGAGAAAAGGGACCATGAGTCTAGGAATGACGGCAGTCTCTAGAAGCTGGAAAAGGCAAGGAAATGGATTCTCCCCTAGAGTCTCCAAAAGGGAATGCAGCCCTACTGACAGCTTGATTTTAGCCCAGTGGGATACGTGCTGGACTTCTAATGCATGAAATCATAAGATAATGTTGTTTTGAGTCACTAAGTTTGAGGTAACTTGTTGATTCAGCAATAGGAAACTAATGTTAACACTCTCTCATTATCTCTCTTCTTTGTTCTTAGAATGCCTATCATAATAATATTACATTTTCTTTTATTATCCCTCCTTCTAATATTTTAGTATATATGTATATATGAAATACATATTATATATTACATATATTAAGATATATATACTAAATTATATATACTTATATATGTGTGAATTTATATATATGTATATATATCATATTATACATATGTATATATTTTAAGTTGACATTTCTTCACTTACTCTTTCCCCTATTTTTTCATAATGCTAATTAAAAAATCTGCTTTATTTTATTTTTGACTTGATTATATTTGGTTCCCTGAATTATTCCTGTTTCCTTTGGGGTCCGTTTGTACACTTTGTTGCTTTCATACAATTTTCCCTGGGTTTTCTTGGTTTTGGTTCTCTTTATTCTTTTTTTCTTTCATTCCTTACTTATCTACTTAATTACTTATTTGTTTACATAAAGAACTACAGTTATGGAATTGGTGTCTGTTACAGGTTTGCTCTGCCCTTGCAAAGGTGTTTTCTGCCCAATAGGCCTCTCTCATGAATGTGAGCTCTGTTTACCTATTTAGAAAAGGGGATTCTGGGTGGTGACTCATTCGTCTTCTCAATCTCTCTGTGTGTATGTGTGTGTGTTTGCATATGACATTAGTCTCTTGAGTACCCTTTTCAAGGTCAATGTAAAATATTTCCATTTCTTGGGAGTATATAATTCTCATGATAGTGAAATTTTTAAGGATACATTTTTCATATTTTTATTTTTAATCTCTTTTAACAGATTCATTACATTTTGCTTCTTTGTGTTGTTTTCTTTGGTTAAGTATTACAAATAACTTGATTTTAAAGTGAAAGGAAAATTATTCGAGAAACAACTGAAGTTCATGTTTTCAACCTATGTCTTGAAACTTCAGTCCAGAGATACTTGCAAAATATTTTCACTAATTAGCAGAAATGCCTTCTGTCCTGTAGAACAGTCAGTGAAGATAGACAGCTCAATGATTTTGGGCAATACAGTCCTAAATCAAAGGAGAATATGATAGTGTTCTTCCCAGGTTTTAAGAACTCTGAAGCTTTGTATTTCTACATCTATTTTCTACTGTAGTAAACAAGGAACAAACATGTAACAAATTCAGCTTATTTTTTTATCCACTCATTTGCTTATCATCTGAGAACTCCTTTGAGCATTCAATTACTCATGTTATCAGAACTATCCTTTTCTTACTCTGTTAGTAACCAGTTTGGTAGACCCAGCTTATAAAGGGCACATGTCAACCTACTTTGCTCATTCCGAAGACCCACTGAAGTACTTTGGGGCAGTAGTGCAAAGAGGGCTTCCTTTTGTCTGTGCCTGTGCGCACGTGTGTGTGTGTTTATTTGTTGTGATACTGTGGTCAGGCCACAGTAGCACTACTCGGGGCTTTCATTTTTGGCAAACTTTTTTCTTACCAAGAAACAGCTTTATTGTGTCCATGCCAAATAAGCATTTGCCTGATTCTTCATACCTCTATTATTTAACTATTTCCCTAATTTGTACAGCCATGAACTTGGTCAATATTTGTTCATTTCACCCTTCAATTTGTATACAGTCTTATAAAGAGAGTTAACTTCTACCACACTGATGGTAGACTCCATCTGAGCATGCTCAAAAGAGCACAGGGGGTTATTCACAGGGAGGGTACTCTCAGGGGCTGATTGACAGTATCAATGCTGTAGATCGACCTAATGGCAAACACATATGGTTCTTATGCCTTCTTGCTTCTGATAATAGGCATTGACAGACTCTGGATCACAACGGTTGAACCCAGCAGGGATAATTTTCCACTATATGTGGCATGACTACGCCTAGGGACATATATCTTATCTAGCATTTATCTTTTTTTTTTATGCCACAAAAATATAAGGCTGTCACTTTAGTGGGACAATAAACTTTCTCTGGCTATGACAGATTCAAAGCAGATGGCACTAGTTTAGAAACATTTCTGAATTATGTGACCACGTTAAGAACCTGTTTTTCCTTTTTGTTTCCTGTTAAAGGTGAAATTATTCTAATTTTTGTGACCAAAAAATAAAAATAAAACTACTGAAATAACATGCCCCTATTATTATTATTTTGAGATAATTTAATAAACAATATGGGGATATTGTTTTACTAATAATTACCAGCATTTAAAAATTATTTTATAAGCCATGCATTGCTTTAAGCTTTTAAGAAATTTGCTTATCATTTATTCCTTATATTAACCCTCTGAGATTGTTACGTTTATTTATTACCATTGATGAAGAAGCTCAGTTTCAGGTGAAGAAATTTAGGCACAGAGAGGTTAAATAATTTGCCAACGACTGCAAAGCTATAGTGGTAGAGCTAAAATTCAAACCCTGACTGCCCAGCTCCTGAACATACACACTTAGCTGCTATTCTTTTTTTTTTTTTTAGCTTTGCCTATTTTTTTATTATGTTATGTTAGTCACCATACATTACATCATTACTTTTTGATGTAGTGTTCCATGATTCATTGTTTGCATATAACACCCAGTGCTCCATGCAGAACGTGCCCTCTTTAATACCCATCACCAGGCTAACCCATCCTCCCACCCCTCTCCCCTCTAGAACCCTCAGTTTGTTTCTCAGAGTCCATAGTCTCTCATGGTTCGTCTCCCCTTCTGATTCCCCCCCTTCATTTTTCCCTTTCTGCTATCTTCTTTTTTTTTTTTTTTTAACATATAATGTATTATTTGCTTCAGAGGTACAGATCTGTGATTCAACAGTCTTGCACAATTCACAGCGCTCACCATAGCACATACCCTCCCCAATGTCTATCACCCAGCCACACCATCCCTCCCACCCCCCACCACTCCAGCAACCCTCCGTTTGTTTCCTGAGATTAAGAATTCCTCCTATCAGTGAGGTCATGTGATACATGTCTTTCTCTGATTGACTTATTTCGCTCAGCATAATACCCTCCAGTTCCATCCACGTCGTTGCAAATGCTTAGCTGCTATTCTAGTCGGCTTTATCAACCACCATCACATTTATTTAATTGGACTTTAAATTCAGATGAACAATTTTTTCTTGGTTGCAAGGAAATAATTTGACAAGCCCAGATCACAATTCTTGTGATGCAAGTCTGAGTCCACATCCAAGAAACCTAAACCATGTGACTCCTAAAAGCACTGGGTATTTATTTCGAGGCTTCTTTTATGAGTTTGCATTAAAAATAATAGGTCCTGTTATGAATAAGTGTAAGCATGGCATTCTACGGGTGATATATCCAACAAATGTTAAAATTCCTTTAGTGGCAATGAAAAAGTGAGAACATTATTTCCTACAACACTAAATGAGTTGATCTGCTTTTGGTGGGTGAACACTGAACTTTGTTCAAAAAGTCTGAAAGTATTTTGTCAGTATGCTGCAATTTTTCTTCTCAAAGTCAACCATGTATCTCCTTTAACGAATAAGAATGATGGGATACAGCCTCAGCGGGTATAGTATGAATAAATCATTTGCAGTTTGGGTTAAACCTATACCCTAATGAGTGTCTTCAATTTGGGGGAGACATGGATTCACGGGTCCCATTCTCTATGCATATTATCACCAACTAATTCCAGGAAGATAAAAGCTATGGTTATATAGATCCTATGAAAGGGTGATACAGTTACTCAGGGATACTTTATAAACCCAAATCACTGGTAAATTGAGGGTGGCCATTAACCAATGAATTACTCTAAAATTGATTCTTCTGGGAGGTCCTTTATTCCAACGGTTTTCACTGCCATCCTTCTCTTTTTCCTTTGAAATTAAGACCTAAGTCTCATTCTCAGGTTCACCTTTTAATTCTCCTGCCATACAATTGGTCACCTTCCCCACCAGATGCCCCCAGATGCCAAAAACAAGCCTGAGTACTTTGGGGTCATGACACAAGTTATTTCTATAGAGATAAACTCCTGTCCAAAAAGGACTAATCCTAGAAATGAGGAAATGAAATGGAAAAATGACTGGAATCAATTGAATATATGAGAGCCCAGCAGGGATATATATGTGTTTCTGAATATGTCTTTTAAAGAATAAGGTTCTCTATGAAAAAAAAAATAATGCTCTATTGCTCCCAAAATTAATCCAATTAATATCTCTGAATAATTTCAAGACCATATATGTATATATGTGTATACTTAACGTTAGCATTGTATATTATTTGTGTTATGTTCTCCCTCTATTCACAGGAATATACTGCCTTTAAGGTTTAACCTTTAATGTTGATTTTTGTATATGGCTGAAGTTTCACACAGTAAGGATCAGTTCTAGGACTTCTTCCTCCAATAGCACTGATATTCTATTACTTAATTTCCTTTTGATGGATTTGCAGATGACAGTCCATGATAGTGCTGCTGGTGGAAAACAGGACAACCACATGTGGGAAAGACTCTGGAACTCTTACAGTGTGTTTTCATGGTCTGCATCAGAATTCTACAGAAGGTGTTCTGCTGAACTGGCAGTGAAATAAGAATGGAAAGTTAGAGTTAGTGTGTCAGTTACTTTCAGCTTGGGTTGTTGTTTTTTTTTTTTTTTTTTCTTTTCTGCTATGTATTAAAAATTACATAAAAATCAGGAGAAGAGGAATAGTTAAGAACAAAATAAACTGTCATGATAAAGACATTCAGCATTTACCTAGACTCCCAAATGCACAGACTGTTAAAAGCTGGGTTGTTCCAGCTCCCTCATTTTATAGAAACTTAGAGACTTCAAGAGGGAGATGACCCTGGTAGGATCAGACAGCAAATCGTGATGAAGGGGAGACTCTTGGCTTCTGTGAACAAGGTATTAAGGAAGCACTAAGTCCCCTTTACCTAAGAATGTGCAGCTTCATCATGGGGTTTAGGGGTCTGGTTTCTGCTTTATTTCCTTTTTTACATCCTCATGGCTATATTCTTTCAGTTGCTCTCTAGAACTGAATTTCCAATACATTTATTTTTGTTAGCTCTTAATTTTTGAATTTTTAAGAAGCTGGGAAGAATATTGAATTTCAAAAAGTTAACAGTTTGTTGTTAAAGAAAATCAAGATAATTATAATGCTGATTTCCTTGGGTATTCCCTGTGCACTTCATGGGTCAAAATAGTACTTATAAAATGATTTCAAAATGTATAAATATTACCTATGGTATATAAACTACTGGTTCAGAAAAACAGCTCTGAAATTGGTCTGCCTGGGTCTTTTTCTCAACTCCACCACTTCTTAGTGGTGAGACCTCAGTACTGTTACTGAACTTCTGTGTCTCGTTTCCTCATTTGAAAAATAAGGTAATAACTGCACCCCTCTTTTAGGGCTACGGCATGGAATTAACACATGCAGCTTGCTTAGAACTAGGTGCCATTCTAAATCTTTTAAAATTGATCTTCTTGTTGTCGTTCCTATAATTATTATTGTGTTGACTATTCTTGAAAAAGCTTCCCAGCAGTACTTACTTGCTGTTCTTTTTGTCATATATTCTTTACATCCCACTTAAGATTTCTATCAGAACCTGTAAAGCTGTTTTCAGATACCTTATACTTCTGTACCAGTTTGTCACAGCGAAAATAAAAGGAGTTTTGGCTTACCTCGATCCACAAGCCAGGACTTCTATTTTCTCCCATTCATACATATTGGTGAACAGACATGCAACAATGACTCCATGGGGCTTTCAGTAGGACCTAAATACCCAGGGTCTGTGTAACTCTACACTATCAGGCACATATGTTGGTCCTTTAAGACCCAAAAGAGTGTCAACTAAGGCATCAATATTTTAGGAATATGAGGTATGCTTTTTGTAGACTAGTTGAACACACCAAAAAAGAAGGAGAGATGTTTTGTATCACAACTGTTTGAGAAATACTCAGAACTCTAAGATGTGGCTGACACTTTCCCCATCAAGCAGAGCTTCCCAAGTTACCATATCTTTCACTATGAATAGATTTTTTTAAAGATTTTATTTATTTATTTGACAGAGAGAGAGACAGTGAGAGAGGGAACACAAGAAGGGGGAGTGGGAGAGGGAGAAGCAGGCTTCCCGCTGAGCAGGGAGCCCGATGTGGGGCTCGATCCCAGGACCCTGGGATCATGACCTGAGCCGAAGGCAGACGCTTAACGACTGAGCCACCCAGGAGGCCCTCACTATGAATAGATTTTTTAAGCAATGGCAATAATTCTGTGACTATACCACTCAATTCCCCATAGCACCAGCACTGAATACATTAAAGACAAGTTAAAATATGTCTGACTGCTTCTGGCATACCCCCTACATCTCTTTTATTTCTATACTCCCTCAAATATAATGTGGACTATTAAGACAAATTATCTCTAAATACTAATATGAAATGTGGGACTGAGTGGGAGACAATCAAAGTGAATTTTGCCATAGCATTGCACTAATTTTTTGATAAGAAGGCATACAAACCGAAAAGATGTAATTTAGAAGAAACGTTGTCCTGTCTATTCCCTAGGAACTAGAACAAGGAAGAAAAGGTGAGAGGACTGAGAGAAGGTTCTGGATAAATCAAAGAGTTTCCTCCTAATTATACGTGTATAGCAGGGAACAAACCACCATAGAAGGCTGCAATCTCTCTGAAGCCAAAGAAGACAGTATCATAGGTATGTCTTTCACATACAGTTGTTCAAGCACAGACTGGTTGATCACCCATCAGAGATGCTATAGAAGGGAGAGTTTTGCCCCAACTATGAGAGTGAACAAGATCACTTCCAGCTCTAAGACCTACAATTTTAATTTAATCACTAACCCTAGCCATCATGAAAAGTGACCTCAAATAATTCCAAGCCCATTCATGTACTCATAACATTCTTTACATACTCAATCAACAGACCTTGAGTGACCATGTCAGACACTGTTCCAAGGCTGCTGTAGAATGGGGAATGAGAAAGGTAACACAATCTCTGCCATAGTGGAGCTTGAGTTCTTCGGGAAGAAGTTCATCTAAATACAAATAGACAAAAAAGGTAAGTGTTATTTTTATTATCTCATACTATTCTTGAAAAATTAGTAAGTGCTGTGAAGGAAATAATGTAATAAGATAAACTGTGACTAAGTTAGGCTACTAGGATAATCAAGACAAAATATTTTTAAGGAGCGAGTGCCAAGGAATAGAATGGAGCCATTTACGGAAAACTCTCTGGAAATAATCCAGAAAAATGAAAATGGCAGGAGCAAAGCCCCTGAGGCAAGATCTAGCTTAACCACAACCAAGGAACAAAAAGAAGCTAAAGGTTCTTTAGCTTTACATACTCTTCAGCTTTATATACATACAAATGTATGTATGAGTCTTTACATACTCTTTAGCTTTACATACATACAAATGTATGTATGTATGTACGTACATACATACATTTCTTTAACCTAAAGGTTAGGTCAGGAGATAACCATATAAATTTCCACCAGCTGGTCCCTAACTTCAACTATATGTGGATATTTCTCGCTGTGAGTTAGACATGTATATCATCCAAAAAAAAAAATTGTTGATTTGAAAACACATTGGAAATTCTGAGACTCTTGACAAGGGCACAACCTTATTAAAGATCACAGCCATCATTTCCAAAAGCTTCACTTTGGCAATCACTTGCAGACATTTAACAGGGGTGTTTAATATCCTCCCTAAAAGATTGGGCAGGGAAGAACAAACATTCTAGCATGTCTGCAATGTGAACCTAGTGTCTCACAATTGAAAACTGGCTGGAGCTTACCCTGCTGACTGCTTTGCCAGCAGTCCAGCATTTAAAGTCTTGAATTCCTGTCCGTTGATCTGTAGTTGTGTTTATGTCTCTCACTTAAGCAGTTTTCAACACACTTCTGTGGTTCTTTTGATATAGTGAACATGCAGGTGTATGTCTGACTATGCCAGGGATTGTGTCCAGATCTAGTCTTTATTGCTAAAACAGACATCTTTGAGTATTTGAATCATTGCATATGCCATATTTACTCTTGTGTAGGTAGGCCAATTTTCCTCCAGCTAAAGATATAACTTAAAATTATTTCTCCCCACTTACTCCTCCACTTTTCCCATTGCTTATGCTAAATAATTCAGCTCACCGCTCCAAAAGTGAATGAGTCACCCAACCCATCTACATTCTTTCAGGGTTAGAGAGAAGGTCAAAGCATGCAGGAAAAGGAGTCTATACCCAACAGACTTAGACAAAAACTCTGGCTATCTATCTCAACAGATCAAAATAATTGCTCCAACTGGACCAAGATTTTATTTTTATTTTGATCTCATTTTCTGCAAAAGAGACACAATGTGGGGAGACTAGTTAGACACAGGAGTGAAAAATTCATTGCAGCTAGCCTATTTCTGAAGTCTCCTCCGAAGCTCAGGTTTTGAAACCTTTGCAATTATGAATTGGAAATCCATGTGTTACATAATGCATTTCTGGAAAAATGCCCAAGACACATATGCACTCTACGAAGGTCTAATACTAACATTAATCTAATGAATGGTATATTAGAAAAATGATTTGTGTACATCCTAATGGAAAGCATATTTCCTGAGCAAAGCTTGTGGATTAAAATGCAAAAAATAACTCCATCCCCTAAACATAGCTTCCAGCTACCACATCAACCAATAAGATCAGTTGGTGCACCTTTGCAGAATGCTGAGTGATTCCTCTTGTTCTTGTTGTTGTTACCCAAGGGAAAGCATTTTCCAAATCTTGTGCAGGTGTCTAAGAGAGACTACCTAAAAGGAAAGAAATGGAATTCTCCTTTTTGAGCCCCTGGATGACTCCCTTCATATATAAGCTTATTTTTTTAATACTAGTTCATTTTTCAAATCCAAGGAAAAACCAAGCCCCTGTTTATCCCAGGGAGTTAATTTGGTTAAACTTGATACATCACATTGTAACTGGCTTCATGTTTTACTAAAAAGCCCCATCATCTTTTATCTTTTATTTATAGTGATCTTGATATTCATTTCTCAACTGAGGCAGGTACTTCAGGGAGAGTTGGCATTGATCTCCAATTTTTTTTTCTCCCTTTTGTAATGCATACTTTTTGACCCTTAAGAAACAGCACTGACAGTAGTTTTGTTTTGTTTTGTTTTTAAAAAAGCGAGAGTTTCAGATTGGGGATTCTTTTTAACCTGCTAAAGAGAGAATCAGCCTTTGTCACCCAGTAGGTGACTTGACTTTAAATAAAATCAGCATCCCACTATTCTTTTTTCAAGCGCATTTGTCTTCAGAAGCTATGGAGCCTGAACTGAATGATTCATGTAGCTGACTTCTGATTATTAACAGGTGAGAGTGAGGAGAGGCTCTAAAGAGAGGCTTCAGTGACGTAAGAGATGAGAAATTAAATGCTCTCTGCCGAGTACAAATAAATTCGTGGGTAGAACCCAGAGTCAAGGCCAACAGATTCATAATTGCATTTTAAGGAATCTAAATCCCATCTAGTTGTCCTGAGAAGCAGCCAGAAGGAACTGCAACTCAAGGTATACACAGAACTGAGCTGTCTGGCAACAAATGTCCTGCTTCTCATGTCCCGTGCTGCCAGTAGGGGCAGAGTGGAACTTGAAACTGGGACCCCAGGGGTTCAGAGCCACTTTGGGGTGGAGCCATCCAGATTAACACACACCCATAGTGCATCAGAGCCAGCAGCTGAATTTAGACTTTCAGCCTGAAACACTGACCCACGACTCTTCAACCTCAGCTCTCATGTGTGGTTAAGTTGCTCCCCTTCGGGCCTCAATTTCCTCCACAACCAGTATTCTCCTAATACAACCAGCACTTTTCCTGTTCTTCACCAAACTCTTTCTTGGGCTCTGCATATAGTTTTGAGTCTGATCACCCGTCCCCTTTCATCCCCCCTCAGGAGAAACATGGATAATGTCCTCTGATGCCTCAGAATCAAAGGTGCTCTGTAAATGATATCTGTCAAACATTTTTATCATGCTACACGTAGACCTTTGGTCTTGAGTGCATATTAACAAATACCATCATCTTTTACTGCTTCTGGCATGATTACAAATTAGTGCTCTTCTAAGAGAGCCCTAGAGAGCACAAAAACGAGGATTTTATTAAGAGTTGTCCTGTTAGGAGATAGCTTGATTAAAAAAAGGACTGAATATTGGAACTGGGGTCCATTAGCAACCTTGTCACCAGCTAGCTGCAAATATGCAAGCAAATCACTTAGTTCTCTGGTCTTCAGATTCCTCATGAAAAATGAGGTGTCTGGGGTAAATGATCTCTGCAATCTCTTCCAGTCCTAAAACTCCAAGACACAGAAAAGGGAAGGAGAAAAGGGAAGGAACACTATCTCATTAGTGTTCCTGACTCTCTCTATCGAGTAAGAGATCCTTATCACATTACAACATGATCTCTCTTTCTCAAACTGAATTTCCAGAAAGGTGGTAGAAGGCCCTTACAGGGTTAATTTGCTTAGCTTTTGGTTTAGATTCCTCCAGCACATTGTGTCCAGCCTTAATATTTTACACTGTAAGCCATACCATCTTTTATCTTTTATTTATAGTGATCCTCATATTAATTTCTCAATAGCAGCTGGTGCGGCAGGAGGGACAAGTCATTGATCTTCCAATTTATCCGCTACTCTTACATATCCTGAGGTCGAGGCAGCCTGGAGAGATTGATGGAGCACTGGCACCCACCCAGCAGCTGTGTGTTCCTCATGCATGAAAATCAACCACAGGAAACCAAAATTCGACAATTGGCAGCAATATCAGCTACCTCTGTAATAAATATAACAGGGCATTCTTTAATAATTGAATGGGGTGTCAGACTGGGTAATGAAAAACCTCCTGTGTGAGAGTGCCAGTTGAGCTTTGGACTGACCAGGAGGCGGTATATTTGGGGATGGGGGTGGAAGTGGGGGAGGCTATTTGCAGATGTCAGCCTCTCATATAAGCGAACATTCTTATTCCTTGATTCTCAAGCAACTCATAATACAGAGTCAGCAATACTTCCTTCATTTTCTGTAAAGCCAAATACTTTTTGTGAAATATGCATTTTTTTTAATTTTGCAAGAAAAACAACAGATCCTTAGATCATGTGATTGCTCAACAATGTAAAAGGAAATGGCCCACGGAGCCCCATACACTATATTAGTCACAGATACCAGGTGAGCAGTGATGACCAGAGCTTTGACTCGCTTACAGCTTTTCATTGCGACAAACCACTAACTGATTCTTAAAGGAAGGTCTCTATTCCTTGTCATGGCTGAGCAGTGGCCTCTAGCAGGCCTGGCTGTGGTCTCAGTTGACTCAAGCCCCTGAGAGTGGTCTGACCCTGAGCTAGTTACCTCTTCCCCTGCCTGCTCCTCAGCTAACCGGTCCTGTTTGAACTCAGGTGTTGTAGACCTACTTGATCATCAGCTTTGGGTCTGCCTGGATGAAAACCCACCCACTGAGGCCTAGCTCTCTCTTTTATTTATCTGTGGCTGGGAAAACAAATGCTAAGTGTGGAATCAGAGTTTCCCGTTAGGCCACGTAGATGATGCTGTGGTGGCAGGACAGTAAAAAGCCAACAGGCGTGGCTGATGTGGAAGCAAAGCTTCCCCATTAGCAGCCTGTGAAAATATTCCATTCCTCTTGGTTATTACTCAGCATGCATACTATATAGACACACGTATTATCTCTGCATTTTTTTTTATAATAGAGTGACTAATAATGCCCTCCAGGGATAAACTGGAGTGTCAAGCTGCTCAGAAATTTCAGGCACAGGACTGCCAGGAATCTATTTACTTCTAACAAAACGTGTTCCAGAGATTTTGAGTGTACATGGGGTTTGAGCAATGCTATGATTTTCACAGACAGAGCCTCACAAAGGGTTCCGCCCAGTGTGCATTTTATCTTCCTCAGATGAACAGAGGCTGAGTCGATCCCTTTGAGTGTCGAAATCACAATAAATATGTTAAATGGCTTAATCTCATACAGGACCATTGTCTGAAATAAACAGACAATAAAAACAGATAATTCCTCCAGCAGAACTGCACAATTTATACACTTTTTGATTTTGTTTCTCTTTGTTCTTTCAATTTAAATACTATTTTCTCTTTTTATTCTCTAATCAGGCCTTATTCCATAATTATTTATAAAATAAAAATTCAAGTGGAAACTGGCTCCTAGACAAAAATTAAGCTATATAAAGTGTAATATTATCTTGTGCAAAACAAGTCAGACTCACTAAATGCAATGAGTAGAGTTTTTCGGCAGCACCTCATCCAGTGTTGTTATTAGCAGAGTGGTGATAGTAACAGTAACAGAGTAAAGCAGTAGTAATGATACTGTGTGTTCCTACAGAATATAACAATCTTCAAAATATTTGTAAGTGCATTGTTTCATTTGACCTTCAAAATAACCACATATGGCAGGCAGGCTGGTATTCTTATTCCCATTTTATAGATGAGGAAACTAAATTCCAGACATATTAAGCAATTCACCCAGCTAAGAAGCCAGGTAACCAGGTTCTCTACTCGTCTAGGTTCCTCCCTGTGAATTAGTAGGACATATTATAAAGCAATAACACTAATAATCAAGAAAGAAGCCAAAACAACATATCCCCAGAACTTTCCTGGTCAGAGGACTTTAGAGGTAGCTATTGTTGCATGGGGTTATTAGGAACCAAACAAGAATTTTTGGGCTCAGTAAAATGAGTCAATCCAGGAGGGGGTAGTGTAGGTAATTTCAAAAATGCAATGTGTAAGATATCATACAATTTGATATCTGCCTAAAAATAATTCAAATTGGGGAAGTAAAGGGCTGATATGTCTTGAGACAGTTTAAAAAACATATATTCCCTGAAGAAGCATCCTGCTTACCTATATTTTATAGCCTCAGCTGCAGAGTTTATGTGAACTATTTCTTCCACTTTCCCATCTAAAATATAATCCTCTATGAGACGGGAACACTGCAATATATGACTATTTCAAGGAAGCAGAGTTCCAGAGGATTTGCAGCCCATGCACACAAAAATCACTTAACTCATGTGTTTACTAACACATGAAGGAGGAGGGTAGGATAATTGATGTCTGTCACTGACTATTAAGGCATGCTTCATCCAGGATGGGAGTACTTTGCAGCCATAACTCTCCCTGCCACCCCTGATCACCTGCTGTGAATCTCTGTGACTCTCCAGGGGCCTGCTCAACACTGGCTTCCTGCAGGAGAGCTCTGAAGCCCTCAGGGGGCAGGTGTTGGACCTGTAACAACCTTCTCTCTACCTATGAGAATCAGGATTTATCAGGTGAATGATTTAGGCAGCCAGGGGATCCTACTCAGTCCAACCATGTTCAACCATGTTAGCGAATCTCTGAAAAGTCACCAATAAAAATATGTAAAATGGTTGGACGCAGGTACCTAAGCAGCCTTACCTTACTGCACACACAATCATCTTCAGCTGAATCACACACCCTTCCTTAAGATGCAGTCTGATATTACCAAATGAACAAAACCTAAACATGCCAAAGTAATCGAGCAGTACAGAGGAGTCAAAAAAGGGAAAAGTGATAACTCAGATTCTAATGATTAAACACAAACTTGTGTCTTTAAGATGGCCAAGTAGTCTCTGGAGGAAGAAAAAAACATAAAGAATGCTAAGGCAGAACAGTGAGAAGAATCATTTACCACCACTAAGAATATTAATAAGAAGCTCAACCATTGGTTACTTAGGAATTCAGTAAATTTTCTTTGCTTTATCTTCACTAAAAGCCACCTAACATAAATCCCAGGACTGCTGAGAAACACGCCTGTCAAACCTTTGCAACAGCTTGGGACTCTGTTATATAAACTTTGGGAGCCTATGAAACTTGAAATAGAAAGCCTTTTGAAAATAGATGTTTTTATCTGTTTTGGCATATTCATCCCCTGTAGGAGAGTTGTGATTCAAAGAACATTAAATAATAATATATATATTTTTTAAAAAAAAGCAGTTGAGAAAACATAGCACTTCAAAAGGCTTAAATCTGGAAGCATTTCAAATACAAGGTTTAGGATTACCAGTACGGTTTCCTAATCTCCTAATTATTTGAGAATGAGGGCACTTTTATATATCTCTCTTTTTGGAATCACTGGAAATATCAATTAAACATAACAAATTAAGAGAATTTCCCTTGAGATGTGGGAGCTTATTATACATGATGGCCTTCTGCTAGTGGCTACCAATTTGTCTTGATTCAATCCAGAGAAGTTTCCTAAATCCAAGAAATTTGATGGCAATAATTTCGGGCTCATTTAAAGCATTTATATCCTACAATCATCAGAACTGCATTTATCTTTGAAAAATGATAATTTGTGCATAAGCCATGTTTACCAAAGTGACACCAACACAATCTCTCCATTTCCATGGGGAAACTTCTAGCTTTTCTCCTGTTCCTGCTCCGGTTATGGTTACACAGTCTCCACGTGCATGAAGCCACAAAAAGGCATCTTGCCACAGTCGCCAGCAGCCACAAGCAAACCATTTATCACCAGATGCCACCACCATCCCTGGGCATCTCTGCCACCTGAGCCATGGACGTGAGCCTTTGAGTGGGGCTCTGGTCCTCCAAAGCAAGGAAGCCACTGGTGTTCTGGCGGATGTGAGGTAAATTTCACTTTCTCCTTTTCTGTAACACATTGCGAGAGGGTATCAAATACTACTGCTGTGGTAACTATGAACACTGCTTTATTACCTTTTATTAAGAGTCCCATCTCTCACAAGAATTAGGATATATATTTTAAAGGAAATAAAACTACACAAAAATTCAGCTGATAAGACTAGACTTTTGTGTTCCTTGGTCTGTTCCTGTTAAGACAAACTTCTGCTCTTGACTTTTTTAATGACTTTATAAAAATATAATTGACACCCAATAAACTGAACAAACTTAAATTTCACAATTCTTTTTTAGATTTTATTTATTTACTTAGAGAGTGTGAGAGAGAGAGAGCACAAGCAGGGGGAGCAGCAGAGGAAGAGGGAGAAGCAGCCCCCCTCCGAGCAGGGAGCCCCCCACCCCCTGTGGGGCTTGAACCCAGGACCCTGGGATCATGACCTGAGCCCAAGGCAGATGCTTAACTGACTGCAACACCCAGGTGTCCCTAAAGTACACAATTTTAAGTTCCAAAATAAACATATAGCCATGAAACCATCAGCACAATCAAGAAAATGGACATATCCATTACCCACAAAAGTTTCTTTGTGACCATTCATAACCCCCTTCCACTCTTCCCCATCCTGCTTTTTCATACCCCAGGTGACCGACCAGTGATCTGCTTTCTATCATTATAGGTGTTTGCATTTTCTAGAAATTTATGTAAATTGATTCCTGCAGTGTGGAATCTTTTGTCTGGTTTCTTTCACTCAGTGTAATTATTTTGTGACTAATCCATATTTTTGCGTGTATAGTCTATTCCTTTGTTTTGCTGAGTAGTATCTGTTCTATGAGTGTGCCACAGTATGCATATTCATTCACCTGTTGATGGATGCTTGAGTTGGTATAATATCTAGTTATTAAAAGTAAGGACGTTATGAACATTCATGTGCAAGTATTTGTATGAACATATACTTTAAATTTTATCAAATAAATATCTAGGAGTTGAAGGGCTACGTCATGTGGTAGGTGCATGCTTAACGTCTAAAGAAACTGCCAGTTTTCTGAAGTGATTGTACCATTTTCCTTTCCCCTAGCAGTGTATAAGAGTTCCATTTCCTATGCTTCCTCACCCACACTTGGTAGAGTCAGACTTTTTAATTTTAGCTACTCAATAGGTGTACAGTGGTTTTAATTTTCATTCAGCTAACAACTGATGACACTGAGCAACCTCATGTGCTTATTTGCCATCCATGTATGTCTCTTTGGCGAAATCTCTTTTCAAATATTTTTCCCCATGTTTCTAGCTTTTAAAAACCTTCTATATACTGAGTTTTGAGAGTTCTTTGTGTTCTAGACACAAATATTTTCAGATATATGATTTGCAAATGTTTTCTTCCAGTCTGTGGCTTTCCTTTCATTATCTTAATAATGTCTTTCAAAGAGCAGAAGTTTTGAATTCAGATGAAACCTACATAGTTTATATATATATTTTTTTCTTTTAAGGATCCTGTTTTTGGTTTCATCTCTAGGAAATCTTTCCTAATCCAAGTTCACAAAGATTTTGTCCCATGCTTTCACTTAGAAGTTTCATAGATTTACGTTTTGATCTACTTTGAGTTAATTCTTTATAATGGTGTAAGTAGCAAAGTTCATCCTCCTACATATGGCGATCTATGCTCGCTGCCCAAGCACTACCTGCCTCCAGTGCCATCTGTCAAAAAGTCTGTCCTTCCTCATGGGGCACCTGGGTGGCTCTGTCGGTTAAGTGTCTGCCTTCGGCTCAGGTCATGATCCCTGAGTCCCTTGATCAAGCTCTGTGTCAGGCTCCCTGCTTCTCCCTCTGCCTACCACTCCCCCTGCTTGTGCTCTCTCTCACTCTCACACTCTCTGTCAAATAAAATAAATACAAATCTTAAAAAAAAAATTAAAAAAAAAAAAGACTATCCTTTCTCTCCTGAATTGGCTTTGCATCTTCGCTGAAAATCCGTGATCCCTGTATGTGTGCATCTATTTCTGTGATCTACATTCTGTTCGATCGACCTATTGTATCTGACTCTTGGTTGTAATACATTCTCCCCTTGATTTTTTCTCAGTTGTTCTTGTAAACAGACTCCCAGCAATATAGCCTCGCCATTTTACTGCTCATATCTAGGTATATTTTATAATGCATTTTATAAATCAATAGATTTTGGACTCAAACTAGGGTTACTTCCAAAACGCACTTTTAAAATGTTGAGATGTAAAAACTATGTATTCTTCAGCCATCCAAACTCAATCAAATTCACATTAATCTGTCCCAAAAAGCTATTTTACATGTGCACAGGCTGTAGAATGGGGGGAGTAAGTAAGGGGTATGTGTGGTCTATCCAAAAGATCATTATAGGGGACAAAGGAGAAAAGAGAAAATAGATAGGAATATTCAAATACTAAATGTTAAAATAATACATTTCTACAAGTGTTTGTAAAATTTACACTGAGATAAATAAGCAAATCATTATAAAATATAATACAAAAATTTAGAGAATATTTCAAAATGCTTTTATTTGCCAAATGCACTAAGATAGTAGGAGTAATAGAGAAGAGTTTTCTGGAAGCACCTTGTCTTTCTTTTTTATCCCTATCGGGTGATTGGTTATATTTTATTCAGTGTATTGTACATGTGGGTGTGAATAAGATGGAACTCCTCTCAAAAAGAGAAATGAGTAAAGAATATATGTTGTCAACTTGTCTAAAACATTTTTCATGTTCTGATTCATTTTTCTTTGTATTGGTATTTCAAGAGATTTTGTTTTTTTAATATGACTATTATAAAAACCTCAATAACTTCACTGAAATCCCATGAAAATAATATAAACAACTGTAATGGAAATTGAAAAGATGATAATAGCAATCAGCACTGTAATATTTCTTGTCAGTATTTTTTATCACTTATAATAGTGAAAAATCCCATATTAATTTGACTTTTTGACCTTTAGTCTTCACTTTAGTGGAAGAAGTTCTTTTGAGAAGCAATTTCTTTCCCTTTGCGTATTATTTCTTTGTACTTAAAAACTATTAATGACCATACGTTGATCTGATCATCTTAGAGTTGTGCAGAAGGAGGACAGTTATGCCAAATATGTATGGATCTATGGGTTCACAAAGATTTAAATGCTTGATTTTTTTTTTTTTAAAGATTTATTTATTTGACAGAGAGAGACACAACAAGAGAGGGAACACAAGCAGGGGGAGTGGGAGAGGGAGAAGCAGGCTCCCTGCCAAGCAGGGAGCCCGATGCGGGGCTCGATCCCAGGACCCCGAGATCATGACCCGAGCCGAAGGCAGACGCTTAATGACTGAGCCACCCAGGCGCCCCTAAAAGCTTGATTTTTAAATCTTGTGGAATGCAGCCTCATTTCTCAGAGAGAAGTGGAAACATTCACGCACTTACGTTGTTTAAAATAAACTGACACAGGTACCTGGAAGGCATCTTCTATTCTAGGCATGGTTAGGTTGTTGGGGGGGGATGGTGAACAAGAGCTGTAAAAAAAAAGTTCTTGTCTATAAGAAGCTTAAAATTTAGTTGGGGAGAAGACATTCAATGACTCAGTAAGGATAAGCCTAATGCAGACAGTCCAAAAGTCATACTTTGATAAACTTTTCCTCTAGAACAGACCAGCCTATTCTTCTATTAAAATCCTTAATTCAGTGTCTAATGAACCTGAGTGTCAGGCTCAAATTCCACTTTAGAAATATTCCCACGGGTGCTAACAGCCAACAACTTAATATGATTTCTACAGAATTGACACAACAAACCAGAGTTGAGTTTAACAAGCATATTGTCCTCCTTTTAGAAAGCTTACCATTTAAACCTTGTCTGCTAAGTTCCAAGAGAATAAGATAGGTAATAAGTGAAATTCAAGTCCAGAGGTAGGAGAGAAGAGGGTCAGCTTAAGTGAAACATTTTGTTGAATTCTTCAAAGTGGTAAACACTAAAGAGCACATTACCCTACTCAGACTCTGAAAAAGCTGAGAAATAAAATGAACATCTAAAGATGGAGGTCAAAATGTCATGCAGATTTAAGGACACACAGAGGCTGAAGGTGAAAGGATTGAAAAAGACATTCCAAAAAGAGAACATGTGGAGGGATGGGGTGAGGTGGTAGCGCTGGCATACTTATATCAGACAAAATAGACATGAGCCAAAACCATCACAAAGAATAGGCAAAAGGGTCAATTCACCAAGAAGATATAACAATTATAAATACACATGCACTCAGCATCAGAGCATCCAAATATATGAAGCATACATTGACAGAACTGAAGGAGAAATAGACAGCAATACAATATTGGTAAGGGATTTCAATACCCCACTTTTGATAGTGTATAGGATAACCAGACAGATCAATAGGGAAACAGAGCCCTTGAACAATGCTGTAGACCAAATGGGCCCAACAGACATATACATATATGTCACTCAATAGCAATTAAACATTCTTCTCAAGTGCCACAGAACATTCTCCAGGGTAGGATCATAAAACAAGTCTCAAATTTAAGAAGACTGAAGTCATACCAAGTATCTTTTCTGACCATAATAGAATTAAACTAGAAATCAGTAGCAGAAGAAAAACTGGAAATTCACAATATGTGGAAATTAAATAAAACCCTCTTGAACAGCCAATAGGTCAAAGAATAAATCAAAAGGAAAATTAGAAAGTATCTTGAGACACTCAAAAATAAAAAAAGAACTTGCCAAAAATTATAGGATGCAGCAAAAACAGTAGAGAGGGAAGTATATAGCGATAAATGTCTACATTAAAAAGATCTCAAACAACCTAACTAAACTTCAAGGAAATAGAAGAACATTAAACTAAACTCAAAGTTAGCAGAAGGAAGAAAATAATAAAGATCTGACCGGAAACAAATGAGATAGATTAAAAATACAATATAAAATGAATAGAGAATAGAAAAACAATAAAACAACAAAACTAGTTGTTTTTTGAAAAGATAATAAAAAATGATAAACCTTTAGCTAGACTAAGAAAAAAGAGAGGATTTGAATAAAATCAGAAATGAAAGAGGAGATATTGCAACTGATGCTGTAGAAATAAAAAGATTATAAAATAGTACTATGAACAATTACACACTAACAAATTGGAATACCTTGAAGAAATGGATAACTTCCTAGCAACTTACCAAGAATAAATAATGAAGAAATAGAAAATTTGAATCAGTAATCAAAAATTCCCCAACAAAAGAAAAACTCAGGATAAGAAGCCTTCACTGCTGAATTCTACCAGACATTTAAAAGAGAACAAATACTAATCTTTCTCAAAGTCTTCCAAAAAATTGAAGAAGGAAAACCTCTAAACTCAGTTATGAGGCCAGCATTGCTCTGATATCAAAACCAGACAAAGATGCTACAAGAAAACTACAGCCCAATATCCCTTATGAATATTGCTGTACAAAACCTCAACAAAATACTAGAAAATCAAATTCAACAGCACAGTAAAAGGATCATACACCATGACCAAGTGGAATTTATCCCAGGGATGCAGGATACAAAATTCAATAAATGTGATACACCACATTAGTGCAACAAAGGATAAAAATCACACGAGAATCTCAATAGATGCAGAAAAAGCATGTGACAAAATTCAACACCCTTTCATAATAAAAACACTCCTTAAATTAGGAATAGAAGGAGATTATCTTAACAGAACAAAGGCCATATATGAAAAGCCCACAGCTAATATTATATTCAATAGTGAAAAACAAAGCTTCCCCTCTGATATTAGAAACAAGGCAAGGATGCCTACTCTCTTTACTTTTACTCAATGTAGTACTGGAAGTAGTAGCTAGAGCGATTAGGCAAGAAAAAGAAATATGAGGCATCTAAATCAGAAAGGGAAAAATAAAATTATCTCTGTTCATAGATCACATGATCATATATGTAGAAAACCCTAAAGATTTCACACACATACAAATGGAGACTTCACAGTTCCTGATTTCAAAACATATTACAAAATGAGTCATCAACACAGTATGGTATTGCCATAAGGACAGACACAGACCAATGGAACAATAGAGATTCCAGAAGTAAATCCATGCATATATAGATTCAAATAATCTTTGACAAATGTGCCAAGAATGTACAATGGGGAAAGGATCAGCTCTTCAACAAATGGTGTGGGAAAAACTAAACAGCCACATGGGAAATAATGAGATTTGACCCTTATTTTATGCCATACACTAAAGTCAACTCAAAATGGATGAAAGGCTTACACGAAAGACCTACAATTATAAAATTCCTTGAAGTAAAAAACAAGGGGGAAAGCTTCATAATATTGGTCTTGGACATGACACCAAAAGCACAGGTAACAAAAGCAAATATAGACAAGTGGGACTACATCAAACTACAGAATGGGAGAAAATATTTGGGTTAATATTCAAAATATATAAGGAACTCCTACAACTCAATAGCAAGGAAAAAAACCCACAAACACAAATAACCTGATTTTAAAATTGGACAAAGGACTTGAATAGACATTTCTCCAAAGAAGATATACAAATGGCCAATAAGCACATGAAAAAATGCTGAACATCACTAATCATCAGGAGAATGCAAATCAAAACTACAATGAGATATCACCTCAGATTTGTTAGGATGGCCATTATCAAAACAAAACAGAAAATAACAAATGGTGAGATGGAAGAAATTGGAACCCTTGTACACTATTGGTGAGAATGTCAACTGGTACATCCACTATGGAAAACAGGATAGAGTTTCCTCAAAAAATTAAAAATAAAACTAAAAAATTATCCAGGAATTGTACTTCTGGGTGTTTACCCAAAAGAACTAAAAACAGGATGTTGAAGAGATATTTGTATTCCTAGTATATTGCAGCATTATTCACAATAGCCAAGAGGTTAAAAACAACCGAAAAATCTATTGACAGATGAAGTGATAAACAAAATATGGTATATGCATATGATAGAATATTATTCAGCCTTAAAAACAAAGGAAATCCTGCCACATACTACAACAAGAATGAATGTGGAGGACATTATGCTAAGTAAAATAAGCCAGTCTCAAAAGGACCAATACCACTTACATGAGGTATCAAAAGTGGTCAAACTCATAGAAGCAGAAAGTAGAATGGTGGCTGCCAGGAGTTCAGGGGAGGAAGAAATGGGGAGTTGCTGTTCAATGGGTATAGAGTTTGAAGCTGAAAAAGTTCTAGGGATCTGTTATACAACGATGTACATATAGTTAATTATACTATATACTTAAAAACCTAAGAGGGGAGATTTCATGTTATGTGTTTTTTACAATTAAAAAGAAAAGGTCACTCACGATTGGTTTTATGAGATAACATGTCGATGCCCAGGCCCTACACTTAGAATGGCCCCATGCTTGGTTTAATGTTATGCTGTTGCTGTCTTGAAATTCTTAATAATTTTATCTATCTTTTGTGTATGAAGCTAATGGGACAATAGATTATGCATGTCAGCAGAGGCAATAACATGCAATATGTGTGTCTGTCAACATTTCTGCGGCCACATTCATATATAGCTTTTACCTGCTTGTCATGTGGCTTCCATAATATGTTTATTTTGTACTCATTTGGAGTCTTACCGAGTTCCCATGCATTGTGGGCCCACCAGAAATCTGTGTTCATGGCCACATCGACAACTGAATAAATGAAGGTGTTAACAGTTCTGAGATGCCACACTTTCCACGTAAACCAAATGTTACTTTAAAAAAAAGTTTTTAAATATTATTATTATTTAGAGAGGGAGAGGGGGTAGGGGGCAGTGGGAGAGGGAGAGACAGAACCTTAAGCAGGTTCCACTGCCGAGCATGGACCCCGATGTGGAGTTTGATCTCATGACTCTGAGATCATGACCTGAGCTAAAATCAAGTGTCCGATGCTCAACTGACTGAGCCACCCAGGCACCTCAGAACCAAAAGTTACTTCTAATGCAGAAAGAAAGTGATTATGTTCTAAGAAACAAGATTGGCCAAAGAATCCTATCCTATCCTTTCTTACTTGCGTTACTTCCCAGTATTAGCCAACTACTTATGCTGAGAATGATGACATACATGGAAAAGACAAGAGAGGGCAACCCACAGTTCCTTTTCCTTTTAGTCCTTCCTTACTCATCAGTAAAGGGAAGGTAGAATGTGTATTTACCAAGAAATTAAATAAAATAAATAAAAACAGTTGAGTTAGTTTGTACAGTATTTCCACTGTCCGGTTACAAATACACACACACACACACATATGCAAACTACAAAATAGGAATTGTGTGGGGCACCGGGCTGGCTCAGTCAGTTGAGCATCCAACTCTTGGTTTTGGCTCAGGTCATGATGAGAGGGACTACAGAAAAAAAGGGAAGAACTTTATATTTAAATACTGTATTAACCTTCTAGGGCTGCCATAACAAAGTACTACACGCTGGGTGGCTTAAACAACAGAAATTTATTCTTTCACAGTTCTAGAGGCTTGAAGTCCCACATCAAGGTGCCAGCAGGTCCATGCCCCTTGGTAAGATCTAGAAGAGAATCCTTTGCCTCTTGCAGCTTCTGGTGGTTGTTGGAAATCCTTGTTCTTGGCAGCAACACTGCACCACCTCAATCTCTGCATCTTTTGTGACATGGCTGTCTTCCTTCTATTTGTTTATGTATGTCTCCAAATCCTTCTCTGCATAAGGACAGCAGGCACTGGATTTAGGGCTCACCCTAATCTAGTATGGCCTCATCTCAACTTGATTGCATCTGAAAAAAAATGTCTTTGGTCACATTCACAGGTTCCAAGTGGACAAGACTTCTGGGGGTGGGAGAGGGAAGAGAATCTCAAGCAGACTCCACACTGATTGGGGAGCCTGACACGGGGCTCTATCTCAGGACCCTGAGATCATGACCTGAGCCAAAATCAAGAGTTGAACACTTAACTGACTGAGCCACCCAGATGCCCCCAGTCTAAATGCTTTTAATATAAGCACTTTTTCCTTGCATTTTAAACAAGGGGCCATACATTTTCATTTTGCTGGGACCCACACATGATGTCACCTTTTAAATGACAGCACCCATGTTGGAAAACTTGGCTTAACAGAGAGCCAAGTGAGTCTTGTTACCTGCACTCTAGACTTAAACACTAGATTTACCCACTTTGTTGTAGCAAGATGGTTCTAGACAAACCCATGTGACAGGGGGGCATGCCTATGTAAGACCCATGCCCATGCAGCACTGGGGAGCAAGAACTTTTGTCTCACTTCCAAGATGAAGAAAAGAAGAACTGAGCAAAGCATGGTCAGTTATTCTTCTCAACTCTGTCAAGTAGGCCACTTCACCTACCCAGCATCAGTGAGTAAAAGGGCAGGTAGGTCAAAGTTATACTAATCAAATTCCTTTCCCATGGAGGATATATTAGAAATGAAGAAGAAAAATGTTCACCAACACTCCCCTGCTTTTACTTAACTCATTGAAATACGCCCTTAAGTCTCACTGGTGGGCAAGTTAGATTTTCATCCCAGAAGTCTCTGATATGGGTGAGAAACTGCATTAATTAATTAACTTAACTCCAAAGCTATTCATATCCACTGATGAAAACCCTATACTGTATTAGCCATCCTAAATTACAATTAACTACAGAAATTTGATGAGGTTAAATGACAAATTAAGATTAAATATATAAAGTCATTCCAATAATACAATCTGAGAATCATAGAAATGTCCCAAACTTGAAAGTAAACCCTTGCCATTATCAAATTCTTCAGGGAGAAATTAAAGGACACAGAACAAACCCTCTTACAGATGAAGATCTCAAAGTATCAAAGCCCAATTC